>NC_091203.1:19926298-20255577 GCF_040958095.1 Procambarus clarkii | reverse complement strand
ACCACCCCCGTGACTACCCTTGTGACAACACCAGTGTCACACACTCTGCGCATAACACCGCAGCCCGGGACTCCCGTGACCAGGGGCAGGCGGGGCAGGATACGACCCAGGTCACGACCCAGGTCACCTGTGACACAGACTTGGTGCTACAGGACACCACCTCAGGCTAAATTGGTGGTGACATCCCCCGGGGCAACCCCCGTTTCGACACCCGTGACCACCCCTGTGACAACAACAGTGTCACACACTCTGTGCATAACACCGCAGCCCGTGACCCGGGGCAGGCGGGGCAGGTCACGACCACAGTGAACCACAGTTCGTGAACTGAGGAAGAACCTGGTGTAGGAACACCAGATTCCTACCTTAACACTTTGCCGTGGGAGGGACTAAAACTTTGCCGTGGGAGAAACTAGCACCTTGCCGTGGGAGGGACTACCACTTTGCCGTGGGAGGGACTAACACTGCCATGGGGGACTAACACTTTGCCGTGGGGGGACTAACACGGCCGTGGTTTCGCGGGCCTCTCGCTCGCTCGGTTTCGCGGGCCTCTCGCTAGCTCGGTTTCGCGGGCCTCTCGCTCGCTCGGTTTCGCGGGCCTCTCGCTCGCTCGGTTTCGCGGGCCTCTCGCTCGCTCGGTTTCGCGGGCCTCTCGCTCGCTCGGTTTCGCGGGCCTCTCGCTCGCTCGGTTTCGCGGGCCTCTGGTTCGCTCGGTTTCGCGGGCCTCTCGCTCGCTCGGTTTCGCGGGCCATTCGCTCGCTCGGTTTCGCGGGCCTCTCGCTCGCTCGGTTTCGCGGGCCTCTCGCTCGCTCGGTTTCGCGGGCCTCTCGCTCGCTCGGTTTCGCGGGCCTCTCGCTCGCTCGGTTTCGCGGGCCTCTCGCTCGCTCGGTTTTGCGGGCCTCTCGCTCGCTCGGTTTCGCGGGCCTCTCGCTCGCTCGGTTTCGCGGGCCTCTCGCTCGCTCGGTTTCGCGGGCCTCTCGCTCGCTCGGTTTCGCGGGCCTCTCGCTCGCTCGGTTTCGCGGGCCTCTCGCTCGCTCGGTTTCACGGGCTTCTCCCTTGCTCGGTTTTGAGGGCATACTGCTTGCGTGGTGTTAGTCACCCCCACGACAAAGTGTTAGTCCCCCCACGTCAAATTAAGCGTTAGTCCCACAACAGCAAAGTGTTTTTCCTCCCACGGCAATGTGTTAGTCCTTCCACGGCAGAGTGTTAGTTCCCCCCCCGGCCGGCAAAGTGTTAGTCGCTCCACGTCAAAGTGTTATTCACCCCCCTCCCCCCCACAGGCAAAGTGTTAGTCCCCCCACGGCAAAGTGTTATTTCCCCCCCCCCCCACGGCAAAGTGTTATTGTCCCCCCAACGGCAAAGTGTTATTCTCCCCCCCCCTAACGGCAAAGTGTTAGGAGCGAGTGGCCGAGAGTATTCAACTAATTGTGCTTACGAGGGTTTGGCTCTTTCGGCTCGCTTCCCATCTGTCATATCAAATGATTTTTTTTTTTTGCCACAAAACACACACACACACACAAACACACACACACACAGTGGATTAGTGGGGGATGGGTTAGTGACTGCGGTTGGGATGGAGAATCCCCAGGGGACAGGCTACCAGCCTGTCCCCTGGGGATTGGTGCCCCGTATCTGGGGCACCAAGAAGACAAGAGAGAATAGAGACGGAAAAATATGAATTGCATGAGATATTGAGATGTATTGGAGCAGGAATGGCAGAACACGAGGTGGATATCAGCCGGCGGGTTGGACCTTACAATTGTACCAAGAATAGACCTGTTCTGGTGCAATTCTCCAATGAGGAGGCTGTTGAGTACATAATGAGAAACAAGCATTTACTCAGAGGAAGTGAAACCCATTACAATGTGTTTATAGAGAGGTTTATGACGAAAGATGAGCAATATATATATATATATATATATATATATATATATATATATATATATATATATATATATATATATATATATATATATATATATATATATATATATATATATATATATATATATATATATATATATATATATATATATATATATATATATATATATATATATATATATATATTAGTATATTTTGGTAGCAGTCTTTCCTGTAGACATATATTATTAAATATGACCGAAAAAGTAAGATTAATAATTCTAACACGAATTTTCTCAATCTTTCGTACATTACGCTTCACTGTTGGAGGTAAATCAAAAATCACTTCTCCAAAATTCATTTTTATTTCTAGTCTGACGCGACACGGGCGCGTTTCGTAAAACTTATTACATTTTCAAAGACTTCACAAATACACAACTGATTAGAACTTACGTCTCTCTGATATTATATCTACATTTGAGTGAGGTGGGAAGGATGATGTGGCATTAACACAAGACAGAACAGGGGATATTAATAGGGTATTAAAAGTATCAACACAAGACAGAACAGAAACAATGGGTATTGAATAGAAGTGTTTGTAGAAAGCCTATTGGTCCATATTTCTTGATGCTTCTATATTGGAGCGGAGTCTTGAGGTGGGTAGAATATAGTTGTGCAATAATTGGCTGTTGATTGCTGGTGTTGACTTCTTGATGTGTAGTGCCTCGCAAACGTCAAGCCGCCTGCTATCGCTGTATCTATCGATGATTTCTGTGTTGTTTACTAGGATTTCTCTGGCGATGGTTTGGTTATGGGAAGAGATTATATGTTCCTTAATGGAGCCCTGTTGCTTATGCATCGTTAAACGCCTAGAAAGAGATGTTGTTGTCTTGCCTATATACTGGGTTTTTTGGAGCTTACAGTCCCCAAGTGGGCATTTGAAGGCATAGACGACGTTAGTCTCTTTTAAAGCGTTCTGTTTTGTGTCTGGAGAGTTTCTCATGAGTAGGCTGGCCGTTTTTCTGGTTTTATAGTAAATCGTCAGTTGTATCCTCTGATTTTTGTCTGTAGGGATAACGTTTCTATTAACAATATCTTTCAGGACCCTTTCCTCCGTTTTATGAGCTGTGGAAAAGAAGTTCCTGTAAAATAGTCTAATAGGGGGTATAGGTGTTGTGTTAGTTGTCTCTTCAGAGGTTGCATGGCTTTTCACTTTCCTTCTTATGATGTCTTCGATGAAACCATTGGAGAAGCCGTTATTGACTAGAACCTGCCTTACCCTACAGAGTTCTTCGTCGACTTGCTTCCATTCTGAGCTGTGGCTGAGAGCACGGTCGACGTATGCGTTAACAACACTCCTCTTGTACCTGTCGGGGCAGTCGCTGTTGGCATTTAGGCACATTCCTATAGCATTCCTATTAGCCAGATACCCACACCCACGTACAGACTGGCGAAGCGACTCAACGGCCTGCTGACTCCTTATGTTCCTTGCGCCTTCAGCCTGAAGTCTCCAAAGGAATTTGTGGACTTACTGCGGGGCACACGGGCCACAGGGATAAGAGCCTCGTTGGACGTAGAATCGCTGTTTACCAACGTACCTGTGGACGAGACAATCGGAATGATAGCCGACAGAGTGTATCGTGATCCAGCCTGTACTCCTCTTGACATGCCAGAAAGTATTCTGAGGAAACTACTCCAAGCTTGTACTAAAGAGGCACCCTTCTTGAGCCCGGATGGGCACATGTATAAGCAAGTAGATGGGGTCGCCATGGGTTCTCCCCTAGGTGTCCTGTTTGCAAACTTCTACATGGGTACCATCGAGCAAAAAGTCTTAGTCGACATGAACTTGAAACCGGCCATATACTGCAGGTATGTTGACGACATTTTTACACAGGTACCTGATGTCAGACATTTGCAGGAGCTGAAGGAGGCATTTGAGCAGAGTTCCGTGCTGCGTTTCACTTACGAGACGGAAAAGGATGGGAAGCTGCCTTTTCTAGATGTAACAGTCATGGAAAAGGGCGGAGGTTTCCACACTGCAGTCTACACTAAGGAAACAAACATAGGAATGTGCCTAAATGCCAACAGCGACTGCCCCGACAGGTACAAGAGGAGTGTTGTTAACGCATACGTCGACCGTGCTCTCAGCCACAGCTCAGAATGGAAGCAAGTCGACGAAGAACTCTGTAGGGTAAGGCAGGTTCTAGTCAATAACGGCTTCTCCAATGGTTTCATCGAAGACATCATAAGAAGGAAAGTGAAAAGCCATGCAACCTCTGAAGAGACAACTAACACAACACCTATACCCCCTATTAGACTATTTTACAGGAACTTCTTTTCCACAGCTCATAAAACGGAGGAAAGGGTCCTGAAAGATATTGTTAATAGAAACGTTATCCCTACAGACAAAAATCAGAGGATACAACTGACGATTTACTATAAAACCAGAAAAACGGCCAGCCTACTCATGAGAAACTCTCCAGACACAAAACAGAACGCTTTAAAAGAGACTAACGTCGTCTATGCCTTCAAATGCCCACTTGGGGACTGTAAGCTCCAAAAAACCCAGTATATAGGCAAGACAACAACATCTCTTTCTAGGCGTTTAACGATGCATAAGCAACAGGGCTCCATTAAGGAACATATAATCTCTTCCCATAACCAAACCATCGCCAGAGAAATCCTAGTAAACAACACAGAAATCATCGATAGATACAGCGATAGCAGGCGGCTTGACGTTTGCGAGGCACTACACATCAAGAAGTCAACACCAGCAATCAACAGCCAATTATTGCACAACTATATTCTACCCACCTCAAGACTCCGCTCCAATATAGAAGCATCAAGAAATATGGACCAATAGGCTTTCTACAAACACTTCTATTCAATACCCATTGTTTCTGTTCTGTCTTGTGTTGATACTTTTAATACCCTATTAATATCCCCTGTTCTGTCTTGTGTTAATGCCACATCATCCTTCCCACCTCACTCAAATGTAGATATAATATCAGAGAGACGTAAGTTCTAATCAGTTGTGTATTTGTGAAGTCTTTGAAAATGTAATAAGTTTTACGAAACGCGCCCGTGTCGCGTCAGACTAGAAATAAAAATGAATTTTGGAGAAGTGATTTTTGATTTACCTCCAACAGTGAAGCGTAATGTACGAAAGATTGAGAAAATTCGTGTTAGAATTATTAATCTTACTTTTTCGGTCATATTTAATAATATATATATATATATATATATATATATATATATATATATATATATATATATATATATATATATTTTTTGCTCATTATATATATATATATATATATTATATATTATATAATATATATATATATATATATATATATATATTTTGCTCATTATATATATATATTATATATTATATATTATTATATATATATTATATATATATATATTATATATATATATTATATATTTATATATATATATTTATATTTTTACACGCTGTGCCACAGAGTGGGCCTCTTGTGCAGGCCAATCACCTCAACCACCATCCCCAAAAGCCCACAAGCAATCCAGTTGGGATGGTCCCATTGTAGACCAAGTTGCTGCAGAGTGCCTGGGTGCTGCAACAACACAACACGACATTGCTCGCCCCATAGCAGTAGCAGCACCACATGCAGGGGATTTCCTGTTAGCAACCCCAATGTCGGCAACTGGTACGCGTCTCACACCACACGCCCTCCGAATTGCTGTGGCCCTCCGCCTTGCTGCCCCAATCCACACCAGATATAGGTGTATTTGCGGCGAGGTGGTGGCTGACAGGTACGGCCACAATGGCCTACTCTGCCAAAGCACAAGGGGATGGCACTCGAGGCACAGTGAAGTTAACGACATCATCAAGAGGAGCCTCACCACAGCTGGATGCCCAGCTGAAAGAGAGCCCCGTTACCTAACGCCCCGTAACTCTGATGCTCTTATTGGTCGCCCGGATGGTATCACAGTGAACCCCTTGAAGAATGGCAAGCAGTTGGTATGGGACTACACGTGCGTATCAACCCTGGCTAACACCTACATTAACCTCAGTGTTGCACAACCAGGTGGCGCTGCCACCCACAGGGAAGCAGCCAAATCCCGTAAGTATAGAGAACTGGATCACCACTACAATTTTGTCCCCATTGCTTCTGAGACACTCGGCGCCTGGGGTAAAAGTGCTACCAGTTTTTTGAAGGAACTTGGTTCTAGGCTCATTGAAACAACAAGGGAACCGAGAGCTGCTAGCTTTCTTTTCCAGCGCCTCAGTGTGGCGATACAGAGGGGAAATGCGCACTGCATCCAGGGTTCCTGCCCGCCATCTGAGGAGCTGGAGGAACTCGACAACCTATGACAACCATCTTTATAACCCATATGTAACTCCTTTTTTGTAACAAAGTTCAAATAAAGTAAATATATATGTGTACATACAAAAGAATGGGGGTGGTAGGAGAAGATAATATTAGTGTTCAGTGAGAAACCACAAGGTCTCCTCTGAATACTTTTTATTTTCTTCTCCGAGGCTATGGGTCCCCACATTAGCACCAGAGGTGGTACCCTCACAAACTCTTATATATATACATATATATAATACATATATATATATACATATATACATATATATATATATATAAATATGTGCACATATATAAATATACACACATATATAAATATATACACATATATAAATATACACACATATATAAATATACCCACATATATAAATATACCCACATATATAAATATACACACATATATAAATATACACACATATATAAATATCACACATATATAAATACACACACATATATAAATACACACACATATATAAATACACACACATATATAAATATACACACATATATCACACATATATATACACACATATATATACACACAAAGGCCTTCTCTGTCCTGCCTTATCCTTGTTACTTTATCATAGAATTCTGAAAGGTTTGTTAGGCATGATTTCCCTGTCCAGAACCCATGTTGGTGCTTGTTTACAAACCCAATGCTTTCCAGGTGCTCAACAAGTCTTAGCCTAATTATTCTTTCAAGTATTTTGCAGGGGATGCTTGTCAGTGATACGGGTCTGTAGTTAAGTGCCTCCTCCCTATCACCTTTCTTGAAAATCGGTACGACATTTGCCTCCTTCCAGCAACTGGGCAATTCTCCCGACATAAGTTACTCATTAAAGATCATTGCCAGAGGCACGCTGAGAGCCTGCGCTGCCTCTTTAAGAATCCACGGTGATACTTTGTCTGGTCCAACAGCTTTATTTGCATCCAGTGTTGTCAACTGTTTCATTACCTCCTCTGCTGTCACCTCTATATCTGATAGTCTTTCATCTAGGGTAATCGCTTCTAACAATGGGAGCTGCTCAGGCTCGGTTGTGAACACTCCATGGAATTTTGCATTCAGTACCTCGCAGATTTCCTTGTCGCTTTCTGTATATGCCCCTTCTGTTTTCCTCAGTCTTGTCACTTGGTCATTTACCGACATCTTCCTTCTTATATGGTTATGTAATAATTTAGGTTGCTTTTTCGCTTTGACTGCAATATCATTCTCATAATTTCTTTCCGACACTCGTCTTATGTTAATGTAATCATTCCTAGCTCTGTTACATCTAATCCTGTTGTCCTCTGTCCTTTGTCTTCTGTACTTCCTCCATTCCCTCCTGCTTCTCACCTTTGCTTCCTGACACTGTCTATTAAACCATGAGTTATTATATTCCCTCTTGCTTTTTTCCTTTATTGTTGGAATAAATCTCTTTTCAGCCTCCTTGCATTTCAATATGACTTGGTTCATCATACCTTGCACTGTTTGTCCTCCAAGTTCTTCCTCCCACTGCACTTCTCCCAGGTAGTCCCTTATCCTTCTGTAGTCCCCTTTTCTGTAATCAAGTCTCCTTTCCCGGACCTCTTGTCCTTTGGTCACAATTTTAAGCTCCATCATGTAGTCAAAAACTAGGACACAATGGTCACTGGCTCCTAGTGGTATTTCATGTTCCAACTGCTCGATGTCTTCTACATTCTGGGTGAAAATGAGATCTAATAGGCTGGGCGTATCCCTCCTCTTTCCCTAGTATCTTCCTTCACATGCTGTGTTAGGAAATTCCTGTCAATAACGTCTACCAGCTTCGCTCCCCAGGTCTCCTCCCCGCCATGGGGATTCCTCGTTTCCCAATCTATCTCTCCGTGATTTAGGTCCCCCATGACCAGCAGCTTCGCTCTCATTCTATGCACTATAGTTGCTGCCCTCTGCAGTTCATCTATACATGTCTTGTTGCTGTCCTCGTACTCCTGCCTGGGCCTTCTACTGTTTGGTGGGGGATTGTAGAGTATCAAGATTCCAATCTTCTTCCCATCCACTGTCAGAGTTCCATGTATGAAGCTCGTGCTTTCATTGGTACCCGGATTTTCCAGCTCATCAAACTTTCATTTCCGCTTTATTAGGAGTGCCACTCCTCCTCCCTGTCTATGTATCCTTTCTTTTCTTATCACCTGGTACCCCTGTGGAAAGATTGCATCCGAGATCATGCCATTTATTTTAGTTTCTACTATTGCCACTATGTCTGGGTCTGCCTCACTAACTCTTTCTTTTATCTCATCTGCTTTATTGGCTACCCCATCAGCATTGGTGTACCAAACCTTGAGACTCTTCTTGGAAACTCGGGTGTCAGAGTTCCCCCTTTCACCGGGGATCTGGGGGGAACTGGGGGGGGGGGGCGAGTGGGGAATGGGGGGGGGAGCTAGGGGGGTGCCTGGGAGTGCCTGGTAGGCGAATGGGGTCTGGGCATCTAGGGGGGTAGGAAGAGCATAATGGGTCTGAAAGTTAGGGGTCTGAAAAGCATAGGGGGGTTGAGAAATAGTGAGACTGAGAGTCAGATAGAGGTTGAGAGGTTGGGGGGGAGAGGGATATTGAGGGAAGAGGGCTGAGAGGAGAATGGAGCATGGGTGTTGGGAGTGGAAGAGAGGGTGTATTAGTTAGGGGGGGAATTGGGGATAGGTGGGGGTTTTGGGGTAGAAGAGGGGAAGAGGGAGATGGGGGAAGGTGTTAGGGGGTCACAAGGTGAGGGGGTTTAATGTGGGCTGGAGGTGCATAGAAGGGGTGAGGGTTGGGTGGGATTTGGGGGTGAGTGTAAGAGGGGTGCAGTGGAAGCTGGGATGGAGTAGATGGAATTGAAGGCAATGAGGTAGAAGGGACAGGGGAGTAGGAAGGGGTAGTAGGGGAGGGGGGATGGGAAGGTGGGTATGGGGAGGGCATGGCTTGACCCACTGGGGTCGTTGACAGGTGTGATGTAGCAGGGGCAGGGGAATCGTTGTGGAGGTACAAATGTGGAAGGGACAGGGGGGGGTGGGGGGATGAAGCAGGGGGGGTTTTGGGGTTCTGAGGCAGGGGGGAAGTATAGGAAGGCTGAGTTGGGGAGGATGCGACCTGGGAGGTGGCCTGGGAGGTGACCTGGGATGTGACCTGGGAGGTGAGACTACCTGAGAGGCTAGTTCGGTGTCGTGCATGCCACCTATTCTTGTTGGCTATTTGCTCATCTTTCGTCATAAACCTCTCTATAAACACATTGTAATGGGTTTCACTTCCTCTGAGTAAATGCTTGTTTCTCATTATGTACTCCACAGCCTCCTCATTGGAGAATTGCACCAGAACAGGTCTATTCTTGGTACAATTGTAAGGTCCAACCCGCCGGCTGATATCCACCTCGTGTTCTGCCATTCCTGCTCCAATACATCTCAATATCTCATGCAATTCATATTTTTCCGTCTCTATTCTCTCTTGTCTTCTTGGTGCCCCAGATACGGAGCACCAATCCCCAGGGGACAGGCTGGTAGCCTGTCCCCTGGGGATTCTCCATCCCAACCAGTCACTAACCCATCCCCACTAATCCACTGTGTGTGTGTGTGTGTGTGTGTGTGTGTGTGTGTGTGTGTGTGTGTGTGTGTGTGTGTGTGTGTTTGTGGCAAAAAAAAAATCATTTGATATGACAGATGGGAAGCGAGCCGAAAGAGCCAAACCCTCATAAGCACAATTAGTTGAATACTCTTGGCCACTCGCTCCTAACACTTTGCCATTAGGGGGGGGGGGAGAAGAACACTTTGCCGTTGGGGGGGGAAATAACACTTTGCCGTGGGGGGACTAACACTTTGCCTATGAGGGGGGGGGAATAACACTTTGACGTGGAGGGACTAACACTTTGCCGGCCGGGGGGGGGGGGGGCGGAGTAACATTTTCCCGGTGTGGGGGAGGAAATAACACTTAGCCGTTGGGAGACTAACACTTTGCCGTAGGGCGGACTAATACTTTGCTGTGGGAGGGACTAACACTTTGCCGGTGGGGGGGGGGAACTAACACTCTGCCATGGAAGGAATAACACTTTGCCGTGGGAGGAAAAACAATTTGCTGTTGGGGGACTAACGCTTAATTTGACGTTGGGGGACTAACACTTTGTCGTGGGGGTGACTAACACCACGCAAGCAGTATGCCCTCAAAACCGAGCGAGCGAGAGGCCCGCGAAACCGAGCGAGCGAGAGGCCCGCGAAACCGAGCGAGCGAGAGGCCCGCGAAACCGAGCGAGCGAGAGGCCCGAAACCGAGCGAGCGAGAGGCCCGCGAAACCGAGCGAGCGAGAGGCCCGCGAAACCGAGCGAGCGAGAGGCCCGCGAAACCGAGCGAGCGAGAGGCCCGCGAAACCGAGCGAGCGAGAGGCCCTCGAAACCGAGCGAGCGAGAGGCCCGCGAAACCGAGCGAGCGAGAGGCCCGGAAACCGAGCGAGCGAGAGGCCCGCAAACCGAGCGAGCGAGAGGCCCGCGAAACCGAGCGAGCGAGAGGCCCGCGAAACCGAGCGAGCGAGAGGCCCGCGAAACCGAGCGAGCGAGAGGCCCGCGAAACCGAGCGAGCGAGAGGCCCGCGAAACCGAGCGAGCGAGAGGCCCGCGAAACCGAGCGAGCGAGAGGCCCGCGAAACCGAGCGAGCGAGAGGCCCGCGAAACCGAGCGAGCGAGAGGCCCGGAAACCGAGCGAGCGAGAGGCCCGCGAAACCGAGCGAGCGAGAGGCCCGCGAAACCGAGCGAGCGAGAGGCCCGCGAAACCGAGCGAGCGAGAGGCCCGCGAAACCGAGCGAGCGAGAGGCCCGCGAAACCGAGCGAGCGAGAGGCCCGCGAAACCGAGCGAGCGAGAGGCCCGCGAAACCGAGCGAGCGAGAGGCCCGCGAAACCGAGCGAGCGAGAGGCCCGCGAAACCGAGCGAGCGAGAGGCCCGCGAAACCGAGCGAGCGAGAGTCCCGCGAAACCGAGCGAGCGAGAGGCCCGCGAAACTGAGCGAGCGAGAGGCCCGCGAAACCGAGCGAGCGAGAGGCCCGCGAAACCGAGCGAGCGAGAGGCCCGCGAAACCGAGCGAGCGAGAGGCCCGCGAAACCACGGCTGTGTTAGTCCCCCCACGGCAAAGTGTTAGTCCCCCACGGCAGTGTTAGTCCCTCCAACGGCAAAGTGGTAGTCCCTCCCACGGCAAGGTGCTAGTTTCTCCCACGGCAGAGTTTTAGTTCCTCCCACGGCAAAGTGTTAAGGTAGGAATCTGGTGTTCCTACACCAAGTTCTTCCTCAGTTCACGAACTGTGGTTCACTGTGGTCGTGACCTGCCCCGCCTGCCCCGGGTCACGGGCTGCGGTGTTATGCGCAGAGTGTGTGACACTGTTGTTGTCACGGGGGTGGTCACGGGTGTCGAAACGGGGGTTGCCCCGGGGGTTGTCACCACCAATTTAGCCTGAGGTGGTGTCCTGTAGCACCAAGTCTGTGTCACAGGTGACGTGGGTCGTATCCTGCCCCGCCTGCCCCGGGTCACGGGCTGCGGTGTTATGCGCAGTGTGTGTGACACTGGTGTTGTCACAGGGGTAGTCACGGGGGTGGTCACTAGGGTATTCTCGGGGGCGGTCACCACCAATTATGCCACAGGTGGTGTCCTGTAGCACCACGTCTGTGTCACGGGTGACCTGGATCGTGACCTGGGTCGTATCCTGACACGCCTGCTCCGGGTCACGGGAGTCACGGGCTGCGGTGTTATGCGCAGGGTGTGTGACACTGGTGTTCTCACTTGGGTGGTCACAGGTGTGGTCACGGATGTCGTAACGGGGGTTGCCCCGGGGATTGTCACCACCAATTTTGCCTGAGGTGGTGTCCTGTAGCACCAAGTCTGTGTCACAGGTGACCTGGGTCGTGACCTGGGTCGTATCCTGCCCCGCCTGCCCCGGGTCACGGGCTGCGGTGTTATGCGCAGTGTGTGTGACACTGGTGTTGTCACAGGGGTGGTCACGGGTGTGGTCACTGGGGTGGTCACGGGGGTGGTTAGCACCAATTTTGCCATAGGTGGTGTCCTGTAGCACCACGTCTGTGTCAAGGGTGACCTGGATCGTGACCTGGGTCGTATCCTGCCCCGCCTGCTCCTGGTCACGGGAGTCACGGGCTGCGGTGTTATGCGCAGAGTGTGTGACACTGGTGTTGTCACAGGGGTGGTCACCGGTGTGGTCACTGGGGTGGTCACGGGGGTGGTCAGCACCAATTTTGCCATAGGTGGTGTCCTGTAGCACCAGGTCTGTGTCACGGGTGACCTGGGTCGTGACCTGGGTCGTATCCTGACACGCCTGCCCCGGGTCACGGGAGTCACGGGCTGCGGTGTTATGCGCAGAGTGTGTGACACTGGTTTTGTCACGGGGGTGGTCACTGGGGTATTCACGGGTGTGGTCACGGTGCTGGTCACGGGGGTGGTCACCACCAATTATGCCACAGGTGGTGTCCTGTAGCACCACGTCTGTGTCACGGGGGACCTGGATCGTGACCTGGGTCTTATCCTCACACGCCTGTCCCGGGTCACGGGAGTCACGGGCTGCGGTGTTATGCGCAGAGTGTGTGACACTGGTGTTGTCACGAGTGGGGTCACTGGAGGTGGCCCCGTCGACTCCGTCTCCTTGATGGAGGACTCAACTGGGTCCAGGTAGAGAAGGACACTAAGGGTCCTGATGAAGACCCACCAGACGGCCATCTCGAGGACGCCCGTCACGAAGCAACTGGACATGGTCCAGCAGGTCCAGGGTGTCGTGATGGTCCCGGGGCGTGGAGGGACGATCACCTTCAAGAGGGGAACGTTACTCAACAGTCCCCGCCAGCTGGAGTCGTACTGCCGCTAGAGGAGGCGCAGACGGAAGTGGTCCTGGACCACACCCCAGACGTACCACAACACGCGACACACCACCGCCACTACCACCACCGACATTTTCATCATGCAGGAGTTGATTCTATCAATACTCATTATTTATGTTTTATTATTACTGAAAAATATTTAGTTTTTTACCAGAATATTAATAATTTGTTGCTGTAATGTTCATCGCTAATGTTTGGAAATAAGATGTGTTACAACATGCAGAAATACGACACGCACCTGGCAGCTACCAGGTGATTGTAGTGGAGTAGCTACCTGGTGATTGTAGTGGTGTAGCTACCTGGTAAATGTAGTGGTGTAGCTACGTGGTGATTGTAGTGGTGGACCTACCTGGTGATTGTAGTGGTGGAGCTACCTGGTGATTGTAGTGGTGGAGCTCCCTGGTGATTGTAGTGGTGGAGCTACCTGGTGATGGTAGTGGTGTAGCTACCTGGTGATTGTAGTGGTGTAGCTATCTGGTGATGGTAGTGGTGTAGCTACCTGGTGATGGTAGTTGTGGAGCTACCTGGTGATGGTAGTGGTGGAGCTACCTGGTGATGGTAGTGGTGGAGCTCCCAGGTGATGGTAGTGGTGAAGCTCCCAGGTGATGGTAGTGGTGTAGCTACCAGGTGATGGTAGTGGTGGAGCTACCTGGTGATGGTAGTGGTGAAGCTCCCAGGTGATGGTAGTGGTGGAGCTACCTGGTGATGGTAGTGGTGAAGCTACCAGGTGATGGTAGTGGTGTAGCTACCAGGTGATGGTAGTGGTGGAGCTACCAGGTGATGGTAGTGGTGGAGCTACCAGGTGATGGTAGTGGTGTAGCTACCAGGTGATGGTAGTGGTGTAGCTACCTGGTGATGGTAGTGGTGTAGCTACCTGGTGATGGTAGTAGTGGAGCTACCTGGTGATGGTAGTGGTGAAGCTCCCAGGTGATGGTAGTGGTGTAGCTACCAGGTGATGGTAGTGGTGTAGCTACCTGGTGATGGTAGTGGTGTAGCTACCTGGTGATGGTAGTGGTGTAGCTACCTGGTGATGGTAGTGGTGTAGCTACCTGGTGATGGTAGTGGTGTAGCTACCTGGTGATGGTAGTGCTGAAGCTCCCAGGTGATGGTAGTGGTGTAGCTACCTGGTGATGGTAGTGGTGAAGCTCCCAGGTGATGGTAGTGGTGTTGCTTCCTGGTGATGGTAGTGGTGAAGCTCCTAGGTGATGGTAGTGGTGTAGCTACCTGGTGATGGTAGTGGTGAAGCTCCCAGGTGATGGTAGTGGTGAAGCTCCCAGGTGATGGTAGTGGTGGTGCTACCTGGTGATGGTAGTGGTAGACCTACCAGGTGTTTCCACCTGTGTCCCCTTGTTCGCATACCACCAGTGTTGAATAGTTAATCCTTGTTTACCCGGTTGATTCCTCTGAGGATTTTGTAGGTTGTGGTCATGTATCCCCTTACTCATTTGTCCTTCAGGGTCGTAAGGTGCATTTCCCGCAGCCTTTCCTCGTAACTCATGCCTCACAGTTCTGGGACTAGTCTAGTGGCATACCTTTGGACTTTTTCCAGCTTCGTCTTGTGCTTGACAAGGTACGGGCTCCATGCTGGGGCCGCATACTCCAGGATTGATCTTACATATGTGGTGTACAAGATTCTGAATGATTCCTTACACAGGTTCCTGAACGCTCTTCTATTGTTAGCCAGCCTCGCATATGCCGCAGACGTTATTCTTTTTATGTGGGCTTCAGGAGACAGGTTTGGTGTGATATCAACTCCTAGATCTTTCTCTCTGCCCGTTTCATTAAGTACTTCATCTCCTATTCTGTATTCTGTGTCTGGCCTGTTTCCACTGCCTAGTTCCATTACTTTGCATTTACTCGGGTTGAACTTCAACAGTCATTTGTTGGACCATTCACTGAGTATTTCTAGGTCAGCTTGTAGCCTCCTACTATCATCCTCTGTTTCAATCCTCCTTATAATTTTTGCATCATCAGCAAACATTGAGAGAAACGATTCTATACCCTCTGGGAGATCATTTACATATATCAGAAACGGTATAGGTCCAAGGACTGACCCCTGCGGGACCCCAATTGTAACGTCTCGCCAATCTGAGACCTCACCCCTCACACTGACTCATTGTCTCCTGTTGCTTAGGTACTCCTTTATCCAATGGAGTACCTTCCCTTTCACACCGGCCTGCATCTCCAGCTTTTTCACTAGCCTCTTGTGTGGTACTGTCTCAAAGGCTTTCTGACAATCCAAAAATATGCAGTCTGCCCATCCTTCTCTTTCTTGCCTGGTCGTAAAATTCAAGTAACCATGTGAGGCAGGACCCGCCATCCCTGAACCCATGTTGATGCTGTGTTACAAAGTTATTTCGCTCCAGATGTTCTACTAGCTTTCTTCGCACAATCTTCTCCATCAGCTTGCATGTTATGCAGGTTCGGGACACTGGCCTGTAGTTCAGTGCCTCCTGTCTATCCCCTTGTATATCGGGACTACGTTAGCTGCTTTCCAAATTTCTGGAAGTTCCCCTGTTCCCAGTGATTTGTTGTACAATATGGAGAGTGGCAGGCACAGTTCTTCTGCTACTTCCATTAGTATCCAAGGGGAGATTCCATCTGGGCCTATAGCCTTTGTCACATCCAACTCTAGTAAACACCTCCTTACTTCCCCGCTGGTAATCTCAAAATCTTTCAGTGGTTCCTGGTTAGCTATTCCCTCTCTTTTCTCTGGGATTTCTCGTTGCTCTAAGGTGAAGATCTCCTGGAATTTCTTATTCAGTTCGTGACACACTTCCTTGACGTTTGTAGTGAATCCTTCTTCCCCCATTCTTAATTTCATAACCTGTTGCTTTACAGTTGTTTTTCTCCTGATGTCGATATGCAGCAATTTAGGATGAGTCTTTGCCTTGCTTGCGATGTCATTTTAGTATTATCTTTCTGCATCTCTTCTCATAATGACATATTCATTCCTGGCATTCTGTGTGTGTGTGTGTGTGTGTGTGTGTGTGTGTGTGTGTGTGTGTGTGTGTGTGTGTACTCACCTAGTTGTACTCACCTAGTTGTGTTTGCGGGGGTTGAGCTCTGGCTCTTTGGTCCCCCCTCTCAACCGTCAATCAACAGGTGTACAGATTCCTGAGCCTATCGGGCTCTATCATATATACACTTGAAACTGTGTATGGAGTCAGCCTCCACCACATCACCCCCCTAATGCATTCCATTTGTCAACCACTCTGACACTAAAAAAATTCTTTCTAATATCTCTGTGGCTCATTTGGGCACTCAGTTTCCACCTGTGTCCCCATGTGCGTGTTCCCCTTGTGTTAAATAGACTGTCTTTATCTACCCTATCAATTCCCTTCAGAATCTTGAATGTGGTGATCATGTCCCCCCTAACTCTTCTGTCTTCCAGCGAAGTGAGGTTTAATTCCCGTAGTCTCTCCTCGTAGCTCATACCTCTCAGCTCGGGTACTAGTCTGGTGGCAAACCTTTGAACCTTTTCCAGTTTAGTCTTATCCTTCACTAGATATGGACTCCATGCTGGGGCTGCATACTCCAGGATTGGCCTGACATATGTGGTATACAAAGTTCTGAATGATTCTTTACACAAGTTTCTGAATGCCGTTCGTATGTTGGGCAGCCTGGCATATGCCGCTGATGTTATCCGCTTGATATGTGCTGCAGGAGACAGGTCTGGCGTGATATCAACCCCCAAGTCTTTTTCCTTCTCTGACTCCTGAAGAATTTCCTCTCCCAGATGATACCATGTATCTGGCCTCCTGCTCCCTACACCTATCTTCATTACATTACATTTGGTTGGGTTAAACTCTAACAACCATTTGTTCGACCATTCCTTCAGCTTGTCTAGGTCTTCTTGAAGCCTCAAACAGTCCTCTTCTGTTTTAATCCTTCTCATAATTTTAGCATCGTCCGCAAATATTGAGAGAAATGAATCGATACACTCCGGGAGATCATTTACATATATCAGAAACAAGACAGGTTTGGTGTGATATCAACTCCTAGATCTTTCTCTCTGTTCGTTTCATTAAGTACTTCATCTCCTATTCTGTATCCTGTGTTTGGCCTCCTATTTCCACCACCTAGTTTCATTACTTTGCATTTTACTCGGGTTGAACTTCAACAGCCATTTGTTGGACCATTCACCCAGTCTGTCTAGGTCATCTTGTAGCGTATCTTTCTGTGTGTGTGTGTGTATACTCACCTAGTTCTCACCTTAGTTGTGTGTGTGTGTGTGTACTCACCTAGTTGTGTTTTCGGAGGTTGAGCTCTGGCTCTTTGGTCCCGCCACTCAACCGTCAACAACAGGTGTACAGATTCCTGAGCCTATTGGGCTCTATCATATCTACACTTGAAACTGTGTATGGAGTCAGCCTCCACCACATCACTTCCTGTGTGTGTGTGTGTGTGTGTGTGTGTGTGTGTGTGTGTGTGTGTGTGTGTGTGTGTGTGTGTGTTGTGTGTGTGTGTGTGTGTGTGTGTGTGTGTGTGTGGTGTGTGTATTTGTGTGTATTTGTGCGTATTTGTGTGTATTTGTGTGCATTTGTGTGTGTGTGTGTGTGTGTGTGTGTGTGTGTGTGTGTGTGTGTGTGTGTGTGTGTGTGTGTGTACTCACCTATTGTGCTTGCGGGGGTTGAGCTTTGGCTCTTTGGTCCCGCCTCTCAACTGTCAATCAACTGGTGTACAGATTCCTGAACCTACTGGGCTCTATCATATTACATTTAAAACTGTGCATGAGTCAGCCTCCACCACATCACTGCCTAATGCATTCCATCCGTTAACTACTCTGACACTGAAAAAGTTCCTTCTAACGTCCTGTAGCTCATGTGGGTACTCAGTTTCCACCTGTGTCCCCTTGTTCGCGTCCCACCAGTGTTGAATAGTTTTATCCTTGTTTACCCGGTCGATTCCTCTGAGGATTTTGTAGGTTGTGATCATGTCTCCCCTTACTCTTCTGTCTTCCAGTATCGTAAGGTGCATTTCCCGCAGCCTTTCCTCGTAACTCATGCCTCTTACTTCTGGGACTAGTCTAGTGGCATACGTTTGGACTTTTTCCAGCTTCGTCTTGTGCTTGACAAGGTACGGGCTCCATGCTGGGGCCGCATACTCCAGGATTGGTCTTACATATGTGGTGTACAAGATTCTGAATTATTCCTTACACAGGTTCCTGAACGCTGTTCTGATGTAGCCAGCCTCGCATCTGCCGCAGACGTTATTCTTTTTATGTGGGCTTCAGGAGACAGGTTTGGTGTGATATCAACTCCTAGATCTTTCTCTCTGCTCGTTTCATTAAGTACTTCATCTCCTATTCTGTATCCTGTGTTTGGCCTCCTATTTCCACTGCCTATTTTCATTACTTTGCATTTACTCGGGTTGAACTTCAACAGCCATTTGTGGACCATTCACTCAGTCTGTCTAGGTCATCTTGTAGCCTCCTACTATCGTCCTCAGTTTCAATCCTCCTCATAATTTTTGCATCATCGGCAAACATTGAGAGAAAACGATTCTATACCCTCTGGAAGATCATTTACATATATCAGAAACAGTATAGGTCCAAGGACTGACCCCTGCGGTACTCCACTCGTAACGTCTCGCCAATCTGAGACCTCACCCCTCACACTGACTCGTTGTCTCCCTGTTACTTAGGTACTCCTGTATCCAACGGAGTACCTTCCCTTTTGTCGGAAAATCCGACACCATTTAATAATAATATCATACAGACAGATAAGAGCTGTGTTGTATAAACAAGTTACCCATAGAAAACGTAACTTGTAGTGGAATTACCGTCTAAAGAAAACGGGATATCATCACCACATACTATTATAATTCACCAGCTATTCTGCTGGGAATTATTCTTAAATACATTAGTCTTTGGACTTTACCATCATAAAAACATCTTATATAAATTAACTTAATTATCAATATTAAAGTAGAGTAAATGTGACCCTTCTATCACTTTTTGAAATCTGGACAATGTAAGCCAGGCGTCAGAGGGAGGAAGGAGGGCAGCCATTGTTGTGTCACCTCCGAGACGTGTGGAGCAAATTCGGCTCCTATCATTCTGGACAATGTCGGCCAGTAACGTCAATAGTATGGAGTGTTAAACAGCCATTGTATATTGAGACCAGAGGCTCACACAGGAGCAAATTCGGCTCCTGTTAATTTTACTTGGACGTAGTGTTATGGAAACCAGAAGTGTACCATTGTCAACACGCTGTCTACAAATTCAAGTTAAGTGTCTATCCGAAACCCGTTTATCATTCATTTATGGCCATTAATGTCAGGATATAGGGTGACCCGGTTAGATCGCGAAATCGCCTCAAACTAAAGGTAATTAAGCCAGGTCTTCATGTTCTATGTACTGTATAGTGTTTTCTCTGATATACTTGTCATATATAGGTATCTGGCTTCACGGCTAGCGCACTTTTGACAGGTCAAGACGAGGATGCAAGATTTGTGCACCAGTTACTGGGTGATATGGAAGCTACCTCAAAGAGGATAATTTGGTGTCTACACCCTAGTTATACCTGGTGGACTAACCTGCTGTACTATAAGATAAGGAACCTCTTTAATGTATGTAGTTATTTCTGTAGTTTGATTGGCTGCATATATATATTAATTTAATAACCCCCCCCTAATGTGTAGAGGATCGATTTGTGAGATTATGAGATTATTGCAGAAATACAGTCCACTTATCATTATACAAATTGCTATCGAAGTATATAAATTAACGTAAATATAAATTCATATAAATTAAACAAATATAAATCTCACAGGTCGGTTCCCACATTATTTGGTCCTTCGAACCGGATTATTCGGTCCTATGAACCCACATTTGGTCATCTTAGTACCGGATGAACCAGTTAACCAGTGGATTCATTAAATATACTAGTGCATTGTTATTTAAACAAAGCCAGCAGTCAAGACGGCAGCGTAGCCTCGAGGGAGCTCAGGAGCCTCCCTCAGCCCAGTTCAGCTTCGTCAGCGGTTTCATGCACACCCACAGATATTGGTGGCGTGTTATTTCGTGAAATGACAGCGCTAATATAGAATCCAGCCAAATTAGTGACTGTGTCTTCGCGAGATTGTTCACGGATTTCGTGGTGTTACATTTCGCGAGAGATTATCTACGAATTTTGTGGAGTTTATTTCGCGAGGTCACTAATAATATTTAATACTTCTAGATAATATTAGAAGTTTCATAGAGGCTAATTAAGAGGCTATTGTCAATAATTGTGTATATTATTTCTCCAAAATAGAGAATCATTTAATATATACTGCACTAGTGATCACAGTATAATATTTACTAATTGCCAACCCACAACAGGGTAGGATATGACTAGTTGAACTATTATTACTCATCCTAGTCCCATTATTACCATAGTCAGTTGAACTATATTGATCAACCTAGCACCATTAATGAATGGTCCAGACCCTATTTTGGGTGTAATTTTTATCAACTCGAGTTGAGTTGTATATATATAATTTACTTATGATCATTACACCTTTGAGTGATTAATTAGTGTCTCTACCATCCTAGGGTGATATAGAAGAGCTAACCTAAAGGTACTTCCAGTGACACTGGTTTATCACTCAAATCATTAGTGTGTATGATTGTATATATATAATGTGTATTAATTTTAAGTGCTAACCTCTAGTAGAGGTAGGATTATTGCCTAGTGAGTGCAGAATTTTACCCTAGGCTACCATTAGTACTTGCTCACAATTTATGAGCCAGTGGTGCTCAATTAACAAGTCACCATGACTAATCCACAGAAAGCAAAGCGTGCTTTAATATCAAGCAAACGCCAACTAACAAGAGATCTCAACCAATATGAACAGTTGTTATATGAGCCTGTAATTAATTATCATCGGTTGAAAATACCACTGTTACAGATTCAAACCCAATTGCATATATTGAAAGCAAATAGGAAATCTTACCAAAATCAGGTCCACGACGACGACATAGTAGTTGAAGATGTGGAACCATTCCTGTCTGACCTTGCACAATATGAAGAAGAAACTCAAGCCAGGTTGGAACATTTACACAGGATAATTGAATCAGAACAAATAGCAAGTACACCAAATAAAGTAGATAATGTTATGGATGATCTGGATCTTTTTGAGAATAAATGTAAAGCCAGATTTGATCCTTTAATCAACAAGGATAAAGCTTCACCCAGTAAAGCTTCACCCACTACAGCTTCACCCAATATTATACCACCAGAAATTAAGCAGTTTTCAGACAATTTATCCACAGTCTCTGTGGTTTCTGAAAACCCAATACCTGAAGCTACTAAGTTAACATGCCTCCAAACTAGAGGTGAAGCTGAACCAGTAGTAGAAAATGTAAATGAAAATAGCGACAGCACTAATTTCCCAGTCCAGCCTCCTAGGAATAATGCTGGCAATGAGAAAACTGTCATACATCTAGTACTACAATTGCTGGATTTACCTCAACCTGATCAGACTGCTGACTCATTACAATCCTTCAGCATGGAGTTTGAGTCACTACTAAGAATATTCAGTCTTAAGGTTGATATAACTACTAGTGAATGGATGACCAAAGTAGTCCTTCAACGAAAATTGTCCAGCGATATACTAGATGAATTATATGCACATCAACATAACACCATCCTGACAGTACAGGACATCACTGAAGGTTTACATTCCATCATAAACAAACGACGAGCAAATGAGGAAGTTAAAGCCTCTTGCAAGCCTTCAGAAATAGAAAATAAGAGTCAATTAAAGGGTAAAACAACTACCCTAAATAAACATCAGTCAATTACTCAAACATCAATTTGCAGAAAATCTGACAATGCAGCAGCATCCTCCAAGCCTACTGTTACTAGTTCACCCAAACCGGTAACTTCCAAACGTGCAGTAGGCTGGGGGACATGTATGTTCTGCAAAAAGAAACATTCAACATACTGTTGTGCTAATTATCCAACCAGAGACACTCGTATGGAGCGACTCCAGGAATTAGGGAGATGTGCAAGGTGTCTCAAGTCACACAACATAGACTATTGTGATACCCAATTCAACACCTGTAACAGGTGTAGAAGAGGTAGGCACCATGCAGCACTGTGCAAATATACGAAATTAACGTATTCAAGACCCAAGGTGGAAGATAGCATTCCCACCACAGTACAGTACTGCAAGGTGCAACAAACAAAGAGTGTCCAATCGGCAAAGTCTAAAGGTAATACGACTTTGCCTACTGCCCAAATTACCATCCTGAATAAGAGGGCCAAGGTCCATACCCGAGGGTTGTTTGACCAAGGATCCCAGAGAACATACATCACTAAAAGGTTGGCAGATGAATTACAATTAAGGCCTGTAGCCCAGATGTCATTCAACATCTCAGGGTTTGTAACAGATGCAGGATCTCAAGTCTACCAGGTGGTACAACCATCAGTACGCTTAGGCAGGTACGTCTGTCGAGTACAAGCCATTGTGGTGGACAAAATACCAGTAGACCTACAAGTTCAAGGTCTGAGAGCAACAGCCAAATTCCTGAGAAATAGAGGAATAAAATTGGCAGATAATATTAAGTCTGATCACCTCACTGACTTCGGTCTCCTTGTTGGGACAGACTATTGCCATCGATTCATCGGTAGCCCTACTAAATATCAGGGCATAACCATGTTAAACTCTGCAGGAGGTAAATTACTCTCAGGCCCAGTATCAAGCCTGAGGAGACCTATGCCTGCAGATAAACAATACCAGTAGAAATCTAAATTTGTCAGCTGATTATATTTCTCCAGTAGCATTATACTAAGGAGATTACAGCTGACTATAGTAACAGAGGTTGATGTTAGTATCATCATTTGAAGCTGAAGATGAGTTCATGAGGCTTCAGTGGCCAATCAGTGAACAGTAGCCTAAACAGCTACAAGTCACTGCGACCAATGTCACTGAACCCACTGCAGTCTCAGAACCATACTTTACTTTAATGATGAGCTATTCAATCTTCTGAATCAATTAACTAAATTAAACCCCAATAAATCTGATGACTGATTTGATACATTTATTATTTAATCAAGATGTATTCCATGGGCCTCAGTGTTTATATATCAGTGACCAGTTACCTGAAGAAACTTCAAGTTATATCTATGTCACTGATCTCACTGCAGTCCCTGAATCATACTTGACTGTAGTACTTGATCACATCCAGTCTTCTGGGTTAAATAATATGTAATAAGGCTTGAATATTAGCCTTTCAAGAGTTGACAGGGAAATGAAATTGCATTAGACTTCTAACCCCTACAACTCTAGTACGGGACATCCGTCCTGTACGAACAGACACACAAATGTGTGATTACTAACTACTAACATCAAATTAATTAAATAATTCGAAGGAGGAGTATCGGTGTTCGTCTGTTCTAATTAGGACTTCGACCCGTGAGCAGCCCCTGGGGAATTATGTCGGAAAATCCGACACCATTTAATAATAATATCATACAGACAGATAAGAGCTGTGTTGTATAAACAAGTTACCCATAGAAAACGTAACTTGTAGTGGAATTACCGTCTAAAGAAAACGGGATATCATCACCACATACTATTATAATTCACCAGCTATTCTGCTGGGAATTATTCTTAAATACATTAGTCTTTGGACTTTACCATCATAAAAACATCTTATATAAATTAACTTAATTATCAATATTAAAGTAGAGTAAATGTGACCCTTCTATCACTTTTTGAAATCTGGACAATGTAAGCCAGGCGTCAGAGGGAGGAAGGAGGGCAGCCATTGTTGTGTCACCTCCGAGACGTGTGGAGCAAATTCGGCTCCTATCATTCTGGACAATGTCGGCCAGTAACGTCAATAGTATGGAGTGTTAAACAGCCATTGTATATTGAGACCAGAGGCTCACACAGGAGCAAATTCGGCTCCTGTTAATTTTACTTGGACGTAGTGTTATGGAAACCAGAAGTGTACCATTGTCAACACGCTGTCTACAAATTCAAGTTAAGTGTCTATCCGAAACCCGTTTATCATTCATTTATGGCCATTAATGTCAGGATATAGGGTGACCCGGTTAGATCGCGAAATCGCCTCAAACTAAAGGTAATTAAGCCAGGTCTTCATGTTCTATGTACTGTATAGTGTTTTCTCTGATATACTTGTCATATATAGGTATCTGGCTTCACGGCTAGCGCACTTTTGACAGGTCAAGACGAGGATGCAAGATTTGTGCACCAGTTACTGGGTGATATGGAAGCTACCTCAAAGAGGATAATTTGGTGTCTACACCCTAGTTATACCTGGTGGACTAACCTGCTGTACTATAAGATAAGGAACCTCTTTAATGTATGTAGTTATTTCTGTAGTTTGATTGGCTGCATATATATATTAATTTAATAACCCCCCCCTAATGTGTAGAGGATCGATTTGTGAGATTATGAGATTATTGCAGAAATACAGTCCACTTATCATTATACAAATTGCTATCGAAGTATATAAATTAACGTAAATATAAATTCATATAAATTAAACAAATATAAATCTCACAGGTCGGTTCCCACACCTTTCACTCCAGCCTGCATCTCCAGTTTTTTCACTAGCCTCTTGTGTGGCACTGTATCAAAGGCTTTCTGACAATCCAAAAATATGCAGTCTGCCCACCCTTCTCTTTCTTGCCTTATTTTTGTTGCCTGGTCGTAGAATTCAAGTAACCCTGTGAGGCAGGACCTGCCATCCCTGAATCCGTGTTGATGCTGTGTTACAAAGTTCTTTCGCTCCAGGTGCTCCACTAGCTTTCTTCGCACAATCTTCTCCATCATCTTGCATGGTATGCAGGTTAGGGACACTGGCCTGTAATTCAGTGCCTCCTGTCTATCCCCTTCCTTGTATATCGGGACTACGTTAGCTGCTTTCCAAATATCTGGCAGTTCCCCCTGTTGCCAGTGATTTGTTATACAATATGGAGAGCAGGAGGCACAGTTCTTCTGCTCCTTCCTTTAGTATCCAAGGGGAGATTCCATCTGGGCCTATAGCCTTTGTCACATCCAATTCTAGTCAACACTTCCTTACTTCCCTGCTGGTAATCTCAAACTCTTCCAGAGGTTTCTGGTTAGCTATTCCCTCTCTTATCTCTGGGATTTCTCCTTGCTCTAAGGTGAAGACCTCTTGGAATTTCTTATTCAGTTCCTCACACACTTCCTTGTCGTTTGTAGTGAATCCTTCTGCCCCTATCCTTAATTTCATAACCTGTTCCTTTACTCTTGTTTTTCTCCTGATGTGACTATGCAGCAATTTAGGCTGAGTCTTTGCCTTACTTGTGATGTCATTTTCGTATTGTCTTTCTGCCTCTCTTCTCATCCTGACATATTCATTCCTGGCATTCTGGTATCTTTCTCTGCTCTCCAGTGTCCTGTTATTCCTATAGTTTCTCCATGCCCTTTTACTTTGCTGCTTAGCTAGCCTACATCTCTGATTAAACCATGGGTTTCTCATCTTCATTTCACTGTTTTCCTTTTGGACTGGGACAAACTTGTTTGCTGCGTCCTTGTATTTTTGCGTGATGTATTCCATCATATCTTGGGCCGTCTTTTCCCTGAGCTCTGTTTCCCATGCTATATCTGTTAGGAATTTTCTTATCTCCTCATAGTTTCCCTTTCGGTATGCTAACCTTTTGGTTTCGGTATCCCTCCTCGAGTTCAATAACCCTTCTTCAATCAGGTACTCAAACACCAATACACTGTGGTCGCTCATTCCTACTGGGGCCTCAAAACTGATTTCTCTTATGTCAGAGTCGTTCAGGGTGAAGACCAGGTCGAGTCTCGCTGGTTCGTCATTTCCTCTCATCCTTGTGGGTTCTCTGACATGCTGGGTTAAGAAGTTTCTAGTCGCCACCTCCAGTAGTTTGGCTCTCCACGTATCCTCGCCTCCATGCGGTTCTTTGTTCTCCCAATCAATCCTGCCGTGATTGAACTCCCCCATGATGAGCAGGTGGGATCTATTTCTACAGGCAGAAGAGACTGCCCTCTCAATTATAATGTTAACTGCCATGTTATTGCTTACGTACTCTTGACTGGGTCTTCTGTCATTTGGTGGAGGATTATATATTACTGCTACTACTATCCTTGGTCCTCCCATTGTCATGGTGCCTGCTATGTAGTCTCTGAAACCCTCACAGCCCGGGATAGCCATCTCCTTAAAATTCCATTCCTTTCTCATGAGTAGGGCCACTCCACCTCCTCCCCTACCTTCCCTCTCTTTCCTTATTATTGTGTACTCCTGGGGAAACACGGCATTCGTTATGATTCCAGAGAGTTTTGTTTCAGTGAGTCCAATTACATCTGGGTTCACTTCTTGTGCTCTTTCCCTTAGTTCACTTGCCTTGCTTGTGATCCCATCTATGTTCGAGTACATTGCCATGAAACTAACTCTCTTCTGCTTCTCCTCTGGGGGGGACCTGTGGGGTCTGGGGTGAGCGGGAGCTGGTAGGATCTGGTTCGGGGAGACTGGTGGAGGAGGAAGGGCTTGGGGGGGTAGGTGAGGGTAAGGAGAGTGGGTTAGGGGGGAGGGGGAGGGTAGGGGGAGTGGGTGAGGGGAGGGAGGGTTGGGGGGGTGAGAGGGGGAGGGTTGGGGGGGGGTATGGGGAAGAAAGGGGGGTTTGGGGGGGCAATAAAGTGGGGAGGGCTTGTGGGGCATGGGGGGAAAGGGAAGGCTGAGGTGGTTGAGGAAGAGGGGAGGGTTTTGGGGAGTGGTGGAGAGGGGAAGGCTTAGGTGGGGTGGGGGAGAGTGGGGGGCTTAGGGGGGTAGGGGAGAATGGAGGGCTTGTGGGTGGGAGAGACGGAAGGGCATGGGGGATGGGGGAGAAGGGAGGTCTTGGGGGGAGGGGGGAGTGGGAGGAGGGGGATGAGTGGGAGGAGAGGGGTGGGTGGGGGGAGGGTGCCTTAGGTGGGTACTTAGTGGGGGGCTGACAGAGGTTGGGGCAGGTAGGGTGTCTGTTGGGTAGAATGTAGGGGTGGTGCCGCACTCCCTGTGGCTAATGCACTGTTTGAGGAGGGTTCCCCATTCCCCTCTGGGATTGTAAGGATCGGGGGTGTGGCTCCCTGATTCCTTTCTCTCTCTCTGCGCTCCTTCCTCGCGTCTGCTGCCTGCATTCTCTCATCCCTTGTCATATCCCTCTGCAAGAATACTCTTTTGAACTTCTCTACATTTGTTAGACAGCACTTCCTTTCTAACAGTTCCTCTTTCGCGATTTCGCTCATGAAAACCACCTTCATCATTCGGTCTCTGTCCTTGTTGTACTTTCCAAGCCTGAAAACCTTTTCAACATTTTGCTCAGCTCCCTCCATCCTTACCTCTTTAAGGATCTCTTTAATCATGTTTTTGTCCTTGTCTCTCCGCTCCTTTGGTCTGGTCCTTGTTTGCTCTTTAATGCCTGCTACTACTACAGCTCTATTTCTCTCTATCAGCCGGCTAGTACATCTAGCCGCTTCCTGAGAGGAAGCCACTTCCATGGCAACTTCCTTAACTGCAGACCTAGCTTCAGGGCTCGTTTTAAGTATTTCAGCAAATGAGAGCTGAGGTGTGGACGTCCCCTCCACAGTAGCATTCCTGTCTCCCTGAGGCACGGTTTGTGTCTGGTATTGTGGAGAAGTCTCCTTCAGGCATCTTATCTCCTTCTTTGCTGCCCTTAGTTCATCCTGCAGGTTGGCAACTGTCTCCCTCATTACCCTCAGTCCTTCACTGAATTCATCCCACATTTGCTGGAATACTCCCATCATCCAGGCTTCCTGTTCCACCCCTTCCTCTGAATTTGTTCCAGCCGCAATTGACATCCTGCGTGTGTAAGCCCGAATTCGTGTCCCTTCCATGTCTTGCCCGAGAGAGAGAGAGAGAGAGAGAGAGAGAGAGAGAGAGAGAGAGAGAGAGAGAGAGAGAGAGAGAGAGAGAGAGAGAGAGAGAGAGAGAGAGAGAGAGAGAGAGAGAGAGAGAGAGAGAGAGAGAGAAGGAGAGAGAGAGAGAGAGAGAGAGAGAGAGAGAGGGAGAGAGAGAGAGAGAGAGAGAGAGAGAGAGAGAGAGAGAGAGAGAGAGAGAGAGAGAGAGAGAGAGAGAGAGAGAGAGAGAGAGAGAGAGAGAGAGAGAGAGAGAGAGAGACGGGGGAAGACAGAGAGAGGAGGGGGGGAGGGAGTTAGGTGTCTGAGTGTGTATTGAAGGGGGGAGGAGGTGGGAGAGATGGAGGGGATGGCGAGGGTGTGTGGGGATGGCGAGGGTGTGTGGGGATGGCGAGGGTGTGTGGGGGGATTAGAGAGGAACTGTTAAATGTGGTCCATATTGTTGGGAGGCAGTGTGTTTACAGTTGCTGCTCTGGTGGGAGGGGGTGGGGGTGAGAGAAGGGGGGGGGGAGAGTTGTCTCCGTGTAGGTAGAGCGGAGTGTTTTTCACACTTTTGTGTCAGAAAACTAGTTCCCACATGAGCCGCCCATTTCCCTTGATATTCGTTTCAGTTTGTTAACTTATATCCAAGACCAACTATTAAAAAGCAATAACACTGTACACCAATTGACTGACTGACTGTGTGAGAGGCTTTACCTTACCGCCAGTTCAAAATCCCGCAGCACAAACAGGTGTTAAGTACTGTTGACAGTGGTGTGTAGGCCTGCTGTCTCCATCCACGCCGCTGCCAGGCGTAGGTCCCTCCAACTTGTCACTATATATCACCAGTATTCTGCTCCTTATTCCTCTTATCACCGATATAGTTCAATGCCACACGTTTAGAATCACTTCTTCACTATCCTATTCACTATTTGTTATGATCTTCACTATCACATCTAGTTGTGTACACTCTGACCATGCAGTGGCCCACGTGCTTGTCCTGGCACAGATGTTGTACCCCTGATCTTGTCTAATATGCACTATCGGACACTATCCATAAGTTTTCTAGTTTCAAAATGGTGTGTTGCACTTTGTTTATCACTGAACACCGAATTTCCCGTGTATCCCTCTGATGTTTCGAGATATAAAGCCTTATTGACGAGCGCGGCGCAACGTCTCCCTCGTCCCTCGTGTGTGTGTGTGTGTGTTTTGTGGCAAAAAAAAAATCATTTGATATGACAAATAGGAAGCGAGCCGAAAGAGCTAATCCCTCGTAAGCACAATTAGTTGAATACTCTCGGCCACTCGCTCCTAACACTTTGTCGTTGGGGGGGGGGGGGGAGAATAACACTTTGCTGTTGGGGGGGACTAACACTTTGCCGTGGGGGGAGGGGGGGAATAACACTTTGCCAGTGGGGGGGGGGGAATAACACTTTGCCGGCCGAGGGGGGGGGGAAGTAACATTTTCCCGGTTTAGGGGGGGGGGAGGAAATAACACTTAGCCATTGCGAGACTAATACTTTGCCGTAGGGCGGACTAATACTTTGCCGCGGGAGGGACTAACACTTTGCCGTGGGAGGGACTAACACTTTGCCATGGGAGGGACTAACACTTTGCCGTGGGGGGACAAATACTTTGCCGTTAGGGGACAAACGCTTAATTTGACGTGGGGGACTAACACTTTGTTGTGGGGGTGACTAACACCACGCAAGCAGTATGCCCTCAAAACCGAGTGAGCGAGAGGCCCGCGAAACCGAGCGAGCGAGAGGCCCGCGAAACCGAGCGAGCGAGAGGCCCGCGAAACCGAGCGAGCGAGAGGCCCGCGAAACCGAGCGAGCGAGAGGCCCGCGAAACCGAGCGAGCGAGAGGCCCGCGAAACCGAGCGAGCGAGAGACCCGCGAAACCGAGCGGCCCGCGAAACCGAGCGAGCGAGAGGCCAGCGAAACCGAGCGATCGAGAGGCCCGCGAAACCGAGCGAGCGAGAGGCCCGCGAAACCGAGCGAGCGAGAGGTCCGCGCAACCGAGCGAGCGAGAGGCCCGCGCAACCGAGCGAGCGAGAGGCCCGCGCAACCGAGCGAGCGAGAGGCCCGTGCAACCGAGCGAGCGAGAGGCCCGCGCAACCGAGCGAGCGAGAGGCCCGCGCAACCGAGCGAGCGAGAGGCCCGCGAAACCGAGCGAGCGAGAGGCCCGCAAAACCACAGCCGTGTTTATCCCCCCCACGGCAAAGTGTTAGTCCCTCCCACGGCAGAGTGGTAGTCCCTCCCACGGCAGAGTGGTAGTCCCTCCCACGGCAGAGTGGTAGTCCCTCCCACGGAAAGGTGCTAGTTTCTCCCACGGCAAAGTTTTAGTCCCTCCCACGGCAAAGTGTTAAGGCAGGAATCTGGTGTTTCTACACCAGGTTCTTCCTCAGTTCATGAACTGTGGTTCACTGAGGTCGTGACCTTCCCCGCCTGCCCCGGGTCTCGGGAGTCACGGGCTGCGGTGTTATGCGCAGTGTGTGTGACACTGGTGTTCTCACGGGGGTGGTCACAGGTGTGGTCACGGATGTTGTAACGGGGGTTGCCCCGGGGGTTGTCACCACCAATTTTGCCTGAGGTGGTGTCCTGTAGCACCAAGTCTGTGTCACAGGTGACCTGGGTCGTGACCTGGGTCGTATCCTGCCCCGCCTGCCCCGGGTCACGGGCTGCGGTGTTATGCGCAGAGTGTGTGACACTGGTGTTGTCACAAGGGTAGTCACGGGGGTGGTCACGGGGGTGGTCACTGGGGTATTCTCGGGGGCGGTCACCACCAATTATGCCACAGGTGGTGTCCTGTAGCACCACGCCTGTGTCACGGGTGACCTGGATCGTGACCTGGGTCGTATCCTGACACGCCTGCTCCGGGTCACGGAAGTCACGGGCTGCGGTGTTATGCGCAGAGTGTGTGACACTGGTGTTCTCACTTGGGTGGTCACAGGTGTGGTCACGGATGTCGTAACGGGGGTTGCCCCGGGGATTTTCACCACCAATTTTGCCTGAGGTGGTGTCCTGTAGCACCAAGTCTGTGTCACCGGTGACCTGGATCGTGACCTGGGTCGTATCCTGACACGCCTGTCCCGGGTCACGGGAGTCACGGGCTGCGGTGTTATGCGCAGAGTGTGTGACACTGGTGTTGTCACGGGTGGGGTCACTGGAGGTGGCCCCGTCAACTCCGCCTCCTTCACTTAGGACTCAACTGGCCCCGTCGACTCCGTCTCCTTGATGGAGGACTCAACTGGGTCCAGGTAGAGAAGGACACTAAGGGTCCTGATGAAGACCCACCAGACGGCCACCTCGAGGACGCCCGTCACGAAGCAACTGGACATGGTCCAGCAGGTCCAGGGGGTCGTAGATGTCCCGGGGCGTGGAGGAACGATCACCTTCAAGAGGGGAACGTTACTCAACAGTCCCCGCCAGCTGGAGTCGTACTGCCGCTAGAGGAGGCGCAGACGGAAGTGGTCCTGGACCACACCCCAGACGTACCACAACACGCGACACACCACCGCCACTACCACCACCGACATTTTCATCATGCAGGAGTTGATTCTATCACTACTCATTATTTATGTTTTATTATTACTGAAAAATATTTTGTTTTTTTACCAGAATATTAATAATTTGTTGCTGTAATTTTCATCGCTAATGTTTGGAAATGAGATGTGTTACAACATGCAGAAATACGACACGCAACTGGCAGCTACCAGGTGATTGTAGTGGAGTAGCTACCTGGTGATTGTAGTGGTGTAGCTACCTGGTGATTGTAGTGGTGGAGCTACCTGGTGATTGTAGTGGTGGAGCTACCTGGTGATTGTAGTGGTGTAGCCACCTGGTGATGGTAGTGGTGTAGCCACCTGGTGATGGTAGTGGTGTAGCCACCTGGTGATGGTAGTGGTGTAGCTACGTGGTGATTGTAGTGGTGGAGCTACCTGGTGATTGTAGTGGTGTAACTACGTGGTGATTGTAGTAGTGGAGCTACCTGGTGATTGTAGTAAAGCAGCTACCTAGTGATTGTAGTGGAGCAGCTACCTAGTGATTGTAGTGGTGAAGCTACCTGGTGATTGTAGTGGAGCAGCTACCTAGTGATTGTAGTGGTGTAGCTACCTGGTGATTGTAGTGGTGTAGCTATCTGGTGATGGTAGTGGTGTAGCTATCTGGTGATGTTAGTGGTGTAGCTACCTGGTGATTGTAGTGGTGAAGTTCCTAGGTGATGGTAGTGGTGTAGCTACCTGGTGATTGTAGTGGTGAAGCTCCCAGGTGATGGTAGTGGTGAAGCTCCCAGGTGATGGTAGTGGTGAAGCTCCCAGGTGATGGTAGTGGTGTAGCTACCAGGCGATGGTAGTGGTGTAGCTACCTGGTGATTGTAGTGGTGAAGCTCCCAGGTGATGGTAGTGGTGAAGCTACCAGGTGATTGTAGTGGTGAACTCCCAGGTGATGGTAGTGGTGAAGCTCCCAGGTGATGGTAGTGGTGTAGCTACCAGGTGATGGTAGTGGTGAAGCTCCCAGGTGATGGTAGTAGTGTAGCTACCTGGTGATGGTAGTGGTGTAGCTACCTGGTGATGGTAGTGGTGTAGCTACCTGGTGATGGTAGTGGTGGATCTACCAGGTGATGGTAGTGGTGTAGCTACCTGGTGATGGTAGTGGTGTAGCTTCCAGGTGATGGTAGTGGTGCAGCTACCAGGTGATGGTAGTGGTGTAGCTACATGGTGATGGTAGTGGTGTTGCTACCTGGTGATGGTAGTGGTGAAGCTACCTGGTGATGGTAGTGGTGTAGCTACCTGTTGATGGTAGTAGTGTAGCTACCTGGTGATGGTAGTGGTGTTGCTACCTGGTGATGGTAGTGGTGGAGCTACCAGGTGATGGTAGTGGTGTAGCTACGTGGTGATGGTAGTGGTGTAGCTACCTGGTGATGGTAGTGGTGTTGCTACCAGGTGATGGTAGTGGTGTAGCTACCTGGTGATGGTAGTGGTGTAGCTCCCAGGTGATGGTAGTGGTGAAGCTACCTGGTGATGGTAGTGGTGTAGCTGCCTGGTGATGGTAGTGGTGTAGCTACCTGGTGATGGTAGTGGTGTAGCTACCTGGTGATGGTAGTGGTGGAGCTACCTGGTGATGGTAGTGGTGTTGCTACCTGGTGATGGTAGTGGTGTAGCTACCTGGTGATGGTAGTGGTGTTGCTACCTGGTGATGGTAGTGGTGGTGCTACCAGGTGATGGTAGTGGTGAAGCTCCCAGGTGATGGTAGTGGTGAAGCTCCCAGGTGATGGTAGTGGTGTAGCTACCAGGTGATGGTAGTGGTGAAGCTCCCAGGTGATGGTAGTGGTTAGCTACCTGGTGATGGTAGTGGTGAAGCTACCTGGTGATGGTAGTGGTGAAGCTCCCAGGTGATGGTAGTGGTGAAGCTACCTGGTGATGGTAGTGGTGAAGCTACCTGGTGATGGTAGTGGTGTTGCTACCTGGTGTTGGTAGTGGTGTAGCTACCTGGTGATGGTAGTGGTGTAGCTACCTGGTGATGGTAGTGGTGTTGCTACCTGGTGTTGGTAGTGGTGTAGCTACCTGGTGATGGTAGTGGTGTAGCTACCTGGTGATGGTAGTGGTGTTGCTACCTGGTGATGGTAGTGGTGTAGCTACCTGGTGATGGTAGTGGTGTTGCTACCTGGTGATGGTAGTGGTAGACCTACCAGGTGTTTCCACCTGTGTCCCCTTGTTCGCATATCACCAGTGTTGAATAGTTTATCATTGTTTACCCGGTCGATTCCTCTGAGGATTTTGTAGGTTGTGGTCATGTCTCCCCCTACTCTTTTGTCCTTCAGGGTCGTAAGGTGCATTTCCCGCAGCCTTTCCTCGTAACTCATGCCTCATAGTTCTGGGACTAGTCTAGTGGCATACCTTTTGACTTTTTCCAGCTTCGTCTTGTGCTTGACTAGGTACGGGCTCCATGCTGGGGCCGCATACTCCAGGATTGATCTTACATATGTGGTGTACAAGATTCTGAATGATTCCTTACACAGGTTCCTGAACGCTGTTCTGATATTAGCCAGCTTCGCATATGCCGCAGACGTTATTCTTTTTATGTGGGCTTCAGGAGACAGGTTTGGTGTGATATCAACTCCTAGATCTTTCTCTCTGCCCGTTTCATTAAGTACTTCATCTCCTATTCTGTATTCTGTGTCTAGCCTCCTGTTTCCACTGCCTAGTTCCATTACTTTGCATTTACTCGGGTTGAACTTCAACAGTCATTTGTTGGACCATTCACTCAGTCTGTCTAGGTCATCTTGTAGCCTCCTACTATCGTCCGCAGTTTCAATCCTCCTCATAATTTTTGCATCATCGGCAAACATTGAGAGAAACGATTCTATACCCTCTGGAAGATCATTTACATATATCAGAAACAGTATAGGTCCAAGGACTGACCCCTGCGGAGTACGGTACTCCACTCGTAACGTCTCGCCAATCTGAGACCTCACCCCTCACACTGACTCGTTGTCTCCTGTTACTTATTTACTCCTGTATCCAACGGAGTACCTTCCCTTTCACTCCAGCCTGCATCTCCAGTTTTTTCACCAGCCTCTTGTGTGGCACTGTATCAAAGGCTTTCTGACAATCCAAAAATATGCAGTCTGCCCACCCTTCTCTTTCTTGCCTTATTTTTCTTGCCTGGTCGTAGAATTCAAGTAACCCTGTGAGGCAGGACCTGCCATCCCTGAATCCGTGTTGATGCTGTGTTACAAAGTTCTTTCGCTCCAGGTGCTCCACTAGCTTTCTTCGCACAATCTTCTCCATCATCTTGCATGGTATGCAGGTTAGGGACACTGGCCTGTAATTCAGTGCCTCCTGTCTATCCCCTTCCTTGTATATCGGGACTACGTTAGCTGCTTTCCAAATATCTGGCAGTTCCCCTGTTGCCAGTGATTTGTTATACACTATGGAGAGCGGGAGGCACAGTTCTTCTGCTCCTTCCTTTAGTATCCAAGGGGAGATTCCATCTGGGCCTGTAGCCTTTGTCACATCCAATTCTAGTAAACACTTCCTTACTTCCCCGCTGGTAATATCAAACTCTTCCAGTGGTTTCTGGTTAGCTATTCCCTCTCTTATCTCTGGGATTTCTCCTTGCTCTAAGGTGAAGACCTCTTGGAATTTCTTATTCAGTTCCTCACACACTTCCTTGTCGTTTGTAGTGAATCCTTCTGCCCCTATCCTTAATTTCATAACCTGTTCCTTTACTCTTGTTTTTCTCCTGATGTGACTATGCAGCAATTTAGGCTGAGTCTTTACCTTACTTGCGATGTCATTTTCGTATTGTCTTTCTGCCTCTCTTCTCATCCTGACATATTCATTCCTGGCATTCTGGTATGTTTCTCTGCTCTCCAGTGTCCTGTTATTCCTATAGTTTCTCCATGCCCTTTTACTTTGCTGCTTAGCTAGCCTACATCTCTGATTAAACCATGGGTTTCTATTCTTCATTTCACTGTTTTCCTTTTGGACTGGGACAAACTTGTTTGCTGCGTCCTTGCATTTTTGCGTGATGTATTCCATCATATCTTGGGCCGTGTTTTCCCTGAGCTCTGTTTCCCATGCTATATCTGTTAGGAATTTTCTTATCTCCTCATAGTTTCCCTTTCGGTATGCTAACCTTTTGGTTTCGGTATCCCTCCTCGACTTCAATAACCCTTCTTCAATCAGGTACTCAAACACCAATACACTGTGGTCGCTCATTCCTACTGGGGCCTCAAAACTGATTTCTCTTATGTCAGAGTCGTTCAGGGTGAAGACCAGGTCGAGTCTCGCTGGTTCGACATTTCCTCTCATCCTTGTGGGTTCTCTGACATGCTGGGTTAAGAAGTTTCTAGTCGCCACCTCCAGTAGTTTGGCTCTCCATGTATCATCGCCTCCATGCGGTTCCTTGTTCTCCCAATCAATCCTGCCGTGATTGAACTCCCCCATGATGAGCAGGTGGGATCTCTTTCTACAGGCAGAAGAGACTGCCTTCTCAATTATAGTGTTAACTGCCATGTTATTGCTTTCGTACTCTTGACTGGGTCTTCTGTCATTTGGTGGAGGATTATATATTACTGCTACTACTATCCTTGGTCCTCCCATTGTCATGGTGCCTGCTATGTAGTCTCTGAAACCCTCACAGCCCGGGATAGCCATCTCCTTAAAATTCCATTCCTTTCTCATGAGTAGGGCCACTCCGCCTCCTCCCCTACCTTCCCTCTCTTTCCTTATTATTGTGTACTCCTGGGGAAACACGGCATTCGTTATGATTCCAGAGAGTTTTGTTTCAGTGAGTCCAATTACATCTGCGTTTACTTCTTGTGCTCTTTCCCTTAGTTCACTTGGCTTGCTTGTGATCCCATCTATGTTCGAGTACATTGCCATGAAACTAACTCTCTTCTGCTTCTCCTCTGGGGGGGACCTGTGGGGTCTGGGGTGAGCGGGAGCTGGTAGGATCTGGTACGGGGAGACTGGTGGGGGAGGAAGGGCTTGGGTGGGGTAGGTGAGGGTAGGGAGAGTGGGTTAGGGGGGGAGGGGGAGAGTAGGGGGAGTTGGTGAGGGGAGGGAGGGTTGGGGGGTGGGTGAGAGGGGGAGGGTTGGGGGGGTATGGGGAAGAAAGGGGGGTTTGGGGGGGCAATAAAGTGGGGAGGGCTTGGGGGGCGTGGGGGGAAAGGGAAGGCTGAGGTGGTTGAGGAAGAGGGGAGGGTTTTGGGGAGTGGTGGAGAGGGGAAGGCTTAGGTGGGGTGGGGGAGAGTGGGGGGCTTAGGAGGGTAGGGGAGAATGGAGGGCTTGTGGGTGGGAGAGACGGAAGGGCATGTGGGAGAAGGGAGGGGGGAGTGGGAGGAGGGGGGTGAGTGGGAGGAGAGGGGTGGGTGGGGGGAGGGTGCCTTAGGTGGGTACTTAGTGGGGGGCTGACAGGGGTTGGGGCAGGTAGGGTGTCTGTTGGGTAGAATGTGGGGGTGGTGCCGCACTCCTTGTGGCTAATGCACTGTTTGAGGAGGGTTTCCCATTCCCCTCTGGGATTGTAAGGATCGGGGGTGTGGCTCCCTGATTCCTTTCTCTCTCCCTGCACTCCTTCCTCGCGTCTGCTGCCTGCATTCTCTCTTCCCTTGTCATATCCCTCTGCAAGAATACTCTTTTGAACTTCTCTACATTTGTTAGACAGCACTTCCTTTCTAACAGTTCCTCTTTCGCGATTTCGCTCATGAAAACCACCTTCATCATTCGGTCTCTGTCCTTGTTGTACTTTCCAAGCCTGAAAACCTTTTCAACATTTTGCTCAGCTCCCTCCATCCTTACCTCTTTAAGGATCTCTTTAATCATGTTTTTGTCCTTGTCTCTCCGCTCCTTTGGTCTGGTCCCTGTTTGCTTTTTAATGCCTGCTACTACTACTGCTCTATTTCTCTCTATCAGCCGGCTAGTACATTTAGCCTCTTCCTGAGAGGAAGCCACTTCCATGGCAACTTCCTTAACTGCAGACATAGCTTCAGGGCTCGTTTTAAGTATTTCAGCAAATGAGAGCTGAGGTGTGGAGGTCCCCTCCACAGTAGCATTCCTGTCTCCCTGAGGCACGGTTTGTGTCTGGTATTGTGGAGAAGTCTCCTTCAGGCATCTTATCTCCTCCTTTGCTGCCCTTAGTTCATCCTGCAGGTTGGCAACTGCCTCCCTCATTACCCTCAGTCCTTCACTGAGGGTAATGAGGGAGGCATCCTTCCTTTGCATCCATATGGTCCATATGGTTGGGAGGCAGTGTCTTTACAGTTGCTGCTCTGGTGGGAGGGGGTGGGGGTGAGAGAAGGGGGGGGGGGGAGAGTTGTCTCCGTGTAGGTAGAGCGGAGTGTTTTTCACACTTTTGTGTCAGAAAACTAGTTCCCACATGAGCCGCCCATTTCCCTTGATATTCGTTTCAGTTTGTTAACTTATATCCAAGACTAACTATTAAAAAGCAATAACACTGTACACCAATTGACTGACTGACTTTGTGAGAGGCTTTACCTTACCGCCAATTCAAAATCCCGCAGCACGAACAGGTGTTAAGTACTGTTGACAGTGGTGTGTAGGCCTGCTGTCTCCATCCACGCCGTTGCCAGGCGTAGGTCCCTCCTGTGGGAACCGAACTGTGAGATTTATATTTATTTAATTTATATGAATTTATATTTACGTTAATTTATATACTTCGATAGCAATTTGTATAATGATAAGTGGACTGTATTTCTGCAATAATCTCTTAATCTCACAAATCGATCCTCTACACATTAGGGGGGTTTATTAAATTAATATATATGCAGCCAATCAAACTACAGTATTAACTACATACATTGAAAAGGTTCCTTATCTTATAGTACAGCAGGTTAGTCCACCAGGTATAACTAGGGTGTAGACACCAAATTATCCTCTTTGAGGTAGCTTCCATCACCCAGTAACTGGTGCACAAAATCTTGCTTCCTCGTCTTGACCTGTCAAAAGGGCGCTAACTGTGAAGCCAGATTCTATATATGACAAGCTATATCAGAGAAAATACTATACATGGAACAATGAAGACCTGGCTTAATTACCTTTAGTATGAGGTGATTTCGCGTTCTAACCGGCTAACCCTACCCAATGACATTAATGGCCACTAATGATAGATAATGGGTTTCGGAAAGAACACTTAACTTGATTTGATGACAGCGTGTTGAAAATGGTACACTTTTGGTTTCCATAACACTACGTCCAAGTAAATTTAACAGGAGCCGAATTTGCTCCCGTGTGAGCCTCTGGTCTCAATATAAACAGCAATGGCTGCCCTCCTTCCCCCTGATGCCTGGCTTACATTGTCCAGATGTCCAAAGGTGATAGAAGGGTCACATTTACTCTACTTTAATATTGATAATTAAGTTAATTTATATAAGATGTTTTTATGATTGTAAAGTCCAAAGACTAATGTATTTAAGAATAATTCCCAGCAGAATAGCTGGTGAATTTATAATGGTATGTGGTGATGATATCCCGTTTTCTTTAGACGGTAATTCCACTACAAGTTACGTTTTCTATGGGTAACTTGTTTATACAATACAGCTATTATCTGTATGATTATTAAATGGTGTCGGATTTTCCGACATAATTCCCCAGGGGCTGCTCACGGGTCGAAGTCCTATTAGAACAGACGAACACCGATACTCCTCCTTCGAATTATTAGATTAATTTGATGTTAGTCGTTAGTAATCACACATTTGTGCGTCTGTTCGTACAGGACGGATGTCCCGTACTAGAGTTGCAGGGGTTAGAAGTCTAATGCGATTTCATTTCCCTGTCAACTCTTGAAAGGCTAATATTCAAGCCTTATTACATATTATTTAACCCAGAAGACTGGATGTGATCAAGTACTACAGTCAAGTATGATTCAGGGACTGCAGTGAGATCAGTGACATTAGATATAACTTGAAGTTTGTTCAGGTAACTGGTCACTGATATATAAACACTGAGGCCCATGGAATACATCTTGATTAAATAATAAATGTATCAAATCAGTCATCAGATTTATTGGGGTTTAATTTAGTTAATTGATTCAGAAGATTGAATAGCTCATCATTAAAGTAAAGTATAGTTCTGAGACTGCAGTGGGTTCAGTGACATTGGTCGCAGTGACTTGTAGCTGTTTTAGCCTACTGTTCACTGATTTGCCACTGAGGCCTCATGAACTCATCTTCAGCTTTAAATGATGATACTAACATCAACCTCTGTTGGTATAGTCAGCTGTAATCTCCTTAGTATAATGCTACTGGAGAAATATAATCAGCTGACAAATTTAGATTTCTATTGGTATTGTTTATCTGCAGGCTTAGGTCTCCTCAGGCTTGATACTGGGCCTGAGAGTAATTTACCTCCTGCAGAGTTTAACATGGTTATACCCTGATATTTAGTAGGGCTACCGATGAATCGATGACAATAGTCTGTCCCTACAAGGAGACCGAAGTCGGTGAGGTGATCAGACTTAATATTATCTGCCAATTTTATTCCTCTATTTCTCAGGAATTTGACTGTTGCTCTCAGACCTTGAACTTGTAGGTCTACTGGTATTTTGTCCACCACAATGGCTTGTACTCGACAGACGTACCTGCCTAAGCGTACTGATGGTTGTACCACCTGGTAGACTTGAGGTCCTGCATCTGTTACAAACCCTGAGATGTTGAATGACATCTGGGCTACAGGCCTTAATTGTAGTTCATCTGCCAACTTTTTAGTGATATATGTTCTCTGGGATCCTTGGTCAAACAACCCTCGGGTATGGACCTTGGCCCTCTTATTCAGGATGGTAATTTGGGCAGTAGGCAAAGTCGTATTACCTTTAGACTTCGCCGATTGGACACTCTTTGTTGGTTGCACCTTGCAGTACTGTACTGAGGTGGGAATGCTATCTTCCACCTTGGGGTTTGGAGACGTTGTTTTGGTGTCTCTGCACAATGCTGCATGGTGCTGATCTTTGTTACACCTATTACAGGTGTGTAATTGGGTATCACAGTCGTTGATGTTATGTTTCCTGAGGCACCTCGTGCAATGTTGCAAATCTTTGAGTCGTTCAACACGGGCGTCACAATCAGGAAAATTAGGGCAGTGGTACATTGAATGTTTCTCATTGCAGAACAAACATGTTCCATAGCTTCCAGTACCCTTTGGTGTCACGTTCTTGGGTGACACAGTAACTATAGGCTTGGAGGGTCCCACTGCATATACGCCCACACTGCTACTGTTCCACTTTGGTGTTGAATTATATTGTCTAGATTGATTTGGAGTACCTTTGGTACTCTGTGGTTTACTATTATTGGTTTCTGAGGGTTTACTTGGTGGTTTTAATTTGTCATGTGTTCGTAATTGATGAACTACTGACTTTAAACCTTCAGATATTTCATTCATGGATAAGATGCTTTTATTGTAATGAGCACTCATTTGTCTCAATATGTCCCTAGGTATTTTCTCCTGGACAATTATTTTCAAGACCCACTCAGCCCCGTTTGTATCTGCTGTCAGGCTGAGGGCATTGATCAATGATTCTACCTCCAGCTTGAAGACTTGGAGTGGATCAGCTGAAGCCTCCGGTGGGGGTAAATGCAACAGCTCATGAACTAAATGTGATGTTCTTACTTCTGGATCAGCATAATTATCCTTGAGGAGTTTTACTGCCAGATCATAGCCGTCATTAGTTAATCTCAGATGGGATACTACTGTTTTAGCCTCACCTGATAATTGGCCTTGCAAATAAGAGAATTTACTACTCTTTGGTAAAGATTGTTTTGAGTCTACAAGGTCAACGAATTTGTTCCAAAATTCGTCCCAATCTTCCTCATCTTTTCCTGAGAAAGTGGGTAAATTAATTGGAGGGAGTCGAGCTTCTGCTTGACTCGTATTAGATGCAACTGTTGGTGTTGTTGCTGTTGCCTTGTTCTGGGCAATTAATTTGACATAAGGCTGTAACGTGGCCTGAGTGTGATCTTCATAATTCGCAAGATCAACCATAATGTCGTCTATTTCTGTTTCTGATAAATTGGTGTTGGCAAGTTCAGCCACATATGTTGCTATTTGACATTTGATTTGCTCAAATTTACCTGCAGCTGCTTGATAATAGCTTTCCAGGTCAGCATAATCAACTTGAGATTGTTGTGACAAATCTTCACATTTCTTGATCTGTCTTGTTAAGTGGCCTTTAAGACCTGCAAGGGTTCTTTTCATTCTCCCTGCATTATCCATACTGGCTCGTTGGTGAAGCCTTGTGGGGCTTGTACTTGGGCTGCTCATAATACTGAACAAGCACTGATGGTAGCCTAGGGTCAAATTCTGCACTCACTAGGCAATAATCCTACCTCTACTAGAGGTTAGCACTTAAAATTAATACACATTATATATATACAATCATACACACTAATGATTTGAGTGATAAACCAGTGTCACTGGAAGTACCTTTAGGTTAGCTCTTCTATATCACCCTAGGATGGAATAGACACTAATTAATCACTCAAAGGGTGTAATGATCATAAGTAAATTATTATATATACAACTCAACTCGAGTTGATAAAAATTACACCCAAAATAGGGTCTGGACCATTCATTAATGGTGTTAGGTTGTTCAATATAGTACAACTGACTATGGTAATAATGGGACTAGGATGAACTAGTCAATGGTTAATATCCTACCCTGATGTGGGTTGGCAATTAGTAAATATTATACTGTGATCACTAGTGCAATATATATTAAATAATTCTCTATTTTGGAGAAATAATATACACAATTATTGATAATAGCCTCTTAATTAGCCTCTATGAAACTTCTAATATTATCTAGAAGTATTAAATATTATTAGTGACCTCGCGAAATAAAGTCCACAAAATTCGTAGATAATCTCTCGCGAAATTTAACACCACGAAATCCGTGAACAATATCGCGAAGACACAACCACTAATTTGGCTGGCTTCTATATTAGCGCTGTCATTTCACAGAATAACACGCCACCAAATCTCTGTGGGTGTGCATGAAACCGCTGATGAGGCAGATCTGAACTGAGGGAGGCTCCTGAGCTCCCTCGAGGCTACGCTTCCGTCTTTGACTGGCTGGCCTTTGTTTAAATAACACTGCACTAGTATATTTAATGAATCCACTGGTTAACTGGTTCATCCGGTACTAAGATGACCAAATGTGGGTTCATAGGACCGAATATTCCGGTTCCGAAGGTCCAAATAATGTGGGAACCGACCTGTGAGATTTATATTTATTTAATTTATATGAATTTATATTTTTATGTTAATTTATATACTTCGATAGCAATTTGTATAATGATAAGTGGACTGTATTTCTGCAATAATCTCTTAATCTCACAAATCGATCCTCTACACATTAGGGGGGTTTATTAAATTAATATATATGCAGCCAATCAAACTACAGTATTAACTACATACATTGAAAAGGTTCCTTATCTTATAGTACAGCAGGTTAGTCCACCAGGTATAACTAGGGTGTAGACACCAAATTATCCTCTTTGAGGTAGCTTCCATCACCCAGTAACTGGTGCACAAAATCTTGCTTCCTCGTCTTGACCTGTCAAAAGGGCGCTAACTGTGAAGCCAGATTCTATATATGACAAGCTATATCAGAGAAAATACTATACATGGAACAATGAAGACCTGGCTTAATTACCTTTAGTATGAGGCGATTTCGCGTTCTAACCGGCCAACCCTACCCAATGACATTAATGGCCACTAATGATAGATAATGGGTTTCGGAAAGAACACTTAACTTGATTTGATGACAGCTTGTTGAAAATGGTACACTTTTGGTTTCCATAACACTACGTCCAAGTAAATTTAACAGGAGCCGAATTTGCTCCCGTGTGAGCCTCTGGTCTCAATATAAACAACAATGGCTGCCCTCCTTCCCCCTGATGCCTGGCTTACATTGTCCAGATGTCCAAAGGTGATAGAAGGGTCACATTTACTCTACTTTAATATTGATAATTAAGTTAATTTATATAAGATGTTTTTATGATGGTAAAGTCCAAAGACTAATGTATTTAAGAATAATTCCCAGCAGAATAGCTGGTGAATTTATAATGGTATGTGGTGATGATATCCCGTTTTCTTTAGACGGTAATTCCACTACAAGTTACGTTTTCTATGGGTAACTTGTTTATACAATACAGCTATTATCTGTATGATTATTAAATGGTGTCGGATTTTCCGACACCTCCAACTTGTTACTATATATCACCAGTATTCTGCTCCTTATTCCTCTTATCACCGATATAGTTCAATGCCACACGTTTAGAATCACTTCTTCACTATCCTATTCACTATTTATTATGATCTTCACTATCACATCTAGTTGTGTACACTCTGACCATGCAGTGGCCTATGTGCTTGTCCTGGCACAGATGTTGTACCCCTGATCTTGTCTAATATGCACTTTCGGACACTATCCACACGTTTTCTAGTTTCAAAATGGTGTGTTGCACTTTGTATTATCACTGAACACCGAATTTCCCATGTATCCCTCTGATGTCCCGAGATATAAAGCCTTATTGACGAGCGCGGCGCAACGTCGGCGCAGCACCTCCCTCGTCCCTCGTGTGTGTGTGTGTGTGTTTTGTGGCAAAAAAAAAAATCATTTGATATGACAGATGGGAAGCGAGCCGAAAGAGCCAGAGCTAAACCCTCGTAAGCACAATTAGTTGAATACTCTCGGCCACTCGCTCCTAACACTTTGCCGTTGGGGGGGTGGGGGAATAACACTTTGCTGTTGGGGGGGACTAACACTTTGCCGTGGGGGAGGGGGGAATAACACTTTGCCAGTGGGGGGGGGAATAACACTTTGCCGGCCGGGGGGGGGAGTAACATTTTCCCGGTGTAAGGGGGGGGAGGAAATAACACTTAGCCATTGCGAGACTAACACTTTGCCGTAGGGCGGACTAATACTTTGCCACGGGAGGGACTAACACTTTGCCGTGGGAGGGACTAACACTTTGCCGTGGGAGGGACTAACACTTTGCCGTGGGAGGGACTAACACTTTGCCAGTGGGGGGGGGGAACTAACACTTTGCCGCGGTAGGACTAACACTTTGCCGTGGGGGGACAAACACTTTGCTGTGGGAGGAAACACACTTTGCCGTGGGGACTAACACTTTGCCGTGGGGGGACAAAAACTTTGCTGTTAGGGGGGGCTAACACTTTGCCGTGGGAGGACAAATACTTTGCCGTTAGGGGACTAACGCTTAATTTGACGTGGGGGACTAACACTTTGTCGTGGGGTGACTAACACCACGCAAGCAGTATGCCCTCAAAACCGAGCGAGGGAGAGGCCCGCGCAACCGAGCGAGCGAGAGGCCCGCGCAACCGAGCGAGCGAGAGGCCCGCGCAACCGAGCGAGCGAGAGGCCCGCGAAACCGAGCGAGCGAGAGGCCCGCGAAACCGAGCGAGCGAGAGGCCCGCGAAACCGAGCGGCCCGCGAAACCGAGCGAACGAGAGGCCCGCGAAACAGAGCGAGCAAGAGGCCCGCGAAACCGAGCGAGCGAGAGGCCCGCGAAACCGAGCGAGCGAGAGGCCCGCGAAACCGAGCGAGCGAGATGCCCGCGAAACCGAGCGAGCGAGAGGCCCGCGAAACCGAGCGAGCGAGAGGCCCGCGAAACCACGGCCGTGTTAGTGCCACCCTCGGCAAAGTGTTAGTCCCTCTCACGGCAGAGTGGTAGTCCCTCCCACGGCAAGGTGCTAGTTTCTCCCACGGCAAAGTTTAAGTCCCTCCCACGGCAAAGTGTTAAGGTAGGAATCTGGTGTTCCTACACCAGGTTCTTCCTCAGTTCACGAACTGTGGTTCACTGAGGTCGTGACCTGCCCCGGGTCTCGGGAGTCACGGGCTGCGGTGTTATGCGCAGTGTGTGTGACACTGGTGTTCTCACGGGGGTGATCACAGGTGTGGTCACGGATGTCGTAACGGGGGTTGCCCCGGGGATTGTCACCACCAATTTTGCCTGAGGTGGAGTCCTGTAGCACCAAGTCTGTGTCACAGGTGACCTGGGTCGTGACCTGGGTCGTATCCTGCCCCGGGTCACGGGCTGCGGTGTTATGCGCAGTGTGTGTGACACTGGTGTTGTCACAGGGGTAGTCACGGGGGTGGTCACTGGGGTGTTCTCGGGGGTGGTCACCACCATTTATGCCACAGGAGGTGTCCTGTAGCACCACGTCTGTGTCACGAGTGACCTGGATCGTGACCTGGGTCGTATCCTGACACGCCTGTCCCGGGTCACGGGAGTCACGGGCTGCGGTGTTATGCGCAGAGTGTGTGACACTGGTGTTGTCACGGGTGGGGTCACTGGAGGTGGCCCCGTCAACTCCGTCTCCTTCACTTATGACTCAACTGGCCCCGTCGACTCCGTCTCCTTGATGGAGGACTCAACTGGGTCCAGGTCGAGAAGGACACTAAGGGTCCTGATGAAGACCCACCAGACGGCCACCTCGAGGACGCCCGTCACGAAGCAACTGGACATGGTCCAGCAGGTCCAGGGGGTCGTAGATGTCCCGGGGCGTGGAGGGACGATCACCTTCAAGAGGGGAACGTTACTCAACAGTCCCCGCCAGCTGGAGTCGTACTGCCGCTAGAGGAGGCGCAGACGGAAGTAGTCCTGGACCACACCCCAGACGTACCACAACACGCGACACACCACCGCCACCACCACCACCGACATTTTCATCATGCAGGAGTTGATTCTGTCAGTACTCATTATTTATGTTTTATTATTACTGAAAAATATTTTGTTTTTTTACCAGAATATTAATAATTTGTTGCTGTAATGTTCATCGCTAATGTTTGGAAATGAGATGTGTTACAACATGCAGAAATACGACACGCACCTGGCAGCTACCAGGTGATTGTAGTGGAGTAGCTACCTGGTGATTGTAGTGGAGTTGCTACCTGGTGATTGTAGTGGTGTAGCTACCTGGTGATTGTAGTGGTGTAGCTACCTGGTGATTGTAGTGGTGTAGCTACCTGGTGATTGTAGTGGTGGAGCTACCTGGTGATTGTTGTTATGGAGCTACCTGGTGATTGTAGTGGTGTAGCCACCTGGTGATGGTAGTAAAGCAGCAACCTAGTGATTGTAGTGGTGAAGCTACCTGGTGATTGCAGTGGAGCAGCTACCTAGTGATTGTAGTGGTGTAGCTACCTGGTGATTGTAGTGGTGTAGCTATCTGGTGATGGTAGTGGTGTAGCTATCTGGTGATGTTAGTGGTGTAGCTATCTGGTGATTGTAGTGGTGAAGCTCCCAGGTGATGGTAGTGGTGTAGCTACCTGGTGATTGTAGTGGTGTAGCTACCTGGTGATTGTAGTGGTGAAGCTCCCAGGTGATGGTAGTGGTGTAGCTACCTGGTGATTGTAGTGGTGTAGCTACCAGGTGATTGTAGTGGTGTAGCTACCTGGTGATGGTAGTGGTGTAGCTATCTGGTGATGGTAGTGGTGAAGCTACCTGGTGATTGTAGTGGTGAAGCTCCCAGGTGATGGTAGTGGTGAAGCTCCCAGGTGATGGTAGTGGTGTAGCTACCTGGTGATTGTAGTAGTGTAGCTACCAGGTGATGGTAGTGGTGTAGCTACCTGGTGATGGTAGTGGTGTAGCTATCTGGTGATGGTAGTGGTGAAGCTACCTGGTGATTGTAGTGGAGCAGCTACCTAGTGGTGTAGGTACCTGGTGATTGTAGTGGTGTAGCTACCTGGTGATGGTAGTGGAGTAGCTATCTGGTGATGGTAGTGGTGTAGCTACCTGGTGATTGTAGTGGTGAAGCTCCCAGGTGATGGTAGTGGTGTAGCTACCTGGTGATTGTAGTGGTGTAGCTACCTAGTGATTGTAGTGGTGAAGCTCTTAGGTGATGGTAGTGGTGAAGCTCCCAGGTGATGGTAGTGGTGTAGCTACCTGGTGATTGTAGTGGTGTAGCTACCTGGTGATTGTAGTGGTGTAGCTACCTGGTGATGGTAGTGGTGAAGCTCCCAGGTGATTGTAGTGGTGTAGCTACCTGGTGATGGTAGTGGTGTAGCTACCTGGTGATGGTAGTGGTGTAGCTACCTGGTGATGGTAGTGGTGTAGCTACCTGGTGATTGTAGTGGTGTAGTTACCAGGTGATGGTAGTGGTGTTGCTACCTGGTGATGGTAGTGGTGTAGCTACCTGGTGATGGTAGTGGTGTACCTACCTGGTGATGGTAGTGGTGTAGCTACCTGGTGATGGTAGTGGTGTATCTACCTGGTGATGGTAGTGGTGTAGCTACCTGGTGATGGTAGTGGTGTAGCTACCTGGTGATTGTAGTGGTGTAGCTACCAGGTGATGGTAGTGGTGTTGCTACCTGGTGATGGTAGTGGTGTAGCTACCAGGTGATGGTAGTGGTGTAGCTCCCAGGTGATGGTAGTGGTGTAGCTACCTGGTGATGGTAGTGGTGGAGCTACCTGGTGATGGCAGTGGTGGAGCTACCTGGTGATGGTAGTGGTGAAGCTCCCAGGTGATGGTAGTGGTGTAGCTACCTGGTGATGGTAGTGTTGTAGCTACCTGGTGATGGTAGTGGTGTAGCTACCAGGTGATGGTAGTGGTGTAGCTCCCAGGTGATGGTAGTGGTGTAGCTACCAGGTGATGGTAGTGGTGTTGCTACCTGGTGATGGTAGTGGTGTAGCTACCTGGTGATGGTAGTGGTGAAGCTCCCAGGTGATGGTAGTGGTGTTGCTACCTGGTGATGGTAGTGGTGTAGCTACCAGGTGATGGTAGTGGTGTAGCTACCTGGTGAATTAGTGGTGGAGCTACCTGGTGATGGTAGTGGTGGAGCTACCTGGTGATGGTAGTGGTGGAGCTCCCAGGTGATTGTAGTGGTGAAGCTCCCAGGTGATTGTAGTGGTGAAGCTCTCAGGTGATGATAGTGGTGAAGCTCCCAGGTGATGGTAGTGGTGAAGCTCCCAGGTGATGGTAGTGGTGGTGCTATCTGGTGATGGTAGTGGTAGACCTACCAAGTGTTTCCACCTGTGTCCCCTTGTTCGCATACCACCAGTGTTGAATAGTTTATCCTTGTTTACCCGGTCGATTCCTCTGAGGATTTTGTATGTTGTGGTCATGTCTCCCCCTACTCTTTTGTCCTTCAGGGTCGTAAGGTGCATTTCCCGCAGCCTTTCCTCGTAACTCATGCCTCATAGTTCTGGAACTAGTCTAGTGGCATTCCTTTGGACTTTTTCCAGCTTCGTCTTGTGCTTGACAAGGTACGGGCTCCATGCTGGGGCCGCATACTCCAGGATTGGTCTTACATATGTGGTGTACAAGATTCTGAATGATTCCTTACACAGGTTCCTGAACGCTGTTCTGATGTTAGCCAGCCTCGCATATGCCGCAGACGTTATTCTTTTTATGTGGGCTTCAGGAGACAGGTTTGGTGTGATATCAACTCCTAGATCTTTCTCTCTGCCCGTTTCATTAAGTACTTCATCTCCTATTCTGTATCCTGTGTTTGGCCTCCTATTTCCACTGCCTATTTTCATTACTTTGCATTTACTCGGGTTGAACTTCAACAGCCATTTGTTGGACCATTCACTCAGTCTGTCTAGGTCATCTTGTAGCCTCCTGCTATCGTCCTCAGTGTCAATCCTCCTCATAATTTTTGCATCATCGGCAAACATTGAGAGAAACGATTCTATACCCTCTGGAAGATCATTTACATATATCAGAAACAGTATAGGTCCAAGGACTGACCCCTGCTGTACTCCACTCGTAACGTCTCGCCAATCTGAGACCTCACCCCTCACACTGACTCGTTGTCTCCTGTTACTTAGGTACTCCTGTATCCAACGGAGTACCTTCCCTTTCACTCCAGCCTGCATCTCCAGTTTTTTCACTAGCCTCTTGTGTGGCACTGTATCAAAGGCTTTCTGACAATCCAAAAATATGCAGTCTGCCCACCCTTCTCTTTCTTGCCTTATTTTTGTTGCCTGGTCGTAGAATTCAAGTAACCCTGTGAGGCAGGACCTGCCATCCCTGAATCCGTGTTGATGCTGTGTTACAAAGTTCTTTCGCTCCAGGTGCTCCACTAGCTTTCTTCGCACAATCTTCTCCATCATCTTGCATGGTATGCAGGTTAGGGACCCTGGCCTGTAATTCAGTGCCTCCTGTCTATCCCCTTCCTTGTATATCGGGACTACGTTAGCTGCTTTCCAAATATCTGGCAGTTCCCTTGTTGCCAGTGATTTGTTATACACTATGGAGAGCGGGAGGCACAGTTCTTCTGCTCCTTCCTTTAGTATCCAAGGGGAGATTCCATCTGGGCCTATAGCCTTTGTCACATCCAATTCTAGTCAACACTTCCTTACTTCCCTGCTGGTAATCTCAAACTCTTCCAGTGGTTTCTGGTTAGCTATTCCCTCTCTTATCTCTGGGATTTCTCCTTGCTCTAAGGTAAAGACCTCTTGGAATTTCTTATTCAGTTCCTCACACACTTCCTTGTCGTTTGTAGTGAATCCTTCTGCCCCTATCCTTAATTTCATAACCTGTTCCTTTACTCTTGTTTTTCTCCTGATGTGACTATGCAGCAATTTAGGCTGAGTCTTTGCCTTACTTGTGATGTCATTTTCGTATTGTCTTTCTGCCTCTCTTCTCATCCTGACATATTCATTCCTGGCATTCTGGTATGTTTCTCTGCTCTCCAGTGTCCTGTTATTCCTATAGTTTCTCCATGCCCTTTTACTTTGCTGCTTAGCTAGCCTACATCTCTGATTAAACCATGGGTTTCTCATCTTCATTTCACTGTTTTCCTTTTGGAATGGGACAAACTTGTTTGCTGCGTCCTTGCATTTTTGCGTGATGTATTCCATCATATCTTGGGCCGTCTTTTCCCTGAGCTCTGTTTCCCATGCTATATCTGTTAGGAATTTTCTTATCTCCTCATAGTTTCCCTTTCGGTATGCTAACCTTTTGGTTTCAGTATCCCTCCTCGAGTTCAATAACCCTTCTTCAATCAGGTACTCAAACACCAATACACTGTGGTCGCTCATTCCTACTGGGGCCTCAAAACTGATTTCTCTTATGTCAGAGTCGTTCAGGGTGAAGACCAGGTCGAGTCTCGCTGGTTCGTCATTTCCTCTCATCCTTGTGGGTTCTCTGACATGCTGGGTTAAGAAGTTTCTAGTCGCCACCTCCAGTAGTTTGGCTCTCCACGTATCCTCGCCTCCATGCGGTTCCTTGTTCTCCCAATCAATCCTGCCGTGATTGAACTCCCCCATGATGAGCAGGTGGGATCTATTTCTACAGGCAGAAGAGACTGCCCTCTCAATTATAATGTTAACTGCCATGTTATTGCTTACGTACTCTTGACTGGGGCTTCTGTCATTTGGTGGAGGATTATATATTACTGCTACTACTATCCTTGGTCCTCCCATTGTCATGGTGCCTGCTATGTAGTCTCTGAAACCCTCACAGCCCAGGATAGCCATCTCCTTAAAATTCCATTCCTTTCTCATGAGTAGGGCCACTCCACCTCCTCCCCTACCTTCCCTCTCTTTCCTTATTATTGTGTACTCCTGGGGAAACATGGCATTCGTTATGATTCCAGAGAGTTTTGTTTCAGTGAGTCCAATTACATTTGGGTTCACTTCTTGTGCTCTTTCCCTTAGTTCACTTGCCTTGCTTGTGATCCCATCTATGTTCGAGTACATTGCCATGAAACTAACTCTCTTCTGCTTCTCCTCTGGGGGGGACCTGTGGGGTCTGGGGTGAGCGGGAGCTGGTAGGATCTGGTTCGGGGAGACTGGTGGAGGAGGAAGGGCTTGGGGGGGTAGGTGAGGGTAGGGAGAGTGGGTTAGGGGGGAGGGGGAGGGTAGGGGGAGTGGGTGAGGGGAGGGAGGGTTGGGGGGGGTGAGAGGGGGAGGGTTGGGGGGGGTATGGGGAAGAAAGGGGGGTTTGGGGGGCAATAAAGTGGGGAGGGCTTGGGGGGCATGGGGGGAAAGGGAAGGCTGAGGTGGATGAGGAAGAGGGGAGGGTTTTGGGGAGTGGTGGAGAGGGGAAGGCTTAGGTGGGGTGGGGGAGAGTGGGGGGCTTAGGGGGGTAGGGGAGAATGGAGGGCTTGTGGGTGGGAGAGACGGAAGGGCATTTGGGAGAAGGGAGGGCTTGGGGGATGGGGGAGAAGGGAGGTCTTGGGGGGAGGGGGGAGTGGGAGGAGGGGGTGAGTGGGAGGAGAGGGGTTGGTGGGGGGAGGGTGCCTTAGGTGGGTACTTAGTGGGGGGCTGACAGGGGTTGGGGCAGGTAGGGTGTCTGTTGGGTAGAATGTAGGGGTGGTGCCGCACTCCCTGTGGCTAATGCACTGTTTGAGGAGGGTTCCCCATTCCCCTCTGGGATTGTAAGGATCGGGGGTGTGGCTCCCTGATTCCTTTCTCTCTCTCTGCGCTCCTTCCTCGCGTCTGCTGCCTGCATTTTCTCATCCCTTGTCATATCCCTCTGCAAGAATACTCTTTTGAACTTCTCTACATTTGTTAGACAGCACTTCCTTTCTAACAGTTCCTCTTTCGCGATTTCGCTCATGAAAACCACCTTCATCATTCGGTCTCTGTCCTTGTTGTACTTTCCAAGCCTGAAAACCTTTTCAACATTTTGCTCAGCTCCCTCCATCCTTACCTCTTTAAGGATCTCTTTAATCATGTTTTTGTCCTTGTCTCTCCGCTCCTTTGGTCTGGTCCCTGTTTGCTCTTTAATGCCTGCTACTACTACTGCTCTATTTCTCTCTATCAGCCGGCTAGTACATCTAGCCGCTTCCTGAGAGGAAGCCACTTCCATGGCAACTTCCTTAACTGCAGACCTAGCTTCAGGGCTCGTTTTAAGTATTTCAGCAAATGAGAGCTGAGGTGTGGAGGTCCCCTCCACAGTAGCATTCCTGTCTCCCTGAGGCACGGTTTGTGTCTGGTATTGTGGAGAAGTCTCCTTCAGGCATCTTATCTCCTTCTTTGCTGCCCTTAGTTCATCCTGCAGGTTGGCAACTGTCTCCCTCATTACCCTCAGTCCTTCACTGAATTCATCCCACATTTGCTGGAATACTCCCATCATCCAGGCTTCCTGTTCCACCCCTTCCTCTGAATTTGTTCCAGCCGCAATTGACATCCTGCGTGTGTAAGCCCGAATTCGTGTCCCTTCCATGTCTTGCCCGAGAGAGAGAGAGAGAGAGAGAGAGAGAGAGAGAGAGAGAGAGAGAGAGAGAGAGAGAGAGAGAGAGAGAGAGAGAGAGAGAGAGAGAGAGAGAGAGAGAGAGAGAGAGAGAGAGTGAGAGAGAGAGAGGGGAAGACAGAGAGAGGAGGGGGGGAGGGAGTTAGGTGTCTGAGTGTGTATTGAAGGGGGGAGGAGGTGGGAGAGATGGAGGGGATGGCGAGGGTGTGTGGGGGGATTAGAGAGGAACTGTTAAATGTGGTCCATATTGTTGGGAGGCAGTGTGTTTACAGTTGCTGCTCTGGTGGGAGGGGGTGGGGGAGAGAGAAGGGGGGGGGGTTGTCTCCGTGTAGGTAGAGCGGAGTGTTTTTCACACTTTTGTGTCAGAAAACTAGTTCCCACATGAGCCGCCCATTTCCCTTGATATTCGTTTCAGTTTGTTAACTTATATCCAAGACCAACTATTAAAAAGCAATAACACTGTAGCCCAATTGACTGACTGACTTTGTGAGAGGCTTTACCTTACCGCCAGTTCAAAATCCCGCAGCACAAACAGGTGTTAAGTACTGTTGACAGTGGTGTGTAGGCCTGCTGTCTCCATCCACGCCGCTGCCAGGCGTAGGTCCCTCCAACTTGTCACTATATATCACCAGTATTCTGCTCCTTATTCCTCTTATCACCGATATAGTTCAATGCCACACGTTTAGAATCACTTCTTCACTATCCTATTCACTATTTGTTATGATCTTCACTATCACATCTAGTTGTGTACACTCTGACCATGCAGTGGCCCACGTGCTTGTCCTGGCACAGATGTTGTACCCCTGATCTTGTCTAATATGCACTCTCGGACACTATCCATAAGTTTTCTAGTTTCAAAATGGTGTGTTGCACTTTGTATTATCACTGAACACCGAATTTCCCTTGTATCCCTCTGATGTTCCGAGATATAAAGCCTTATTGACGAGCGCAGCGCAACGTCGGCGCGGCACCTCCCTCGTCCCTCGTGTGTGTGTGTGTGTTTTGTGGCAAAAAAAAAAATCATTTGATATGACAGATGGGAAGCGAGCCGAAAGAGCCAGAGCTAAACCCTCGTAAGCACAATTAGTTGAATACTCTCGGCCACTCGCTCCTAACACTTTGCCGTTGGGGGGGTGGGAGAATAACACTTTGCTGTTGGGGGGACTAACACTTTGCTGTGGGGGGAAGGGGGGAATAACACTTTGCCAGTGGGGGGGGGGGAATAACACTTTGCCGGCCGGGGTGGGGGGGGAGTAACATTTTCCCGGTGTAGGGGGGGGGGGAGGAAATAACACTTAGCCGTTTCGAGACTAACACTTTGCCGTAGGGCGGACTAATACTTTGCCGCGGGAGGGACTAACACTTTGCCGTGGGAGGGACTAACACTTTGCCGTGGGGGGACAAACACTTTGCCTTTAGGGGACAAACGCTTAATTTGACGTGGGGGACTAACACTTTGTCGTGGGGTTGACTAACACCACGCAAGCAGTATGCCCTCAAAACCGAGCGAGCGAGAGGCCCGCGAAACCGAGCGATGGAGAGGCCCGCGAAACCGAGCGAGAGAGATTCCCGCGAAACCGAGCGAGCGAGAGGCCCGCGAAACCGAGCGAGCGAGAGGCACGTGAAACCGAGCGAGCGAGAGTCCCGCGAAACCGAGCGAGCGAGAGGCCCGCGAAACCGAGCGAGCGAGAGGCCCGCGAAACCGAGCGGCCCGCGAAACCGAGCGAGCGAGAGGCCCGCGAAACCGAGCGAGCGAGAGGCCCGCGCAACCGAGCGAGCGAGAGGCCCGCGCAACCGAGCGAGCGAGAGGCCCGCGCAACCGAGCGAGCGAGAGGCCCGCGCAACCGAGCGAGCGAGAGGCCCGCGCAACCGAGCGAGCGAGAGGCCCGCGAAACCGCGTGGCCCGCAAAACCACGGCCGTGTTAATCCCCCTCACGGCAAAGTGTTAGTCCCTCCCACGGCAGAGTGGTAGTCCCTCCCACGGCAGAGTGGTAGTCCCTCCCACGGCAAGGTGCTAGTTTCTCCCAAGGCAAAGTTTTAGTTTCTCCCACGGCAAAGTTTTAGTCCCTCCTACGGCAAAGTGTTCAGGTAGGAATCTGGTGTTCCTACACCAGGTTCTTCCTCAGTTCACGAACTGTGGTTCACTGAGGTCGTGACCTGCCCCGGGTCTCGGGAGTCACGGGCTGCGGTGTTATGCGCAGTGTGTGTGACACTGGTGTTCTCACGGGGGTGGTCACAGATGTCGTAACGGGGGTTGCCCCGGGGATTGTCACCACCAATTTTGCCTGAGGTGGTGTCCTGTAGCACCAAGTCTGTGTCACAGGTGACCTGGGTCGTATCCTGCCCCGCCTGCCCCGGGTCACGGGCTGCGGTGTTATGCGCAGAGTGTGTGACACTGGTGTTGCCACAGGGGTGGTCACATGTGTGGTCACAGGGGTGGTCACGGGTGTGGTCACTGGGGTGGTCAGCACCAATTTTGCCATAGGTGGTGTCCTGTAGCACCAGGTCTGTGTCACGGGTGACCTGGATCGTGACCTGGGTCGTATCCTGCCCCGCCTGCCCCGGGTCACGGGCTGCGGTGTTATGCGCAGAGAGGGTGTGACACTGGTTTTGTCACGGGGGTGGTCACTGGGGTATTCACGGGGGTGGTCATGGGTGTGGTCACGGTGGTGGTCACGGGGGTGGTCACCACCAATTATGCCACAGGTGTCCTGTAGCACCACGTCTGTGTCACGGGTGACCTGGGTCGTGACCTAGGTCGTATCCTGACACGCCTTCCCCGGGTCTAAGGAGTCACGGGCTGCGGTGTTATGCGCAGAGTGTGTGACACTGGTGTTGTCACGGGTGGGGTCACTGGAGGTGGCCCCGTCAACTCCGTCTCCTTCACTTAGGACTCAACTGGCCCCGTCGACTCCGTCTCCTTGATGGAGGACTCAACTGGGTCCAGGTCGAGAAGGACACTAAGGGTCCTGATGAAGACCCACCAGACGGCCACCTCGAGGACGCCCGTCACGAAGCAACTGGACATGGTCCAGCAGGTCCAGGGGGTCGTGATGGTCCCGGGGCGTGGAGGGACGATCACCTTCAAGAGGGGAACGTTACTCAACAGTCCCCGCCAGCTGGAGTCGTACTGCCGCTAGAGGAGGCGCAGACGGAAGTGGTCCTGGACCACACCCCAGACGTACCACAACACGCGACACACCACCGCCACCACCACCACCGACATTTTCATCATGCAGGAGTTCATTCTATCAGTACTCATTATTTATGTTTTATTATTACTGAAAAATATTTTGTTTTTTACCAGAATATTAATAATTTGTTGCTGTATTGTTCATCGCTAATGTTTGGAAATGAGATGTGTTACAACATGCAGAAATACGACACGCACCTGGCAGCTACCAGGTGATTGTAGTGGAGTAGCTACCTGGTGATTGTAGTGGTGTAGCTACGTGGTGATTGTAGTGGTGGAGCTACCTGGTGATTGTAGTGGTGTAGCTACCTGGTGATGGTAGTGGTGTAGCTACCAGGTGATGGTAGTGGTGTAGCTACCAGGTGATGGTAGTGGTGTAGCTACCAGGTGATGGTAGTGGTGTAGCTACCTGGTGATGGTAGTGGTGTAGCTACCTGGTGATGGTAGTGGTGTAGCTACCTGGTGATGGTAGTGGTGTAGCTACCTGGTGATGGTAGTGGTGTAGCTACCAGGTGATGGTAGTGGTGTAGCTACCTGGTGATGGTAGTGGTGGAGCTACCAGGTGATGGTAGTGGTGTAACTACCAGGTGATGGTAGTGGTGTAGCTACCTGGTGATGGTAGTGGTGGAGCTACCTGGTGATGGTAGTGGTGTAGCTACCTGGTGATGGTAGTGGTGGAGCTAACTGGTGATGGTAGAGGTGTAGCTACCTGGTGATGGTAGTGGTGTAGCTACCTGGTGATGGTAGTGGTGTAGCTGCCTGGTAATGGTAGTGGTGAAGCTCCCAGGTGATGGTAGTGGTGAAGCTACCAGGTGATGGTAGTGGTGTTACTACCTGGTGATGGTAGTGGTGTAGCTACCTGGTGATGGTAGTGGTGTTGCTACCTGGTGATTGTAGTGGTGTAGCTACCTGGTGATGGTAGTGGTGGAGCTTCCAGGTGATGGTAGTGGTGTAGCTACCTGGTGATGGTAGTGGTGGAGCTCCCAGGTGATGGTAGTGGTGTAGCTACCTGGTGATGGTAGTGGTGTTGCTACCTGGTGATTGTAGTGGTGTAGCTACCTGGTGATGGTAGTGGTGGAGCTTCCAGGTGATGGTAGTGGTGTAGCTCCCTGGTGATGGTAGTGGTGTAGCTGCCTGGTAATGGTAGTGGTGAAGCTCCCAGGTGATGGTAGTGGTGAAGCTACCAGGTGATGGTAGTGGTGTTACTACCTGGTGATGGTAGTGGTGTAGCTACCTGGTGATTGTAGTGGTGAAGCTCCCAGGTGATTGTAGTGGTGAAGCTCCCAGGTGATGGTAGTAGTGAAGCTCCCAGGTGATGGTAGTGGTGAAGCTCCCAGGTGATGGTAGTGGTGTTGCTACCTGGTGATGGTAGTGGTAGACCTACCAGGTTTTTCCACCTGTGTCCCCTTGTTCGCATACCACCAGTGTTGAATAGTTTATCCTTGTTTACCCGGTTGATTCCTCTGAGGATTTTGTAGGTTGTGGTCATGTCTCCCCTTACTCATTTGTCCTTCAGGGTCGTAAGGTGCATTTCCCGCAGCCTTTCCTCGTAACTTATGCCTCATAGTTCTGGGACTAGTCTAGTGGCATACCTTTGGACTTTTTCCAGCTTCGTCTTGTGCTTGACTAGGTACGGGCTCCATGCTGGGGCCGCATACTCCAGGATTGATCTTACATATGTGGTTTACAAGATTCTGAATGATTCCTTACACAGGTTCCTGAACGCTGTTCTGATGTTAGCCAGCCTCGCATATGCCGCAGACGTTATTCTTTTTATGTGGGCTTCAGGAGACAGGTTTGGTGTGATATCAACTCCTAGATCTTTCTCTCTGCCCGTTTCATTAAGTACTTCATCTCCTATTCTGTATTCTGTGTCTGGCCTCCTGTTTCAACTGCCTAGTTCCATTACTTTGCATTTACTCGGGTTGAACTTCAACAGTCATTTGTTGGACCATTCACTGAGTATTTCTAGGTCATCTTGTAGCCTCCTACTATCATCCTCTGTTTCAATCCTCCTCATAATTTTTGCATCATCAGCAATAATTGAGAGAAACGATTCTATACCCTCTGGGAGATCATTTACATATATCAGAAACAGTATAGGTCCAAGGACTGACCCCTGCGGGACCCCAATTGTAACGTCTCGCCAATCTGAGACCTCACCCCTCACACTGACTCATTGTCTCCTGTTGCTTAGGTACTCCTTTATCCAATGGAGTATCTTCCCTTTTACACCGGCCTGCATCTCCAGCTTTTTCACTAGCCTCTTGTGTTGTACTGTCTCAAAGGCTTTCTGACAATCCAAAAATATGCAGTCTGCCCACCCTTCTCTTTCTTGCCTGGTCGTAAAATTCAAGTAACCATGTGAGGCAGGACCCGCCATCCCTGAACCCATGTTGATGCTGTGTTACAAAGTTATTTCGCTCCAGATGTTCTACTAGCTTTCTTCGCACAATCTTCTCCATCAGCTTGCATGGCATGCAGGTTAGGGACACTGGCCTGTAGTTCAGTGCCTCCTGTCTATCACATTTCTTGTATATCGGGACTACGTTAGCTGCTTTCCAAATTTCTGGAAGTTCCCCTGTTCCCAGTGATTTGTTGTACAATATGGAGAGTGGCAGGCACAGTTCTTCTGCTCCTTCCATTAGTATCCAAGGGGAGATTCCATCTGGGCCTATAGCCTTTGTCACATCCAACTCTAGTAAACACTTCCTTACTTCCCCGCTGGTAATCTCAAAATCTTCCAGTGGATCCTGGTTAGCTATTCCCTCTCTTTTCTCTGGGATTTCTCGTTGCTCTAAGGTGAAGACCTCCTGGAATTTCTTATTCAGTTCGTGACACACTTCCTTGACGTTTGTAGTGAATCCTTCTTCCCCTATTCTTAATTTCATAACCTCTTGCTTTACTGTTGTTTTTCTCCTGATGTCGATATGCAGCAATTTAGGATGAGTCTTTGCCTTGCTTGCGATGTCATTTTCGTATTGTCTTTCTGCATCTCTTCTCATCCTGACATATTCATTCCTGGCATTCTTTGTGAGTGTGTGTGTGTGTGTGTGTGTGTGTGTGTGTGTGTGTGTGTGTGTGTGTGTGTGTGTGTGTGTGTGTGTGTGTGTGTGTGTGTGTGTGTGTGTGTGTGTGTGTGTGTGTGTGTGTGTGTACTCACCTAGTTGTACTCACCTAGTTGTGTTTGCGGGGGTTGAGCTCTGGCTCTTTGGTCCTCCCTCTCAACCGTCAATCAACAGGTGTACAGATTCCTGAGCCTATCGGGCTCTATCATATCTACACTTGAAACTGTGTATGGAGTCAGCCTCCACCACATCACCCTCTAATGCATTCCATTTGTCAACCACTCTGACACTAAAAAAATTCTTTCTAATATCTCTGTGGCTCATTTGGGCACTCAGTTTCCACCTGTGTCCCCTTGTGCGTGTTCCCCTTGTGTTAAATAGACTGTCTTTATCTACCCTATCAATTCCCTTCAGAATCTTGAATGTGGTGATCATGTCCCCCCTAACTCTTCTGTCTTCCAGCGAAGTGAGGTTTAATTCCCGTAGTCTCTCCTAGTAGCTCATACCTCTCAGCTCGGGTACTAGTCTGGTGGCAAACCTTTGAACCCTTTCCAGTTTAGTCTTATCCTTCACTAGATATGGACTCCATGCTGGTGCTGCATACTCCAGGATTGGCCTGACATATGTGGTATACAAAGTTCTGAATGATTCTTTACACAAGTTTCTGAATGCCGTTCGTATGTTGGCTAGTCTGGCATATGCCGCTGATGTTATCCGCTTGATATGTGCTGCAGGAGACAGGTCTGGCGTGATATCAACCCCCAAGTCTTTTTCCTTCTCTCACTCCTGAAGAATTTCCTCTCCCAGATGATACCTTGTACCTGGCCTCCTACTCCCTACACCTATCTTCATTACATTACATTTCGTTGGGTTAAACTCTAACAACCATTTGTTCGACCATTCCTTCAGCTTGTCTAGGTCTTCTTGAAGCCTCAAACAGTCCTCTTCTGTTTTAATCCTTCTCATAATTTTAGCATCGTCCGCAAATATTGAGAGAAATGAATCGATACCCTCCAGGAGATCATTTACATATATCAGAAACAAGATAGGACCGAGTACAGAGCCCTGTGGGACTCCACTGGTAACTTCACGCCAATCGGAGGTCTCACCCCTCACCGTAACTCTCTGCTTCCTATTGCTTAGATACTCCCTTATCCACTGGAGCACCTTACCAGCTACACCTGCCTGTCTCTCCAGCTTATGTACCAGCTTCTTATGCGGTACTGTGTCAAAGGCTTTCCGACAATCCAAGAAAATGCAGTCTGCCCAGCCCTCTCTTTCTTGCTTAATCTTTGTCACCTGATCGTAGAATTCTATCAAGCCTGTAAGGCAAAATTTACCTTCCCTGAACCCATGTTGGCGATTTGTCACGAAGTCCCTTCTCTCCAGATGTGTTACCAGTATTTTTCTCACGATTTTCTCCATCACCTTGCATGGTATACAAGTCAAGGACACTGGCCTGTAGTTCAGTGCCTCTTGCCTGTCGCCCTTTTTGTATATTGGGACCACATTCGCCGTCTTCCATATTTCTGGTAGGTCTCCCGTCTCCAGTGACTTACTATACACTATGGAGAGTGGCAAGCAAAGTGCCTCTGCACACTCTTTCAGTACCCATGGTGAGATCCCATCTGGACCAACAGCCTTTCTAACATCCAGATCCAGCAGGTGTCTCCTGACCTCCTCTCTCGTAATTTCGAACTCTTCCAAGGCCATCTGGTTTACCTCCCTTTCTCCTAGCACAGTGACCTCACCTTGTTCTATTGTGAAGACCTCCTGGAACCTCTTGTTGAGTTCTTCACACACCTCTCTGTCATTCTCTGTATACCTGTTCTCGCCTGTTCGAAGTTTCAATACCTGTTCTTTCACTGTTGTTTTCCTTCTGATGTGACTGTGGAGTAGCTTTGGTTCGGTCTTGGCTTTGTTTGCTATATCATTTTCAAAACTTTTCTCTGCTTCTCTTCTCACCCCTGATGTACTCATTCCTGGTTCTCTGGTATCTCTCTCTGCTTTCTGGTGTTCTGTTATTCCGGAAGTTCCTTCACGCTCTTTTGTTCAGTTTCTTCGCTTCCATACATGCCCTATTTTACCATGGATTCTTCTGTTGCTTCTCGGATTTTTTCCTTTGGGCCGGGATGAACCTGTTTACTGCCTCCTGAGACTTTTGGGTAACATAGTCCATCATACCCTGTACAGACTTAACTCTGAGGTCTGTGTCTCAAGGTATTTCACTTAGGAAACTTCTCATATGTTCATAATTCCTGTGTGTGTGTGTGTGTGTGTGTGTGTGTGTGTGTGTGTGTGTGTGTGTGTGTGTGTGTGTGTGTGTGTGTGTGTGTGTGTATACTCACCTAGTTCTCACCTAGTTGTGTGTGTGTGTGTGTACTCACCTAGTTGTGTTTGCGGGGGTTGAGCTCTGGCTCTTTGGTCCCGCCTCTCAACCGTCAACAACAGGTGTACAGATTCCTGAGCCTATTGGGCTCTATCATATCTACACTTGAAACTGTGTATGGAGTCAGCCTCCACCACATCACTTCCTGTGTGTGTGTGTGTGTGTGTGTGTGTGTGTGTGTGTGTGTGTGTGTGTGTGTGTGTGTGTGTGTGTGTGTGTGTGTGTGTGTGTGTGTATTTGTGTGTATTTGTGTGTATGTGTGTATTTGTGTGTATGTGTGTACTCACCTATTTGTACTCACCTATTTGTGCTTGCAGGATCGAGCATTGACTCTTGGATCCCGCCTTTCTAGCTATCGGTTGTTTACAGCAATGACTCCTGTCCCATTTCCCTATCATACCTAGTTTTAAAATTATGAATAGTATTTGCTTCCACAACCTGTTCCCCAAGTGCATTTCATTTTTCTACTACTCTCACGCTAAAAGAAAACTTCCTAACATCTCTGTGACTCATCTGAGTTTCCAGTTTCCACCCATGTCCCCTCGTTCTGTTATTATTACGTGTGAACATTTCATCTATTTCCACTTTGTCAATTCCCCTGAGTATTTTATATGTCCCTATCATATCTCCTCTCTCCCTTCTTTTCTCTAGTGTCGTAAGGTTCAGTTCCTTCAGCCGCTCTTCATATCCCATCCCTCGTAACTCTGGGACAAGCCCCGTCGCAAACCCCTGAACCTTCTCCAGTTTCTTTGTGTTTCTTCAGGTGGGGGCTCCATGATGGCGCGGCATACTCTAAGACGGGTCTCACGTAGGCAGTGTAAAGCGCCCTAAAAGCCTCCTCATTTAGGTTTCTGAATGAAGTTCTAATTTTCGCCAGTGTAGAGTACGCTGCTGTCGTTATCCTATTTATATGTGCCTCAGGAGTTAGATTAGGTGTCACATCCACTCCCAGGTCTCTTTCTCGAATCGTTACAGGTAGGCTGTTCCCCTTCATTGTGTACTGTCCCTTTGGTCTCCTGTCACCTGATCCTATTTCCATAACTTTACATTTACTGGTGTTAAACTCCAGTAGCCATTTCCCTGACCATCTCTGCAGCCTGTTTAAGTCCTCTTGGAGGATCCTACAAGCCTCGTCTGTCACAACTCTTCTCATTAATTTTGCGTCATCCGCAAACATTGATATGTATGATTCCACTCCTGTAAACATATCATTTACGTAAATTAGAAAGAGGATTGGTCCCAGCACCGATCCTTGAGGTACTCCACTTGTTACTGTTCGCCAGTCCGACTTTTCGCCCCTTACCATTACCCTCTGGCTCCTTCCTGTTAGGTAGTTCTTCACCCATACTAGGGCCTTTCCGCTTACTCCTGCCTGCCTCTCAAGTTTGTATAGCAGTCTCATGTGCGGTACCGTATCAAAGGCCTTTCGGCAGTCAAGAAATATGCAGTCTGCCCAGCCTTCTCTGTCCTGCCTTATCCTTGTTACTTTATCATAGAATTCTAAAAGGTTTGTTAGGCATGATTTCCCTGTCCAGAACCCATGTTGGTGCTTGTTTACAAACCCAATGCTCTCCAGGTGCTCAACAAGTCTTAGCCTAATTATTCTTTCAAGTATTTTGCAGGGGATGCTTGTCAGTGATACGGGTCTGTAGTTAAGTGCCTCCTCCCTATCACCTTTTTTGAAAATCGGTACGACATTTGCCTCCTTCCAGCAACTGGGCAATTCTCCCGACATAAGTGACTCATTAAAGATCATTGCCAGAGGTACGCTGTGTGTGTGTGTGTGTGTGTGTATGTGTGTGTGTGTGTGTGTGTGTGTGTGTGTGTGTGTGTGTGTGTGTGTGTGTGTGTGTGTGTACTCACCTATTTGTACTCACCTATTTGTGCTTGCGGGGGTTGAGCTTTGGCTCTTTGGTCCCGCCTCTCAACTGTCAATCAACTGGTGTACAGATTCCTGAACCTACTGGGCTCTATCATATCTACATTTAAAACTGTGCATGGAGTCAGCCTCCACCACATCACTGCCTAATGCATTCCATCCGTTAACTACTCTGACACTGAAAAAGTTCCTTCTAACGTCTCTGTAGCTCATGTGGGTACTCAGTTTCCACCTGTGTCCCCTTGTTCGCGTCCCACCAGTGTTGAATAGTTTATCCTTGTTTACCCGGTCGATTCCTCTGAGGATTTTGTAGGTTGTGATCATGTCTCCCCTTACTCTTCTGTCTTCCAGTATCGTAAGGTGCATTTCCCGCAGCCTTTCCTCGTAACTCATGCCTCTTACTTCTGGGACTAGTCTAGTGGCATACCTTTGGACTTTTTCCAGCTTCGTCTTGTGCTTGACAAGGTACGGGCTCTATGCTGGGGCCGCATACTCCAGGATTGGTCTTACATATGTGGTGTACAAGATTCTGAATGATTCCTTACACAGGTTCCTGAGCGCTGTTCTGATGTTAGCCAGCCTCGCATATGCCGCAGACGTTATTCTTTTTATGTGGGCTTCAGGAGACAGGTTTGGTGTGATATCAACTCCAAGATCTTTCTCTCTGCTCGTTTCATTAAGTACTTCATCTCCTATTCTGTATTTTGTGTTTGGCCTCCTATTTCCACTGCCTATTTTCATTACTTTGCATTTACTCGGGTTGAACTTCAACAGCCATTTGTTGGACCATTCACTCAGTCGGTCTAGGTCATCTTGTAGCCTCCTACTATCGTCCTCAGTTTCAATCCTCCTCATAATTTTTGCATCATCGGCAAACATTGAGAGAAACGATTCTATACCCTCTGGAAGATCATTTACATATATCAGAAACAGTATAGGTCCAAGGACTGACCCCTGCGGAACTCCACTCGTAACGTCTCGCCAATCTGAGACCTCACCCCACACACTGACTCGTTGTCTCCTGTTACTTAGGTACTCCTGTATCCAACGGAGTACCTTCCCTTTCACTCCAGCCTGCATCTCTAGTTTTTTCACTAGCCTCTTGTGTGGCACTGTATCAAAGGCTTTCTGACAATCCAAAAATATGCAGTCTGCCCACCCTTCTCTTTTTTGCCTTATTTTTGTTGCCTGGTCGTAGAATTCAAGTAACCCTGTGAGGCAGGACCTGCCATCCCTGAATACGTGTTGATGCTGTGTTACAAAGTTCTTTCGCTCCAGGTGCTCCACTAGCTTTCTTCGCACAATCTTCTCCATCATCTTGCATGGTATGCAGGTTAGGGACACTGGCCAGTAATTCAGGGCCTCCTGTCTATCCCCTTCCATGTATATCGGGACTACGTTAGCTGCTTTCCAAATATCTGGCAGTTCCCCTGTTGCCAGTGATTTGTTATACACTATGGAGAGCGGGAGGCACAGTTCTTCTGCTCCTTCCTTTAGTATCCAAGGGGAGATTACATCTGGGCCTATAGCCTTTGTCACATCCAATTCTAGTAAACACTTCCTTACTTCCCCGCTGGTAATCTCAAACTCTTCCAGTGGTTTCTGGTTAGCTATTCCCTCTCTTATCTCTGGGATTTCTCCTTGCTCTAAGGTGAAGACCTCTTGGAATTTCTTATTCAGTTCCTCACACACTTCCTTGTCGTTTGTAGTGAATCCTTCTGCCCCTATCCTTAATTTCATAACCTGTTCCTTTACTGTTGTTTTTCTCCTGATGTGACTATGCAGCAATTTAGGCTGAGTCTTTGCCTTACTTGCGATGTCATTTTCGTATTGTCTTTCTGCCTCTCTTCTCATCCTGACATATTCATTCCTGGCATTCTGGTATCTTTCTCTGCTCTCCAGTGTCCTGTTATTCCTATAGTTTCTCCATGCCCTTTTACTTTGCTGCTTAGCTAGCCTACATCTCTGATTAAACCATGGGTTTCTCATCTTCATTTCACTGTTTTCCTTTTGGACTGGGACAAACTTGTTTGCTGCGTCTTTGCATTTTTGCGTGATGTATTCCATCATATCTTGGGCCGTCTTTTCCCTGAGCTATTTCCCATGCTATATCTGTTAGGAATTTTCTTATCTCCTCATAGTTTCCCTTTCGGTATGTTAACCTTTTGGTTTCGGTATCCCTCCTCGAGTTCAATAACCCTTCTTCAATCAGGTACTCAAACACCAATACACTGTGGTCGCTCATTCCTACTGGGGCCTCAAAACTGATTTCTCTTATGTCAGAGTCGTTCAGGGTGAAGACCAGGTCGAGTCTCGCTGGTTCGTCATTTCCTCTCATCCTTGTGGGTTCTCTGACATGCTGGGTTAAGAAGTTTCTAGTCGCCACCTCCAGTAGTTTGGCTCTCCACGTATCCTCGCCTCCATGCGGTTCCTTGTTCTCCCAATCAATCCTGCCGTGATTGAACTCCCCCATGATGAGCAGGTGGGATCTATTTCTACAGGCAGAAGAGACTGCCCTCTCAATTATAGTGTTAACTGCCATGTTATTGCTTACGTACTCTTGACTGGGTCTTCTGTCATTTGGTGGAGGATTATATATTACTGCTACTACTATCCTTGGTCCTCCCATTGTCATGGTGCCTGCTATGTAGTCTCTGAAACCCTCACAGCCCGGGATAGCCATCTCCTTAAAATTCCATTCCTTTCTCATGAGTAGGGCCACTCTGCCTCCTCCCCTACCTTCCCTCTCTTTCCTTATTATTGTGTACTCCTGGGGAAACACGGCATTCGTTATGATTCCAGAGAGTTTTGTTTCAGTGAGTCCAATTACATTTGGGTTCACTTCTTGTGCTCTTTCCCTTAGTTCACTTGCCTTGCTTGTGATCCCATCAATGTTCGAGTACATTGCCATGAAACTAACTCTCTTCTGCTTCTCCTCTGGGGGGGGGGGGACCTGTGGGGTCTGTGGTGAGCGGGAGCTGGTAGGATCGGGTACGGGGAGACTGGAAGAGGAGGAAGGGCTTGGGGGGGGTAGTTGAGGGTAGGGAGAGTGGGTTAGGGGGGGAGGGGGAGGGTAGGGGGAGTGGGTGAGGGGAGGGAGGGTTGGGGGGGGGGGTAAGAGGGGGAGGGTTGGGGGGGAATGGGGAAGAAAGTGGGGTTTGGGGGGGCAATAAAGTGGGGAGGGCTTGGGGGGCGTGGGGGGTAAAGAAAGGCTGAGGTGGTTGAGGAAGAGGGGAGGGTTTTGGGGAGTGGTGGAGAGGGGAAGGCTTAGGTGGGGTGGGGGAGAGTGGGGGGCTTAGGGGGGTAGGGGAGAATGGAGGGCTTGTGGGTGAGAGAGACGGAAGGGCATGTGGGAGAAGGGAGGGCTTGGGGGATGGGGGAGAAGGGAGGTCCTGGGGGGAGGGGGGAGTGGGAGGAGAGGGGTGAGTAGGAGGAGAGGGGTGGGTGGGGGCAGGGTGCCTTAGGTGGGAACTTAGTGGGGGGCTGACAGGGGTTGGGGCAGGTAGGGTGTCTGTTGGGTAGAATGTGGGGGTGGTGCCGCACTCTCTGTGGGTAATGCACTGTTTGAGGAGGGTTCCCCATTCCCCTCTGGGATTGTAAGGATCGGGGGTGTGGCTCCCTGATTCCTTTCTCTCTCCCTGCGCTCCTTCCTCGTGTCTGCTGCCTGCATTCTCTCTTCCCTTGTCATACCCCTCTGCAAGAATACTCTTTTGAACTTCTCTACATTTGTTAGACAGCACTTCCTTTCTAACAGTTCCTCTTTCGCGATTTCGCTCATGAAAACCACCTTCATCATTCGGTCTCTGTCCTTGTTGTACTTTCCAAGCCTGAAAATCTTTTCAACATTTTGCTCAGCTCCCTCCATCCTTACCTCTTTAAGGAACTCTTTAATCATGTTTTTGTCCTTGTCTCTCCGCTCCTTTGGTCTGGTCCCTGTCTGCTCTTTAATGCCTGCTACTACTACTGTTCTATTTCTCTCTATCAGCCGGCTAGTACATCTAGCCGCTTCCTGAGAGGAAGCCACTTCCATGGCAACTTCCTTAACTGCAGACCTAGCTTCAGGGCTCGTTTTAAGTATTTCAGCAAATGAGAGCTGAGGTGTGGAGGTCCCCTCCACAGTAGCATTCCTGTCTCCCTGAGGCACGGTTTGTGTCTGGTATTGTGGAGAAGTCTCCTTCAGGCATCTTATCTCCTCCTTTGCTGCCCTTAGTTCATCCTGCAGGTTGGCAACTGTCTCCCTCATTACCCTCAGTCCTTCACTGAATTCATCCCACATTTGCTGGAATACTCCCATCATCCAGGCTTCCTGTTCCACCCCTTCCTCTGAATTTGTTCCAGCCGCGATTGACATCCTGCGTGTGTAAGCCCGAGTTCGTGTCCCTTCCATGTCTTGCCCGAGAGAGAGAGAGAGAGAGAGAGAGAGCGAGAGAGAGAGAGAGAGAGAGATGTAGGGGAGAGAGAGAGAGAGAGATGTAGGAGAGAGAGAGAGAGAGAGAGAGAGAGAGAGAGAGAGATGTAGGAGAGAGAGAGAGAGAGAGAGAGAGAGAGAGAGAGAGAGAGAGAGAGAGAGAGAGAGAGAGAGAGAGAGAGATGTAGGAGAGAGAGAGAGAGAGAGATGTAGGAGAGAGAGAGAGAGAGAGAGAGAGAGAGAGATGTAGGGGAGAGAGAGAGAGAGAGAGAGAGAGAGAGAGAGAGAGAGAGAGAGAGAGAGAGAGAGAGAGAGGGGGGGGGGGGGGAGACAGAGAGAGGAGGGGGGGAGGGAGTTAGGTGTCTGAGTGTGTATTGAAGGGGGGAGGAGGTGGGAGAGATGGAGGGGATGGCAAGGGTGTGTGGGGATGGCGAGGGTGTGTGGGGGGATTAGAGAGGAACTGTTAAATGTGGTCCATATGGTTGGGAGGCAGTGTGTTTACAGTTGCTGCTCTGGTGGGAGGGGGTGGGGGAGAGAGAAGGGGGGGGGGAGAGTTGTCTCCGTGTAGGTAGAGCGGAGTGTTTTTCACACTTTTGTGTCAGAAAACTAGTTCCCACATGAGCCGCCCATTTCCCTTGATATTCGTTTCAGTTTGTTAACTTATATCCAAGACTAACTATTAAAAAGCAATAACACTGTACACCAATTGACTGACTGACTTTGTGAGAGGCTTTACCTTACCGCCAATTCAAAATCCCGCAGCACAAACAGGTGTTAAGTACTGTTGACAGTGGTGTGTAGGCCTGCTGTCTCCATCCACGCCGCTGCCAGGCGTAGGTCCCTCCAACTTGTTACTATATATCACCAGTATTCTGCTCCTTATTCCTCTTATCACCGATATAGTTCAATGTCACACGTTTAGAATCACTTCTTCACTATCCTATTCACTATTTGTTATGATCTTCACTATCACATCTAGTTGTGTACACTCTGACCATGCAGTCGCCCACGTGCTTGTCCTGGCACAGATGTTGTACCCCTGATCTTGTCTAATATGCACTATCGGACACTATCCATAAGTTTTCTAGTTTCAAAATGGTGTGTTGCACTTTGTATTATCACTGAACACCGAATTTCCCTTGTATCCCTCTGATGTCCCGAGATATAAAGCCTTACTGACGAGCGCGGCGCAACGTCGGCGCGGCACCTCCCTCGTCCCTCGTGTGTGTGTGTGTGTGTTTTGTGGCAAAAAAAAATCATTTGATATGACAGATGGGAAGCGAGCCGAAAGAGCCAGAGCTAAACCCTCGTAAGCACAATTAGTTGAATACTCTCGGCCACTCGCTCCTAACACTTTGCCGTTGGGGGGGTGGGAGAATAACACTTTGCTGTTGGGACTAACACTTTGCCGTGGGGGACAAAAACTTTGCTGTTTGGGGGGGCTAACACTTTGCCGTGGGGGGACTAACGCTTAATTTGACGTGGGGGATTAACACTTTGTCGTGGGGGTGACTAACACCACGCAAGCAGTATGCCCTCAAAACCGAGTGAGAGGCCCGCGATACCGAGGGAGCGAGAGGCCCGCGAAACCGAGCGAGCGAGAGGCCCGCGAAACCGAGCGAGCGAGAGGCCCGCGAAACCGAGCGAGCGAGAGGCCCGCGAAACCGAGCGAGCGAGAGGCCCGCGAAACCGAGCGAGCGAGAGGCCCGCGAAACCGAGCGAGCGAGAGGCCCGCGCAACCGAGCGAGCGAGAGGCCCGCGCAACCGAGCGAGCGAGAGGCCCGCGCAACCGAGCGAGCGAGAGGCCCTCGCAACAGAGCGAGCGAGAGGCCCGCGCAACCGAGCGAGCGAGAGGCCCGCGCAACCGAGCGAGCGAGAGGCCCGCGCAACCGAGCGAGCGAGAGGCCCGCGCAACCGAGCGAGCGAGAGGCCCGCGCAACCGAGCGAGCGAGAGGCCCGCGCAACCGAGCGAGCGAGAGGCCCTTGCAACCGAGCGAGCGAGAGGCCCGCGAAACCGAGCGAGCGAGAGGCCCGCGCAACCGAGCGAGCGAGAGGCCCGCGAAACCGAGCGAGCGAGAGGCCCGCGAAACCGAACGAGCGAGAAGCCCGCGAAACCGAGCGAGCGAGAGGCCCGCGAAACCAAGCGAGCGAGAGGCCCCCGAAACCGAGCGAGCGAGAGGCCCGCGAAACCGCGTGGCCCGCAAAACCACGGCCGTGTTAATCCCCCCCACGGCAAAGTGTTAGTCCCTCCCACGGCAGAGTGGTAGTCCCTCCCACGGCAGAGTGGTAGTCCCTCCCACGGCCAGGTGCTAGTTTCTCCCACGGCAAAGTTTTAGTCCCTCCCACGGCAAAGTGTTAAGGTAGGAATCTGGTGTTCCTACACCAGGTTCTTCCTCAGTTCACGAACTGTGGTTCACTGCGGTCGTGACCTGCCCCGGGTCTCGGGAGTCACGGGCTGCGGTGTTATGCGCAGTGTGTGTGACACTGGTGTTCTCACGGGGGTGGTCACAGGTGTGGTCACGGATGTCGTAACGGGGGTTGTTCCGGGGATTGTCACCACCAATTTTGCCTGAGGTGGTGTCCTGTAGCACCAAGTCTGTGTCACAGGTGACCTGGGTCGTGACCTGGGTCGTATCCTGACACACCTGCCCTGGGTCACGGGCTGTGGTGTTATGCGCAGTGTGTGTGACACTGGTGTTGTCACAGGGGTAGTCACGGGGGTGGTCACTGGGGTATTCTCGGGGGTGGTCACCACCAATTATGACACAGGTGGTGTCCTGTAGCACCACGTCTGTGTCACGGGTGACCTGGATCGTGACCTGGGTCGTATCCTGACACGCCTACTCCGGGTCACGGGAGTCACGGCCTGCGGTGTTATGCGCAGAGTGTGTGACACTGAAGTTCTCACTTGGGTGGTCACAGGTGTGGTCACGGATGTCGTAACGGGGGTTGCCCCGGGGATTGTCACCACCAATTTTGCCTGAGGTGGTGTCCTGTAGCACCAAGTCTGTGTCACAGGTGACCTGGGTCGTGACCTGGGTCGTATCCTGCCCCGCCTGCCCCGGGTCACGGGCTGCGGTGTTATGCGCAGTGTGTGTGACACTGGTGTTGTCACAGGGGTAGTCACGGGGGTGGTCACTGGGGTATTCTCGGGGGTGGTCACCACCAATTATGCCACAGGTGGTGTCCTGTAGCACCAGGTCTGTGTCACGGGGGACCTGGATCGTGACCTGGGTCGTATCCTGACCCGCCTGCCCCGGGTCACGGGAGTCACGGGCTGCGGTGTTATGCGCAGAGTGTGTGACACTGGTGTTGTCACAGGGGTGGTCACGGGTGTGGTCACTGGGGTTTTCACGGGGGTGGTCACCACCAATTATGCCACAGGTGGTGTCCTGTAGCACCACGTCTGTGTCACGGGGGACCTGGATCGTGACCTGGGTCGTATCCTGACACGCCTGTCCCGGGTCACGGGAGTCACGGGCTGCGGTGTTATGCGCAGAGTGTGTGACACTGGTGTTGTCACGGGTGGGGTCACTGGAGGTGGCCCCGTCAACTCCGTCTCCTTCACTTAGGACTCAACTGGCCCCGTCGACTCCGTCTCCTTGATGGAGGACTCAACTGGGTCCAGGTCGAGAAGGACACTAAGGGTCCTGATGAAGACCCACCAGACGGCCACCTCGAGGACGCCCGTCACGAAGCAACTGGACATGGTCCAGCAGGTCCAGGGGGTCCAGGGGGTCGTAGATGTCCCGGGGCGTGGAGGGACGATCACCTTCAAGAGGGGAACGTTACTCAACAGTCCCCGCCAGCTGGAGTCGTACTGCCGCTAGAGGAGGCGCAGACGGAAGTGGTCCTGGACCACACCCCAGACGTACCACAACACGCGACACACCACCGCCACCACCACCACCGACATTTTCATCATGCAGGAGTTGATTCTGTCAGTACTCATTATTTATGTTTTATTATTACTGAAAAATATTTTGTTTTTTACCAGAATATTAATAATTTGTTGCTGTAATGTTCATCGCTAATGTTTGGAAATGAGATGTATTACAACATGCAGAAATACGACACGCACCTGGCAGCTACCAGGTGATTGTAGTGGAGTAGCTACCTGGTGATTGTAGTGGAGTAGCTACCTGGTGAGTGTATTGGAGCAGCTACCTAGTGATTGTAGTGGTGTAGCTACCTGGTGATTGTAGTGGTGTAGTTATCTGGTGATGGTAGTGGTGTAGCTATCTGGTGATGGTAGTGGTGTAGCTACCTGGTGATTGTAGTGGTGAAGCTCCCAGGTGATGGTAGTGGTGTAGCTACCTGGTGATGGTAGTTGTGTAGCTCCCAGGTGATGGTAGTGGTGTTGCTACCAGGCGATGGTAGTGGTGAAGCTACCTGGTAATGGTAGTGGAGAAGCTCCCAGGTGATGGTAGTGGTGGAGCTCCCAGGTGATGGTAGTGGTGTTGCTACCAGGCGATGTTAGTGGTGAAGCTCCCAGGTGATGGTAGTGGTGTAGCTACCTGGTGATGGTAGTGGTGGAGCTCCCAGGTGATGGTAGTGGTGTAGCTACCAGGTGATGGAAGTGGTGAAGCTCCCAGGTGATGGTAGTGTTGTAACTACCTGGTGATGGTAGTGGTGTAGCTACCAGGTGATGGTAGTGATGTAGCTACCTGGTGATGGTAGTGGTGTAGCTACCTGGTGATGGTAGTGGTGAAGCTCCCAGGTGATGGTAGTGGTGTAGCTACCAGGTGATGGTAGTGGTGAAGCTCCCTGGTGATGGTAGTGGTGTAGCTACCTGGTGATGGTAGTGGTGTAGCTGCCTGGTGATGGTAGTGGTGTAGCTACCTGGTGATGGTAGTGGTGTAGCTACCTGGTGATGGTAGTGGTGAAGCTCCCAGGTGAAGGTAGTGGTGTAGCTACCTGGTGATGGTAGTGGTGTAGCTACCTGGTGATTGTAGTGGTGTAGCTCCCAGGTGATGGTAGTGGTGAAGCTCCCAGGTGATGGTAGTGGTGTAGCTACCTGGTGATGGTAGTGATGTAGCTACCAGGTGATGCTAGTGGTGAAGCTCCCAGGTGATGGTAGTGGTGTAGCTACCTGGTGATTGTAGTGGTGTAGCTACCTGGTGATTGTAGTGGTGAAGCTCCCAGGTGATGGTAGTGGTGAAGCTCCCAGGTGATGGTAGTGGTGTAGCTACCTGGTGATGGTGGTGGTGTAGCTACCTGGTGATGGTAGTGGTGTTGCTACCTGGTGATGGTAGTGGTGTTGCTACCTGGTGATGGTAGTGGTGTAGCTACCAGGTGATGGTAGTGGTGTAGCTACCTGGTGATGGTAGTGGTGTAGCTACCAGGTGATGGTAGTGGTGTAGCTCCCTGGTGATGGTAGTGGTGTAGCTACCTGGTGATGGTAGTGGTGTTGCTACCAGGTGATGGTAGTGGTGTAGCTACCTGGTGATGGTAGTGGTGGAGCTACCTGGTGATGGTAGTGGTGTAGCTACCTGGTGATGGTAGTGGTGTAGCTACCTGGTGATGGTAGTGGTGTAGCTACCAGGCGATGGTAGTAGTGTAGCTACCTGGTGATGGTAGTGGTGGAGCTACCAGGTGATGGTAGTGGTGGAGCTACCTGGTGATGGTAGTGGTGTAGCTCCCAGGTGATGGTAGTGGTGTAGCTACCTGGTGATGGTAGTGGTGTAGCTACCTGGTGATGGCAGTGGTGGAGCTCCCAGGTGATGGAAGTGGTGTAGCTACCTGGTGATGGTAGTGGTGTTGCTACCAGGTGATGGTAGTGGTGAAGCTACCTGGTGATGGTAGTGGTGTAGCTACCAGGTGATGGTAGTGGTGTAGCTACCTGGTGATGGTAGTGGTGTAGATACCTGGTGATGGTAGTGGTGTAGCTCCCTGGTGATGGTAGTGGTGTAGCTACCTGGTGATGGTAGTGGTGTTGCTACCAGGTGATGGTAGTGGTGTAGCTACCTGGTGATGGTAGTGGTGGAGCTACCTGGTGATGGTAGTGGTGTAGCTACCTGGTGATGGTAGTGGTGTAGCTACCTGGTGATGGTAGTGGTGTAGCTACCAGGCGATGGTAGTAGTGTAGCTACCTGGTGATGGTAGTGGTGGAGCTACCAGGTGATGGTAGTGGTGGAGCTACCTGGTGATGGTAGTGGTGTAGCTACCTGGTGATGGTAGTGGTGTAGCTACCTGGTGATGGTAGTGGTGTAGCTCCCAGGTGATGGTAGTGGTGTAGCTACCTGGTGATGGTAGTGGTGTAGCTACCTGGTGATGGTAGTGGTGTAGCTACCTGGTGATTGTAGTGGTGTAGCTACCTGGTGATGGTAGTGGTGTAGCTACCTGGTGATTGTAGTGGTGTAGCTACCTGGTGATTGTAGTGGTGTAGCTTCCTGGTGATTGTAGTGGTGTAGCTACCTGGTGATTGTAGTGGTGTAGCTACGTGGTGATTGTAGTGGTGTAGCTACGTGGTGATTATAGTGGTGGAGCTACCAAGTAATTGTAGTGGTGTAGCTACCAAGTGATTGTAGTGGTGTAGCTACGTGGTGATTGTAGTGGTGTAGCTACGTGGTGATTATAGTAGCGGAGCTACCAAGTGATTGTAGTGGTGTAGCTACCAAGTGATTGTAGTGGTGTAGCTACCTGGTGATTGTAGTGGTGTAGCTACGTGGTGATTGTAGTGGTGTAGCTACGTGGTGATTGTAGTGGTGGAGCTACCTGGTGATGGTAGTGGTGGAGCTACCTGGTGATGGTAGTGGCGTAGCTACCTACATCTGTGTGTATGTGTGTGTTTGTACTCACCTAGTTGTGTTTGCGGGGGTTGAGCTCTGGCTCTTTGGTCCCGCCTCTCAACCGTCAATCAACTGGTGTACAGGTTCCTGAGCCTTTTGGGCTCTATCATATCTACACTTGAAACTGTGTATGGAGTCAGCCTCCACCACATCACCTCCTAAAGCATTCCATTTGTCAACCACTCTTACACTAAAAAAGTTCTTTCAAATATCTCTGTGGCTCATTTGGGCGCCCAGTTTCCACCTGTGTCCCCTAGTGCGTGTGCCCCTTGTGTTAAATAGCCTGTCTTTATCTACCCTATCAATTCCCTTGAGAATCTTGAATGTGGTGATCATGTCCTCTCTAACTCTTCTGTCTTCCAGCGAAGTGAGGTTTAATTCCCGTAGTCTCTCCTCGTAGCTCATACCTCTCAGCTCGGGTACTAGTCTGGTAGCAAACCTTTGAACCTTTTCCAGTTTAGTCTTATTCTTGACTAGATATGGACTCCATGCTGGGGCTGCATACTCCTATACTGCCTGACATATGTGGTATACAAAGTTCTGAATGATTCTTTACACAAGTTTCTGAATGCCGTTTGTATGTTGGCCAGCCTGGCATATGCCGCTGATGTTATCCTCTTGATATGGGCTGCAGGAGACAGGTCTGGCGTGATATCAACTCCCAAGTCTTTTTCTTTCTCTGACTGCTGAAGAATTTCCTCTCCCAGATGATACCTTGTATCTGGCCTCCTGCTCCCTACACCTATCTTCATTACATTACATTACACAGTCTCCGTGGTGTAGTGGTAAGACACTCGCCTGGCGTTCCGCGAGCGCTATGTCATGGGTTCGTATCCTGGCCGGGTAGGATTTACTGGGCGCAATTCCTTAACTGTAGCTTCTGTTTAACGCAACAGTAAAATGTGTACTACGATGAAAAAACGATTCTTCGCGGCAGGGGATCGTATTCCAGGGACCTGCCCGAAACGCTACGCGTACTAGTGGCTGTACAAGAATGTAACAACTCTTGTATATATATAAAAAAAAAAAAAATTGATTGGGTTAAACTCTAACAACCATTTGTTCGACCATTCCTTCAGTTTGTCTAGGTCTTCTTGAAGCCTCAAACAGTCCTCTTCTGTCTTAATCCTTCCCATAATTTTGGCATCGTCCGCAAACATTGAGAGAAATGAATCTATACCCCCCGGGAGATCATTTACATATATCAAAAACAAGATAGGACCGAGTACAGAGCCCTGTGGGACTCCACTGGTGACTTCACGCCAATCGGAGGTCTCACCCCTCACCGTAACTCTCTGCTTCCGATTGCTTAGGTACTCCCTTATCCACTGGAGCACCTTACCAGGTACACCTGCCTATCTCTCCAGCTTATGTATCAGCCTCTTATGCGGTACTGGGTCAAAGACTTTCCGACAATCCAAGAAAATGCAGTCCGCCCAGCCCTCTCTTTCTTGCTTAATCTTTGTCACCTGATCGTAGAATTCTATTAAGGCAATCAGGCAAGATTTACCCTCCCTGAACCCATGTTGGCGATTTGTCACGAAGTCCCTTCTCTCCAGATGTGCTACCAGGTTTTTTCTCACTATCTTCTCCATCACCTTGCATGGTATACAAGTCAAGGACACTGGCCTGTAGTTCAGTGCCTCTTGCCTGTCGCCCTTTTTGTATATTGGGACCACATTCGCCGTCTTCCATATTTCTGGTAGGTCTCCCGTCTCCAGTGACCTACTATACACTATGGAGAGTGGCAAGCAAAGTGCCTCTGCACACTCTTTCAGTACCCATGGCGAGATCCCATCTTGTGAAAAGCCTTTCTAATATCCAGATCCAGCAGGTGTCTCTTGACCACCTCTATCGTAGTTTCAAACTCTTCCAAGGCCTCCTGGTTTACCTCCCTTTTTCCTAGCACAGTGACCTGACCTTGTTCTATTGTGAAGACCTGGAACCTCTTTTTGAGTTCTTCACACACCTCTGTCATTCTCTGTATACCTGTCCTCGCCAGTTCGAAGTTTCAAAACCTGTTCTTTCACTGTTTTCCTTCTGATGTGACTGGAGTAGCTTTGGTTCGGTCTTGGCTTTGTTTGCTATATCATTTTCATAACTTTTCTCTGCTTCTCTTCTCACCCTGACATATTGATTCCTGGTTCTCTGGTATCTCTCTCTGCTTTCTGGTGTTCTGTTATTTCGGAAGTTCCTCCACGCCCTTTTGTTTAGTTTCTTTGCTTCCATACATGCCCTATTATACCATGGATTCTTCTGTTGCTTCTCGGATTTTTCCCTTTGGGCCGGGATGAACCTGTTTACTGCCTCCTGACACTTTTGGGTAACATAGTTCATCATATCTTGTACAGACATGAATCCCAAGGTATTTCCCTTAGGAAACTTCTCATCTCTTCATAATTCCCTTTTCGGTATGCCATCCTTTTGTTTCCTAGTTCTTTTTTGGTGGAGATAATTCCTAGCTCTACCAGGTACTCAAAGTTCAATACACTGTGATCACTCATTCCCAAGGGTGCTTCCATCTTAACTTCCCTTATATCCCTTCCCCCCCCCCCCCCCCCGACACACACACACGTATGTATGTGTGTGTGTACTCACCTAATTGTACTCACATAATTGTGCTTGCGGGGGTTGAGCTCTGGCTCTTTGGTCCCGCCTCTCAACCGTCAATCAACTGGTGTACAGATTCCCGAGCCTATTGGGCTCTATCATATCTACATTTGAAACTGTGTATGGAGTCAGCCTCCACCACATCACTTCCTAATGCATTCCATTTACTAACTACTCTGACACTGAAAAAGTTCTTTCTAACGTCTCTGTGGCTCATTTGGGTACTCAGCTTCCACCTGTGTCCCCTTGTTCGCGTCCCACCAGTGTTGAATAGTTCATCCTTGTTTACCCGGTCGATTCCCCTGAGGATTTTGTAGGTTGTGATCATGTCCCCCCTTACTCTTCTGTCTTCCAGTGTCGTAAGGTGCATTTCCCGCAGCCTTTCCTCATAACTCATGCCTCTTAGTTCTGGGACTAGTCTAGTAGCATACCTTTGGACTTTTTCCAGCTTCGTCTTGTGCTTGACAAGGTACGGGCTCCATGCTGGGGCCGCATACTCCAGGATTGGTCTTACATATGTGGTGTACAAGATTCTGAATGATTCCTTACACAGGTTCCTGAACGCCGTTCTGATGTTAGCCAGCCTCGCATATGCCGCAGACGTTATTCTCTTTATGTGGGCTTCAGGAGACAGGTTTGGTGTGATATCAACTCCTAGATCTTTCTCTCTGTCTGTTTCATTAAGTACTTCATCTCCTATTCTGTATCCTGTGCCTGGCCTCCTGTTTCCACTGCCTAGTTTCATTACTTTGCATTTACTCGGGTTGAACTTCAACAGCCATTTGTTGGACCATTCACTCAGTCTATCCAGGTCATCTTGTAGCCTCCTACTATCATCCTCTGTTTCAATCCTCCTCATAATTTTTGCATCGTCGGCAAACATTGAGAGGAACGAATCTATACCCTCTGGGAGATCATTTACATATACCAGAAACAGTATAGGTCCAAGGACTGACCCCTGCGGGACTCCACTTGTGACGTCTCGCCAATCTGAGACCTCACCCCTCACACAGACTCATTGTCTCCTGTTGCTTAGGTACTCCTCTATCCACCGGAGTACCTTCCCTCTCACTCCAGCCTGCATCTCCAACTTTCGCACTAGCCTCTTGTGTGGCACTGTATCAAAGGCTTTCTGACAATCCAAAAATATGCAGTCTGCCCACCCTTCTCTTTCTTGCCTTATTTTTGTTGCCTGGTCGTAGAATTCAAGTAACCCTGTGAGGCAGGACCTGCCATCCCTGAACCCATGTTGATGCTGTGTTACAAAGTTCCTTCGCTCCAGATGCTCCACTAGTTTTTTTCGCACAATCTTCTCCATCAGCTTGCATGGTATGCAGGTTAGGGACACTAGCCTGTAGTTCAGTGCCTCCTGTCTATCCCCTTTCTTGTATATCGGGACTACGTTAGCTGCTTTCCAAATATCTGGCAGTTCCCCTGTTGCCAGTGATTTGTTATACACTATGGAGAGTGGTAGGCTCAGTTCTCTTGCTCCTTCCTTTAGAACCCAAGGGGAGATTCCATCTGGGCCTATAGCCTTCGTCACGTCCAACTCTAGTAAACACTTCCTTACTTCCCCACTGGTAATCTCAAACTCTTCCAGTGGTTCCTGGTTAGCTATTCCCTCACTTACCTCTGGAATTTCTCCTTGCTCTAAGGTGAAGACCTCCTGGAATTTCTTATTCAATTCCTCACACACTTCCTTGTCATTTGTAGTGAATCCTTCCGCCCCTATCCTTAATCTCATAACCTGTTCCTTTACTGTTGTTTTTCTCCTAATGTGGCTATGCAACAATTTAGGCTGAGTCTTTGCCTTGCTTGCGATGTCATTTTCGTATTGTCTTTCTGCCTCTCTTCTCATCCTGACATATTCATTCCTGGCATTCTGGTATCTTTCTCTGCTCTCCAGTGTCCTGTTATTCCTATAGTTTCTCCATGCCCTTTTACTTTGCTGCTTAGCTAGCCTATATCCTTTGATTAAACCATGGGTTTCTCATCTTCATTTCTCTGTTTTCCTTTTGGACTGGGACAAACTTGTTTGCTGCGTCCTTGCACTTCTGCGTGATGTAATCCATCATATCTTGGGCCGTCTTTCCCCTGAGCTCTGTTTCCCATGCTATATCTGTTAGGAATTTTCTTATCCCCTCATAGTTTCCCTTTCGGTATGCTAACCTTTTGGTTTCGGTATCCCTCCTCGAGTTCAATAACCCTTCTTCAATCAAGTACTCAAACACCAGTACACTGTGGTCGCTCATTCCTACTGGGTCCTCAAAACCGATTTCTCTTATGTCGGAGTCGTTCAGAGTGAAGACTAGGTCGAGTCTCGCTGGTTCGTCATTGCCTCGCATCCTTGTGGGTTCTCCGACATGCTGGGTTAAAAAGTTGCTTGTCACCACCTCCAATAGTTTGGCTCTCCACGTATCCTCGCCTCCATGCGGTTCCTTGTTCTCCCAGTCAATCTTTCCGTGATTGAAGTCGCCCAGGATGAGCAGGTGGGATCTATTTCTACAGGCAGCAGAGGCTGCCCTCTCAATTATAGTGTTAACTGCCTTGTTGTTGTTTTCATACTCTTGACTGGGTCTCCTGTCATTTGGTGGAGGGTTATATATTACTGCTACTACTATTCTTGGTCCTCCCATTGTTATGGTGCCTGCTATGTAGTCTCTGAACTCCTCACAGCCCGGGATGGCCATCTCCTTAAAACTCCATTCCCTTCTCATGAGTAGGGCCACTCCGCCTCCTCCCCTACCTTCCCTCTCTTTCCTTATTACTGTATACTCCTGGGGAAACACGGCATTCGTTATGATTCCAGAGAGTTTTGTTTCAGTGAGTCCGATTACATCTGGGTTAACTTCCTGTGCTCTTTCCCTTAGTTCACTTGTCTTGCTTGTGATCCCATCTATGTTCGAGTACATCACCCTGAAACTGACTCTCTTCTGCTTTTCTGGGGGGGACCTTTGCGATCTGGGGTGAGTGGGAGCTGGGGGACCTGGCACGGGGGGATTGGTGGAGGAGGGAGGGCTTGGGTTGGTGGGGGAGAGGGGGGGTACAGGGGGTGGATAAGAGGGGGAGGGTACAGGGGGTGGATAAGAGGGGGAGGGTACAGGGGGTGGATAAGAGGGGGAGGGTACAGGAGGTGGGTAAGAGAGGGAGGGTTGGGGAAGCATGGGGGGAGGAGAGGCTGTGGGGGATAGGGGAGATGGGGGGGCTTGGGGGGAGAGAAAAGGGTGGAGGGCTTGGGGGGCGTGGGGGAAAAGGGAGGGCTGAGGTGGGTGAGGAAGAGGGGAGGGTTTAGGGGAGTGGGGGAGAGGGGAAGACTTAGGTGGGGTGGGGGAGAGTGGGGGGCTTAGGGGGGAGGGGGGGAAGGGAGGGCATGGGGGTGGGAGAGACGGGAAGGCATGTGGGAGAAGGGAGGGCATGGGGGATGGGGGAGAAGGGAGGTCCTGGGGAGAGGGGTGAGGGGGAGAAGGGGGGTGAGTGGGGGGAGGGGGGTGGGTTGGGGGAGGGTGCCCTAGGTAGGTACTTAGTGGGGGGCTGACAGGGGATGGGGCGGGTTGGGTGTCTGTTGGGTAGAATGTGGGGGTGGTGCCCCAATCCCTGTGGCTGTTGCACTGTTTGAGGAGGGTTCTCCACTTCCCTCTGGGATTGTAGGGTTCTGGGTTGTGGTACTCTGGTTTCCTTTTCTCTCCCTGCGCTCCTTCCTCGCGTCTGCTGTCCGTATTCTCTCTTCCCTTGTCATATCCCTCTGCAGGAATATTTTCTTGAACTTCTCTACACCTTTTAGACAACACTTCCTTGCTAGCAGTTCCTCTTTCGCGATTTCGCTCATGAAAACCACCTTTATCATTCGGTCTCTGTCCTTGTTGTACTTTCCAAGCCTGAAAACCTTTTCAACATTTCGCTCAGCTCCCTCCATCCTTACCTCTTTAAGGATCTCTTTAATCATGTTTTTGTCCTTGTCTCTCCGCTCCTTTGGTCTGGTGTGTGTGTGTGTGTGTGTGTGTGTGTGTGTGTGTGTGTGTGTGTGTGTGTGTGTGTGTGTGTGTGTGTGTGTGTGTGTGTGTGTGTGTACTCACCTATTTGTACTCACCTATTTGTGCTTGCGGGGGTTGAGCTTTGGCTCTTTTGTCCCGCCTCTCAACTGTCAATCAACTGGTGTACAGATTCCTTAGCCTACTGGGCTCTATCATATCTACATTTGAAACTGTGTATGGAGTCTGCCTCCACCACATCACTTCCTAGTGCATTCCATTTATTAACTACTCTGACACTGAAAGAATTCTTTCTAACGTCTCTGTGTACTAAGTTTCCACCTGTGTCCGCTTGTTCGTGTCCCACCCGTGCTGAAGAGTTTGTCTTTGTCCCTGTCAATTCCCCTGAGAATTTTGTAGGTGGTTATCATGTCTCCCCTTACTCTTCTGTTTTCCAGGGATGTGAGGTTCAGCTCCTTTAGCCTTTCCTCGTAGCTCAATCCTCTCAGTTCCGGGACGAGCCTGGTGGCATACTGCTGAATCTTCTCTAACTTTGTCTTGTGTTTAACTAGGTATGGACTCCAGGCTGGAGCTGCATACTCCAGGATTGGTCTTACATAAGTGGTATACAGGGTCCTGAACGATTCCTTACTCAAGTTTCTAAAGGCAGTTCTTATGTTGGGCAGTCTAGCATATGCCGCTGATGATATTCTTTTGATGTGGGCCTCTGGGGACAGGTTCGGTGTGATATCAACCCTCAGATCCTTCTCTCTATTTGACTCTTGCAGGATTTTCCCTCCCAGATGATACCTTTTGCTCAGCCTCCTGCTCCCTTCGCCTAATTTCATCACCTTACACTTTCCTGAGTTGAACTTTAGCAGCCATTTTCTGGACCATTCCTCCAGTTTATCCAGGTCATCCTGTAGTTTCTGTCTATCTTCATCCGTCTTGATTCTTCTCATAATTTTTGCATCATCAGCAAACATTGAGAGGAATGAGTCTATACCCTCTGGAAGATCGTTCACATATATTAGAAACAGGCTGGGACCAAGTACTGAGCTCTGTGGGACTCCGCTGGTGACATCTCGCCAATCTGTTGTCTTCCCCCTCACCGTTACTCGCTGTTTCCTGTTGCTTAAGTACTCCCTTATCCACTGGAGCACCTTCCCTTTTACTCCTGCCTGTTGCTCCAACTTTTTTAACAGCATTTTATGGGGTACTGTGTCAAAGGCTTTTTGGCAATCCAGGAAAATGCAGTCGGCCCACCCTTCTCTTTCCTGCCTAATTTTCGTTGCCTGGTCATAAAATTCTATTAAACCTGTGAGGCACGATTTACCATCTCTGAACCCATGTTGGTGGTGCGTTACAAAGTTATTTCCCTCCAGATGCTCTACGAACCTTTTCCTCACGATCTTCTCCATCACCTTGCATGGTATACAAGTTAAGGAAACTGGCCTATAATTAAGTGCCTCTTGCCTGTCACCCTTTTTGTATATTGGGACCACGTTAGCTGTTTTCCAACTTTCTGGTAAGTTTCCTGTTTCCAGTGACCTGTTATACACCATAGAGAGTGGCAGACTTAGTGTTTTGGCACCTTCCTTTAGTATCCATGGTGAGATTCTGTCAGGCCCAACAGCCCTTGTCACATCCAGCTCCAGCAGACACCTTTTGACCTCATCAATGGTGAGGTCAAATTCCTTCAAGGTTGCTTGGTTTTCTGCCTCCTCATTTAGTGCAGGGGCTTCTCCTTGTTCTATTGTGAAGACCTCCTGGAATCTCTTGTTGAGTTCTTCACACACCTTGTCATTCTCTGTGTATCTGTTCTCCCCTCTTCGCAGCTTCATCACTTGTTCCTTCACTGCTGTTTTCCTCCTGATGTGGCTGTGGAGCAGCTTTGGTTGGGTCTTGGCTGTACTCGCGATGTTATTTTCAAACTGTCTCTCTGCTTCCCTCCTTCTCTCTGAGGTACTCATTTCTGGCCCTCTGGTATCTCTCCCTGCTCTCTGGTGATCTGTTATTTCTGTAGTTTCTCCATGTTCTTTTACTCAGTTGCTTCGCTACCTTGCATTCTTGGTTGAACCATGGGTTTTTCTGTTGGTTTTCGTTTTTCTCCTTTCAGACGGGGATAAACCTGTCTGCAGCTTCCTGGCACTTCTGGGTGACAAAATCCATCATGACCTGCACATTCTTGTCTCTAAGTTCTGTTTCCCATGGTATTCCCCTGAGGAAGTTCCTCATCTCGTCATATTTTCCTCTTCGGTAATTCAGTTTTTTTCCTTCCGCTCCCATCCTTGGATAGGTTATCCCTACTTCCACCAAGTACACAAAGGTCAGTACACTGTGGTCACTCATTCCTATGGGGGCTTCAACTTTGACTTCCCTTATTTCTGGCTCATTCAGGGTGAATATCAAGTCGAGTCTAGCTGGTTCATCATTGCCTCTCACTCTTGTGGGTTCCTTGAATTGCTGGCTCAGAAAATTCCTTGTTGCCACTTCCAAGAGTTTAGCTCTCCACGTATCTGCACCACCATGTGGGTCCCCATTCTCCCAGTCTATCTTTCCATGGTTAAAATCGCCCATGATTAAGAGTCTTGATCCATTCCTGCAGGCAACTGAAGCTGCTCTCTCTATTATATTAATGGTTGCCATGTTGTTCCTATCAAACTCCTGTCTAGGTCTTCTGTCATTTAGGGGAGGGTTGTAAATGACTGCCACTATTATCTTAGGTCCACCCATTGTTATAGTTCCTGTTATGTAACGTCTGAATCCGTCACAGCCCGGAATTTCCATCTCAAGAAAACTCCATTCCTTCCTTATCAGCAAGACCACTCCTCCACCTCCTCTCCCTTCCCTCTCTTTCCTTACTATATAGTAGTCCTTTGGAAACACAGCATCTGTTATGACTCCTGACAATTTTGTTTCCGTTAGTGCTATTACATCAGGGTTTTCTTCTTGCACCCTTTCTGCCAGTTCACTTGCTTTATATGTAATCCCATCAATGTTTGAGTACTTTACCTTGAAGCTCACTTTCTTATATCCAATTTCACCCACACTCCCAACAAGTGTGGGAGGTTGTTCTATGGTCATTGCTACTTGGGTAGGCTCATCCTCCTGTGAGGTAGTTTCCAGGGGTTCAGGGGGAGGTGGAGTGGGGGATGGAGGGTTTAGGTCTTCCTCAGGCCTGCTTGGGGCAGGAAGAAGTCCTGGTGGTGAGGGAGCAGGGATTGCTTGGGGAGAGGGCACGCCCTCCTGCGGTGTAGTTGACAGGGGTTTGGAGGAAGATGGAGTGGGGGATAGAGGGCTTTGGTCTTGCTCAGGCCTGTTTGGGGCAGGGAGAAGACCAGGGGCTGGGAAAGCAGGGGCTACTTGGGGTAAGGGGAGGGGGAGGATTTGGGTTTCATAATAGGCATTATGCAGGGGCAAAGAAGGGTTTGTGCTGGGGGATAGGGAGGGCTCTATTGGGTGGTGGGCTGGGGTGTTGCATTCCCCCCTGGGGTTCCTGGGTAGCTGGATTGGGGTTCCCTACTCCCCTCTGGGATTGCTGGGTTGGAGGCTGAGGTTCCCTGGCTCCTTTCCCTCTCCTTGCGCCTTTTCCTTGCATCTGCTGCCCTTACTATCTCGTCTCTAGTCATGTCCCTCTGAACATATACCTCTTTGTAGTTCCTTGCATGCCTCAGTTTGCTCTTCTTTACTAGGATGTCCTCTTTGATGTCCTCGCTCTTGAATACTACCTTGATCAATCTCTTTTTGTCTCTGTTGTACTGGCCAATCCGGAAAAACTGCTCTATGTCTTGTTCAGCCCCTTCCATTCCTATCTCCTTTAATATCCCTGCCACTTCAGCTTTGTCTTTAGTCCTCGATTCCTCCCTTGTGGAGCCCTCTTGTTCCTTGACACCTACCACTACTACAGCTCTTTTCCTTTCCATTAGCTGGCTTGTGCATCTAGCTGCCTCCTGTGAGGTTACTGTTTTCATTACAACTTCCTTGACTGTGGACATTGCTCCTGGGCTCTTCAGCATTTCAGCAAAGGTTGGGCCAATTATAGGGGTCCCTGCCATTGCTACATCTCTTGGCACCTGGGGGTTGGTCCCCTGGGCCAGAGTCTGAGGAGGGCCTGTTTTTAGGCTTTTTATCTCGTGCTGCACTTAGTTCTTGTTGCAGGTTACATATAGTTTCCTTCAGGTCCTTCAATTTCCCACTGACTTCCTTCCATGCCTTAGCAATCATCTCCATGAATGACTCGTCCAGTCCCTCTCCTCCAGCTTCATTCTGTGTGTGTGTGTGTGTGTGTGTGTGTGTGTGTGTGTGTGTGTGTGTGTGTGTGTGTGTGTGTGTGTGTGTGTGTGTGTGTGTGTTTATAATATAGCCTCACAAAACACGTTATGGATTGTCTTTTCCTTTCACCTAATGCTGCTGCTGTTGGGGGTGTTCAAATAAATAGCGTCTATACACTCTTCCAGAGTATAATATTTTTAAAGAAAATAACACACCACAATTGGTAAATAAAAAAAAATAGACAACATTAATAAATTGCTTATTCTACCATCCAACCATCCATCCAACTTCTCCACTGCCACCATCCGGAAGAAAAAACGCGTAGACTATACAGATAATTTGAAATCACATATAACAAAGTTAGAGACTGCACATAACACAATCGGTAAATAGAATAGATATAGCATTGCTATGTAGTTTATTTAGCCAACTACACCATCACTATCATCATCAGGAAAGTGAAAAACATAGACTGTACAGATAATTTTAATCACACTGCATTATTATTAGTAGTATTTTTATATAACAAACCTACCCACATAGACATAGAATTTACACATCAGGACTAGACATTACGCCTCCAATGATCACTTTCCTCATGTGGACTTACTTCCTTTTCACTAGTACTGCAACATTCATTATAATCGCCTCGATAGATTTCTTTAAACGCATTCTGAATATAAACTTTGCGATTGTATGCTCCCCAATTTTCACGATAGTTAAAATCTACCCAGAATAATTTTTTTCAATCACTGCCATCGCTTCTATCCAGTCCATATAATTCCCAACTTCGCTGTATTTCATTTCCTTTCTCCCTAGACCGAGGTGGACAGGAGTTGTAATCTCTGTTTCCATACGGAAGTTGTCATATAACAGTTCTAGAGCACGTATTTTCTTATCTCGTTCATAACAATAGGATTCCTTATCCACGTCTGCATACTGCTTTTCAATCGGTGCTAACGCCTTTATTTGAGAAATAAAGGTAGGGATGTCGTCATAATCCACTACGCTATAAACAACTGCGATAGTCATCATCAGTTCCTGTCATTATTCGGTGGACTGATTGTGTTGTTGTTGTTGTTGAGTTAGGGGCGACGACGATCGTGGGATCGGATGCGCCCCGGCGTACCCGTGAAGGGTGAATCGCAAAGCCAGGAAAGGCGTAATGCTAAGCCAAAACGCGAAACGAGTGACGCCAAGCACTAGAAACTAATATGCCACACGGTAAAGCTACGCACAAAGGGAGAGGCAGAAGCACATAACAGAACAGGGCAAACAAACAGCCAGAAGGGCACACAGCATGTCATAGAGCAAATACACAAGAAATCAGAGCACATACTTGCCCGGGAACTTGGCCCGCGGGAATCTTACATTGAACGCCTCCCAGAGCACCCATTGCCAAGGGTCTCGTCCATCCACCGGGGACGCCATAACATCCGGAACCGGGGCAACAAACACCTGCAAACTGGGGACCCAGATGGTAGAACTCATGAGGCGAGAAGTCGCCACTCGCCCCCACTGGAAGGGAACTTGCCCCCCACGAAAGCACTCCGGTCCGTCAGACAGCAGTAACTCGGCAATCTTCGACCAGTGACCCGGTGGTATCACAGACGCCGGCAACACGTCCCCCAGGGCCCCAACGCGCACCCGCACCACAGGGATACCCACGGCCCCGGGCACACCACCAGACGACAGCAGGGAACCCGGACGGCGCGCATCCTTCCGTAACGTCACCACCAGGCCACGCCCAGCACCAGAGTCCACACCATCCCTGGCAGTGGAAGCCACCACCCCCCACTGTGGAGAGTCCCCCGGCGGAGAAAGAACCGAAGACACGTCCGAGACACAGGCACCAGAACCGGCAGGCACATGGACCTCCGCCACCACGAACCGCGAAGACATCGACGCATCCGTATCCACACTGTCAACACCCGAAGCCCCACAGTCACTGAAGTCACCAACGTCGGCCCAGGAAGAAGACGAACGCCGGGAACGTTTGGGCACCGGCCGGATATCGTCCGAGCCGGTAAGTGACCCAGAAACACGGGTACCACGAGCCGAAGGAATCGACGCCAGGACGGCAGCAGCCTCTACCACAGGGGGAACCGGGCCACACACAGCAGGAGGCTCCGCAGTCACCCCAGCACCAAGCACATCCGGGACCCGAGTCACGGACACAGGGCCAGGCGCAGCATCAGAAGACGAGGGAGAAGACAGCGACGTCACACAGGGAGCTTCAGGAAGGCCCACGGGAGCAGCCGGGACAGCAACAGGATCAGGCAGACCAACCGACGGTACCTCAAGAACCGGAGGAGGGACGGCAACAACCGGAGGAACGGCAGGCGCCGCCGGGGAAGCAGCAGCAGCAGACGGGACGCGCACCACCTCATCAACATCACCGGAGACTGCCTCCAGAGGGAGCGGCGGGAAATCCTCGTCGCGGAACAAGTTGACAGGAGCAGCAGGGGCCTCAGAGCACCCGGCAGCCTGATGCCCCAACAGGCCACACCGGAAACAGGTACGAGGCTGCCGGGCATAATACACCCGGACGTAGTACCCCATAAGCCGGACAGAAGAAGGTATATCCGACCGCAGGCGCATCCCCAACGTGCGAATGTTCGTACGCCTCCCAGCATACCGCCCCGAGGAGAGCGTGTTCACCCGCACGCTGACAACAGTACCAAACCCCCCGAAGTAACGCCGGAGGAGGTCACCAGGGAATTCCAGGGGCGCACCATGGATACTGACATAAGTCAGGGCACCACTGCGGTCCGAAATCGCCACAGAGCCGGCATCGTCTGGCAACGGCAACGTACGCCCCCCGTACCGACGGAGGAAGTCCCGGTACTCGTCCTCCCCCACGAACTTAATAACAACCCGATGGGCCGAAACTAGCTCCACACCGTAAACAGCTTCCACCGGGACACGAAGCATGTCACACATCACCATCTCGATGGTCGGATAATCAGCCTTACAAGTGAACTCCAGGCCCACGGAGTTCACACGCTGAACAGGAGGAAGATGGCCCCCCATGTCAGAACTGCCACGTCAACGCAGCCAGGCAGGCAACAAAACTGGTAGGGCAATGACGCCCACACCACCTGGCGACCAAAACAGCAAACAACTCCAACAGCCACGGAGGGTCGAGAAACGTCCTCACTCCACGGCTGCCAACAGTCGACCGGACTGATTGTGTCTGTCTGTGGGCAGGGCGATTAAGCACCGAGTAGCTGATTAGGGGAATTAGCACCCGCCACTTGATGAAGTCACACGGTGTTGATGTTGTGTTTACACAGGGGTGTTGTGTAGTCTTGAAGTAGAGTAGTAAAACCCACGTTAATGTAATTATCTCGTAAGACCGGAAAGATCTGTCAGTTGGGAGACAGCAGTGTCTATCAAAACTCGTCTTAATTAATAGGCTGTCAAAGTGATTGTAATTAATTTGGAATTACTCACTGAATGCTTGACGTCTCAAGTGTGATGTAAATAAAGGGCATTCGAGTTATTGTTGCATTGTTGAGTGTCGTTGAGACACGATTGTGTTAACGTAAATTGAATTGTTGCTGACCGCTGTGGACGGTCGATTTACATAATTGTTTTAAATTCAATTAGTGTAACTTTTATTATTGTTTGTGTCATGAGAGTTAGTCTTTGGCCATAAAGTTCGTGGACCATTGCAAATGTTACAGGAGAATCTGTTAGGGAACATAACGTTGACCGAAGGTTCGGCGTTCTTTGCGCAACACCACCAGAGACTCAGAGACTGCAAAGTGACTGCACTAAAGTATCTTGGGAAGGCCCAAGAAAATATGAAAGATCGACACGATACTAAGGCTAAGTTGCGGGTATTTCAGCCTGGTGATCCTGTCCTGGTATTAAAACCTCAACTAGGGAACAACATGTCTCACAAGTACGAAGGCCCCTGTATTGTGACAGAAAAGGCTGGGGACCTCATGTACAAAGTAAGGCACTCTGACAAGCGTAACCAGGTAATGCTCGTACACTTGAACCGGCTGAAGAAGTTCCAGGGCCCCAGGCCCATCGCACTAACCAATGTTTCCTTTTCCAGTGAGGGAGGGGATGATTGTTCTGGGGACCCAACTAATCTCATTCTCAATAATTTCATTTCTGTGAATGATGTGGAGGAGGGACTGTCCCATTTGCAGATGGCCCAACATGAAGAGGTGCAGTCGTTGCTTGACGAATTCTCCAGTCTGTTCAGAGAGGTCCCGACCCAGACTGATGCCATCTACCATGATGTCAAGTTGACGGACTACACCCCCATTCGCCTTCCGCCCTACCGGATGAGTCCGGAAAATAAGGCCATCGTATGGAAAGAGGTCGACTTCCTGCTCCAGCATGGCCTCATCCGGCCGAGCCAGAGCTCTTGGTGCTCGCCCTGCCTTTTGGTCCCCAAACCAGACGACTCCTGGCGATTGTGCACCGACTATCGGCAGCTAGCTCAACAAGGTGACCATTGTGGATGCCTATCCGCTGCCCCTCCTCGAAGACTGCATCGACGAGATCGGAAACGCCACGTACATCTCGAAATTCGACCTCTCGAGAGGTTATTATCAGATCCTGCTCAGTGAACATGCCAAGCAGCTAACTGCGTTTGTAACACCTGATTGTGTCTTTGAGTATCAAGTGCTATGGTTCGGCTTGCGTAATGCCCTGCCACGTTCTAGAGGCTAATGAACTCTCTGCTCGCTAATGTGCCAAATTGTTGGGCGTATTTAGATGACATTGTGCTTTTTGATGGTAATTGGACTGACAACATAGCTAGGTTACGCCAGTTGTTCATAGTTTTGAAAAATGCAAATCTAACCTTATATGCAAAAAAGTGTCATTTTGGCCAGGGCACAGTGTCATACCTCGGTTATGAAGTGGGCCAAGGAAAAGTGTTACCTTGGCAAGATAAAATCAGTGCCATTCTGGAGTATCCAGTGCTCCAATCTAAAGAGGACGTTCAAAGGTTTATAGGTATGTGTGCGTAATACCGACGCTTTTGTCAGAACTTTCCTAGTGTTGCCACTCCTCTCACAGACTTGTTGCGGAAGGCCGTTAAATTTAAGTGGTGAACAGACTGTGCAGAGGCGTTTAAAATTTTGAAATTGATCTTAGCTTCCTCCCCAGTGCTCACTAGTCCAAGGTTCGACCGATCATTTAAAATTCATGTTGAAGCATCTGACTCGGGTGCTGGTGCAGTGTTGTTGCAAACTGGGGGTGATAAAGTGGACCACCCAGTATACTATTACTCTGTAAAATTTGACAAGGTGCAATTCAGTGGTAGAAAATTCAGTGGTAGAAAAAGAAGCGTTGGTGCTAGTGTTAACATGCAAAAAGTTTGAAGTATACCTCACAGGTAATATAGTGGAAGTATACACGGACCATAACCCACTTGTGTTCTTAAACCAGATGAAGGCGAAAAATAAACGCATCCTTAGGTGGGCATTGTACCTACAAGACTTCAATCTTTCACTTACCCACCTACTGGGCCGGCTCAACATGATAGCCAACGCTCTGTCCTGGTTACCTAAGTAACATTCATCTGAGCCACAGGAAGCAATATACCAACTGTTATGCTTTAGTTATTTTTTTTAGGTTCTCCTGTGACATTATATATTCCGTGTCATATATATTTACTTCCGTTTATTTTATGTGCTTTTTCTTTTAGAGAATTCCTTTGTGCTTTTTCTTTCAGAAAAATTATTTTTGTGTGCTTTTTCTTTCAGAGATCTCCTTTGTGCTTTTCTTGCAGAGAAATTTTTGTTTTTGATTGATTTTCTTTTATGGCATAGATTTTCCTTTCTATTCTCTGTACGCTCTTACAACAACAAAATATGACTACTATTCTAGTAGCCACATTGTTTGTTCTCTGAAGGGGGGAGGAGTGTTACAACCCTGGGTTCCTCAGATGGAAACCAGAGGTCAATTTGAGCTTTAAATAATTACCTTACATTAATTCATAGAATTGGATCATGTGTGAAGGATATTTAATTACAATAATATTTATATCAGGGTTCTTTAAAACTGTATGCCTTATTCCCGTCACCCTAGCCAAACGTAAGACGAATCTTGTTTCTCACAGAGCATTCAGACTCTTGAGCTTCTTGTTGATTAACTATACGTTGAACTAATTATTAACTATCCTCAGAACTAGTAAAGTAAACAGTATTGTACGTCAGTAAAGATTTGTAATGTTTATAAGCTGTGCGATCAGTTAGTTATCTCCCTGGCAACAACTGGAGAGAGCTCAGGGACTGAAGGCTCCTGCTCTGGTCTTCTCTGTTCAGGCTGTGTGGTGTCAACATATTCCTGTGGGGCTCTGCCCCGATTCTCCTCCTCTGTCTCCCTTCCCTTACTTTAAGCTACTAAACTCTACTAAGATAAGTACCTAACCTGTGCTACCGTGCTACTAGCTAGACTTGTGTAGATATTGTGTAGTATAAGCCAGTGTTTTGAGCATCCCTAAATGTTGTGTTTTGACTAGGGTACCACATGCAGCTTAACTACCCTAGGCTGCTTCAAGCCTTCAATTTCTTTGCAAGTAGACTTTACCCTAGTTTGTTCCAAGTGTAAGCCTTGTATCCTGCCTATGTGGACCAAGATAGTTAACGTAAGATAGTGTGGTAAAGTAGTTATTGTTATTGTTGTTAATGTATATGGTGGTTGTTAAGAGGGTTTAATAAATAAGTTAGTTTTTGAGGTGTATCCATTACTCCTGTTGTAGTGGCGTAGATGATTGTATCCCAGACGACAGATCTGTTCTAAAACCTTAAAGCATAAACTGGAACCTATGTTCCTTGGGGGCCGGGCCTATTTGTGCCACTAATTTTCATACATCCTGATTCTAGCTGTTGGTCCTTCCCTTTAATACTCTATACCCCCAATAGCAGCACTAAAATTCATAACAAGCAGTAGCATACTTATAACAGCAATTATCCCAGTTCTGTTTGCATTTTCCAACTATATAAAAATATAACACTCAGAACACCACTGACCCCCTGTCGTGTGTGTAGGTAAGGTCAATCCGCACAGCAAATCCTACAACAAAATCTCTTTCCATGGACATGTCACATATACCAAGAGTATTGCTCAATTAGATGTCAGTACTTTCCTACAATTGTTTAGCTAAATCTTCAACAGACTGAAGACGTGAAATCCGCAGAAACCCTTAGTCTTCTGCAATATTACTGAACTGCTGAGACACTCGCGGTACTGACAGCAACACCTTCGGTCTGATCTACTGACTTTTCATCTAGGACTGTTCTCACTGTTTTCACTATAGCTGGAAGGATGTGTTTTCAACATAGGAATATGGCACGATATATTTTATTAAATGATAAACAACTACATAGGATCCCAGTTGTATTTTATATTAAAAGTAATTGGTTTACCTAAGAAATTTCACTGAAAATCTATTTGGGCTTTTATTCTCAGAAAATATTATATTGATTTTCAAATGATTGCAGCAGGCTTTTTTTTTTATTTGGTAAACACACAAATAGAGCTACAACAGAAAAAAAATCATGAATTTTAACAAGGCAAGGAACACATGAGCAGAACTCAAGAACAGTATAACAAAAACAAACAAAAGTCGTATAATACACAAAATTGAAAAAACATGGGTAAAAATCTAAACACAGTCAGAAAGGAAAAAGCACCAGAGCACTATATCCCAACAACAACAAGGCTAGAAACACACGAACATTATAACATCACACACAAATAAAAGCTGTACAGTACACAAATTGAAAATAATAACAAAGAATACCGGATCATATGGAACTGGCAGACTATGAGAGAGAAGAAGAAAAAAAATGTATATGCAGAAATTCGGCAATACAAATCAAGAACCACACACAGAGTTAATCATCATAATATTCATCCGGATATAGACGACGAGGGTACTTCTTCCTGTAGGCATCCCACCGAGCCCACTCCTCTGCAGAAAAAGTGAATGTGACCACGCGACCACCGCGGGCGATAAGTAAAGTCAGGAACATCCATCTTGGCGACCACTACCAAGGGGGCAGATGCCGCAGGGGCGGAATTCACGGGGATAGGCTGCACAGAGCTCGTCGGCACAGGCGGTGGAACCACAAGGGGCTGGAGCACAGGAGCCGGTCGTACAGAGGCCGGCAGCATAACGGACAGAACCGTAGGGGACAAACTCACAGCGGGCGATGGCGCAGGGGCCAACACGACAGGAGGCGAAGTAACACAGGGCGGCTGAACAGATGGCTGCCGCGCAACTGTCTGCAACACCGAATACAGACGCACGGGGGGGGGGGGGTAGCACAAACGCCAGAGGCAAAGGGGCCGCGAAAACAAAAGCTTTCTTAAGAACCATCACCATCAACAAAGCTTTCTTAATTAAGAACCATCACCCCTCTCTCTCAAATCAAAATCAAATCAAATCAAATGTTTATTTAGGTAAGGTACATGCATACATACAAGAGATTTTACAAAGAGTGATGGATTTATAGATAGGGCTAGTACATACAATGCCTAAAGCCACTATTACGCAAAGCGTTTCAAGCATGAAAAACGTAAATGACTAAAGCTTAATACTAATTGAGCATAAAGAATAAAATGAGTTGAGAACAAATAAAAAAAGAGATAAAAAAGGGGGGAACATGGCTGAAAATGCAGCACAAATACAATTCTGTCGACAAACAGCGCCATTTAAAAAAAAAAAACAGACATTGGTTGACAATAGAGGGGTAAGGTAGGTTACAGGGAATTTATAGGTATAGCTTCGTTTTCATCTTAAACTGGTTGAGAGAGGTACAGTCTTTAACATGGTTGGGAAGGTCATTCCACATTCTGGGTCCCTTGATTTGTAGAGCATTTCTAGTTTGATTAAGTCGAACTCTAGGAATATCAAAACTGTATTTATTTCTGGTGTGATGCTCATGGGTTCTGTTACAACCTTCAATGAAGCTTTTGAGGTCAGGATTGGCATTACAGTTCAGCGTTTTATATATGTATAATACACATGAGAGAATGTGCAGTGACTTATTGTCTACCATATTCAGAGATTTGAGTAGGGGTACCGAGTGATGTCTGGGGCCAGAGTTGGATATTGTCCTAATAGCAGTTTTGTGTTGAGTAATTAGAGGACGTAAATGATTTTGGGTAGTAGAACCCCAAGCACAAATACCATAGTTGAGATATGGATAGATGAGGGAGTAATAGAGAGTCACCAGGGCAGGGCGGGGTACATAATATCTGATCTTAGTAAGAATGCCAACAGTTTTTGAAACTTTTTTTGATATATTTAGAATATGTCCCTGGAAATTCAGCTTGTGGTCATTCAGAATGCCAAGGAATTTGCCATCTAATTTGTTACAAATTTGGGTATTGTTTATTTTGAGATTTATTTGATTAGAGGATTTATTGCCAAACAGAATATAGAAAGTTTTGTCAATGTTAAGGGTGAGTTTGTTGGCAGTTAGCCAAAGATGGACTTTATTTAGCTCAGTATTTACTGTGGCATTTAGAGCAAGGGGGTCAGGTCTGGAGTAAATGAAGGTTGTGTCGTCAGCAAATAGAATTGGTTTGAGGTGCTGGGAGGCATTTGGAAGGTCATTAATGTAGATGAGAAAGAGGAGAGGGGCCAAGTATGCTGCCCTGAGGAACACCAATGTTAATGGGTAGGGTGGGAGAAATTGAATTATTCACAGAAACATACTGGAGCCTGTCAGTAAGGTAGGATTTGAGGTATTGCAGGGAGTGTCCTCTGACTCCATAATGATGTAAGTGAAGAAGGTTTTGGTGGTTGACAGTGTCAAAAGCCTTACGCAGGTCCACAAATAACCCAACAGGGAACTCATTTTTATCAAGAGCTGTATGAATCAAGTTAAGCATACTAATAAGTGCATCGTTAGTGCTGTTTTTGGGTCTGAAGCCATATTGGCAAGAGCTAAGTATATTGTGTTTGGCTAGATAAGAGTAAAGCTGCTTGTAGATTAGTTTTTCAAAACATTTTGACAAGTTAGGCAGGATTGATATAGGTCTGTAGTTGTTAACATCTGTGAGATCACCACATTTGTGTATAGGGGTAACTCTCGCTTTTTTTAGGATATCTGGAAAGGTTTGGAGTTCAAGTGACTTGTTGAAGAGCAATGCAATAGCAGGGGCTAAAGTTCTGGAGCCTTTTTTGTAAATTAAAGTTGGTATCTCTTCAACGGCACTAGACTTGGTTTTAAGGGAAAGGATTATCTCATTGACGTCAGTGGAATTAATATGCATTAGGTACAGAGACTGTGGATAGTTCCCTGTAAGATAGTCCTTAACGTCAGTACTGGAAAATGGAATATCATTTGCAAGGAATGACCCAATGGAAGAGAAGAACCTATTGAACTCAATAGCAGAATCTGAGGCTGAAAGCTGACCATCGTTATTGGACAGGAGTGTTGGTTTGTTATTTAAAATTTTCTTATATCCCAATATTTGTGAAATTGTGCCCCAAGTTTTTTTTAATGTTGCTCTTTATTTGGGTAAATTTATCTTCGTAGTATTTAGTTTTGGCTTGTCTAATTATCTTAGATAGCAATAACGAGTAATTCTTTGAGAATTCTTTGGAGACAATTCCTAACCTATACTTCTTCTCATGGTCATGTTTTTTATTAATGGATTTAAGTATTCCCTTTGTAAGCCAGGGATTGTTAAGCCTCTCCCGCAACCTCGGCCAGTGCCACAAACTCCCAACCCAGGGAATCAGCAATCAGGGATGGAAAGGCAGCCGAAGAAGACACAGGACCAGGCGACAATCCCACAACAGAACCCATCAGCGCCACAACACGGCCCACAGGAGCCTCAGGCACCCCAACATCGTCGCCCACATCACCATTCACAGAAGACGAACTCCCCATACCTTACGACGAGGCGGAGAAAGACTCGAAGCTTACCGTGACCACTTGGTCACAGGATGCAGGTCGTCGGAAATATCACCCTCCCTAGGAGACAACTCATCAGAACCGCTGGTCAGCGCACGACCATGCAACATACCAGCCTCAACCCGGGGGAACAGGACCACACACTGCGGGAGACATCACTGCATGCACGTCGACACGGGCCGAAGACACAGCTTCCAGAGACAGATCAGTCTGAAGCACAGCCTCGATGACTGAGGGCACTAGACCACACACCACAGGTGACACGACAGGAAACATGACTCGAGATGGGGTAGGCAAGGAGGGTGGCCGAGACGGAGAAACTCGGTTCGCACTACCACCTCGACACTCACACCTCCAACTACATCTAGGCGGGCATGAGAGAACGGCAACGGGGCACCAGACGACTGGGAAGCATCACTCATCACAGCAGCACCTGGAGACAAGTCCGGGGCCGCCAACGGGGGAAAATCCTTCTCCCTGAAAAAGTTCACAGGGCCAACCTGGCTCGCATCACAACCCACAGCCTGCTGGCACGAAAGTCCGCACCGGAAACAGGTCCAGCTCTGGCCCACATAGACTACCCGCACCATGAAGCCCAGAAGCAGGAGATATGAAGTAAGTAATTATCAAAAAGAAGGCACCAAACCGGGAAGATTATGTAGCATCATCAAATGTGCGGGATAATCAGAGGGCGCTAAATATCACCAAGGATGCCAATACGAGAACGGAAACGCATAAGGCGACTGATATTAAAAGTATCCGAGTCAGCGAGAATACTATCGAGAGACAAGCGACCGTGGGGGATGGTCGGGAAACAAGACACACGCTCGTTCCGGAAGTCAGGACATTCAACAAGGATATGCACGACTGTAACAGGGACAATGCAATTAGGACAATAAGGAGCTGGGCGGCGCTCCATTAAGTGACCATGAGTTAAGCGTGTATGGCCAATACGCAACCTCGCCAGAGCCGTTTCCCATCGCCAGTTACGGTGGCAGGAGGACAGCCACGAGGACACACAACCTTTAAGAGAACGTAGTTTGTTACCAGTAACAGACGGCCAACAAGCCTGCCAACGGGTAAGGATGGAGGAATGGAAAACCGGGTAAAAGTCGGAATAAGGAATACCTTTACGAGACAAGGGACCAGAGCGGACAGCTTCCTTGGCAGCAGCATCTGCATGCTCATTTAAAGAGACACCAATATGGCTGGGAACCCAACAAAACTAAACTGACTTAAATTTACTGTGAACAAGAAACAGCCAGTGCTGGATCTCGACAACCACTGGATGAACCGGATTAAAGGACCCGAGAGCCATGAGGGCACTACGAGAGTCAACAAAACTACAAAGGAAGACTGGCAACCAGAAAGCAGGAGACAAAGAGCATAGACAATAGCATAAAGCTCCGCTGTGAACATGCTAGTTTCCGGAGGTAAGCGACACATATAAGTGCGATCAGGAAAAACAGCAGAGACGCCAACATCATCCGCAGACTTAACTAGACCCATCGGTGAAGACAGAAACGGAGCGGGAGCGAGAAAAGTGCTCAGGGAAAAGGCATTTTAGAACCGTAGGAGGCGTAAAAGCTTTAGTGATGCGGGTCAAGGATGTACAAACTGCAGAAGGGGTACTCTCCACGGGGGCAAAGAAGGAACAACACGAGGAGAAACATTGGAAATACGAACGGAAAGAGAAGCCTGTAAGCGAGTTAACTGGACAGAAAGAGGGAGGTGGTGAAGAGGAACAGGAACCGCAGGAGGGATAAAAGTTAAAGCACGACAGAGGCGAGAGGAGGGATGTTGCAAGGACCGCACAAGATAGCGAAGATAGTAGCGATCACGGCGGTCCTGGAGAGACAGGAAGCCAGTGTCAACATACAAGCTGAGGACGGGAGTCGAACGAAAGGCATCAGAGCGGAGGCGCAACCCAGTTTGGTGCAAAGTATCAAGAGAGCGAAGAGTAGAAGGAGAAGCAGACGAGTAAGCACGGCAACCATAATCCAGCTTAGACCGGACGGGAGAGAAATGTAAAGCAAGGAAAGTGCGCCTATCCACTCCCCAAGAAGTATGGGACAATACCCGAAGGAGGGTAAGGGCCTTAGAGCACTCAACAAGGAGGTAAGTGATATGGGAGGACCAAGACAAACGAGTGTCAAGGAATAACCCCAAAAGCTTCGTGGAATCTTTGTACTCAAGGGGATGACCATAAAGTGACAAAGAGGGACGAAGAACGACCGGTTTCCGAGTAAAAGTCATGGCACAAGTCTTAGTAGTAGAGAACTTAAAGCCATGATCGGTGGCCCAAGACGACATGGCATCAATCGCAAGTTGAAGCTGGCGTTGAAGGAGAGGCGAGTCATCACCCTGACAGCAGAGGGTAAGATCATCGACATAGAGAGCGGAGAAGACGCCTTGAAGGAAGAGAGGAAAGAAGACCATTGAGGGCAACCAGAAAAAGAGTAGTGCTCAGAACTCTACCCTGGGGCACACCTTCGTATTGCTGAAAAGAGGCAGAGCGAGCGGTACGAAGTCGCACCCGAAAGGAACGACGAGAGAGGAAGCTGCAGAGAAAGAGAGGGAGATGACCACGAAGGCCAAAAGAATGAAGCTGGGATAGAATATGATATCGCCAAGTGGTGTCGTAAGCCTTTTCTAGGTCAAAAAGGACGGCAACAACGGAGGTCTTCGCAGCAAAAGCAGCATGAATATAGACCTCCAAGTTCATCAGGACACCTGTCGTTCTGCAGCACTTGCGGAAACCAAATTGAGAATGGGAGATGAGGTGATGGTGTTCCAGGAACCACATCAGACGAACGTTAACCATACGTTCAAAGAGTTTGCAGACACAACTTGTGAGAGCAATAGGGCGAAAGTCCTTAGGGGGATGTTCCCAGAGACCCTGGTTTGCGAACAGGGAGGACAACGGCATCGAGCCAGTCCTCAGGGACTGACGACGACTCCCAGATCCGATTATACAGACTCAGTAAATGCTGAGACGTGCATGGAGGGAGATGGCGAAGCATCTAACAATGAATACCATCGGAGCCCGCCGCCGTAGAACCGCAGAGGTCCAAGGCAGAACGAAGTTCAGAGAGAGAGAAGGGATCGTTATAGGGAAGTCGAAGATGAGTGCAGAAATCTAAAGGACGAGACTCAAGGACAGGTTTACGAAGACGGAAAGATTGGGGAAGATGAAGACCAGAGCTAACAGAAGAAAAGTGGGAACCCAGTTCGGTAGCGACCTACAATGGGTCAGCCACAGGAGTACCACGGAGGTGAAGGACCGGTGAAACAATGGGAACGAACTTACCCGCTTTCTTGTGGATACGCTTCCAGATCTGTTGCAGAGGAGCTTCGGACGTAATGGTGGAGACATAAGATGCCCAACATTCACGTTTAGCCGTACGGATGGCCCTACGGGCCACCGCACTCGCCTTCCGAAAGAAAAGAAAATAATCGGCTGTTTGCCGACGGCGGTGTCTCTTCCAGGCGTTTCGGGCACCTGTGCAGACTGTGCAGACTGTGGAATGCTCTTCCGTGAACCCCGAGAGGAAAAGCGAGGCATAGAGCGGAGGGCAGCGTTGAAGACAGTGTCACGAAAGAGGAGAGAGCGAGGGAGAGGCAGAAGGGAGAGGTCACAGAGAGAGTAGCACTGAGGGTAAAGAAGTTCCAGTCCACCTTTGCAAACTGCCACCTAGGGAAGGAGAGGGAAGGGTGAAAAGAGAAAAAGGAAACAAGGATGCGGAAATGGTCACTGCCATGGAGGTCGTCAAGAACCTGCCACGTGAAATCTAAGTAAATAAAAGACGAGCAAAGAGAAAGATCAAGACAGGAAAGGGTGCCAGTCCGAGAGTCTAAATGCGTGGGCTCACCAGAATTCAGAAGAGACAGGGAAGAAGAGAGGATACACGGCTCAAGAAGGCGACCCCGGGTGTTCGTCAGAACATCACCCCAAAGGGAATGACCACAATTGAAATCACCCAGCAGGAGCACAGGCTCCGGCAAAGAGTCTAGCAGGTATTTCAGATCAGGAAGAGAAAGCGGGACACTTTCTCTTTCTTTTTTCGTGGCTTTTTCGTGGCTATTGCATCATAAGCATCATTACGAGAAGGAATCGAGCGAGTGCGGCCGTGGCGCGGACGGCGTTGAGAACCCCCAGAGAGAGAGGGGTTGAAAGGCGCCGTAGTCACAACGAGAGACTGATCCGCACCAGGGGACGAAGTGGTCACCACTGGGGGCTTGAGGCTCGACCCAACCACAGAGGAGGGAGGGGAGCTGGGGGAAGAAGTCAGGAGGGTCAAAGGAGGAGCAAGGTCGGGGCCCAATGCAGCGGGTGCTACAGAACCCGGGCTTCCAATACAGGCTGACTCTGGGGCTTGGTCGCCCACCCCACGAGCCTGAGAGGTTACAACAGAAACATTCATCGATATACAAACGAAGAGAGACAAATTCATCCACGAATGTGCCCCCATACCCACCATGGAGCCACAATTAGAGGCAAGACACCCAACAGGAAGCTATCGCCGATCATGCAGGGGCCCCCTAGAGGTGCATCGTGAGTATACGCGCCACAAATGCCACCTTAAGAACCGTCAGTCTGTCTAGATCGGGTTTAGCGACAAAAGAGGGATTGACAATAAAAGGTTTCCCTCGCTCGAGACGTTGGGTACTACAGTTCTACGGGTGCAAGAGTGTGCCTCCTCAAGCACCCGGGCGTCAAAATAGTCCAAAGGAATAACCAAAACAAGCAAAAAATCGGCAGGAAACGACAAGCAGATAGGAGAAGAGGGGGAGAAAAACGAAACATATGGAAAAGAAAAAGCGATCCGGCACAATTAGAGAAGACAGCAGCAGGAGCGCAAGGCCACAAAAAGACAGTGGACTGTCCCACGGAAGATCACACTCCAGCAGCCGTCCACCAAGCCCCCTCACGGCGCCAACAGGCCGGATGGGGAGGGGGGTTTCCCACCAAGACGTCGTGACACGTCCGGCACTTGATTGGCCAGGTGAGGTCACGTGCCAAAAGTGACCAATGACGAGAGCCCTCGGGCGGTGTGACGTCACGAGGCAATGGGCTCTCGGGGTGGCTGGCGCCTGGGCGGGGTAGTACGTCACGAGCCGCCATAGAGTGAGGACGTGCTCAATTTGAGCTCTGGATCTAGAGAGCCCTTACCAGTAGATTTAAGCTTCGCTTCGATTCTGCAGACAGTCTGAGAGGCCATACAAATTCCATGGAGTGCCCAGAAGCAAGGACAGGCCGGATTAAAGAGCCAAGAGCTCTATCAAGAGTCTGCAGCAGAGGGAACGTTAGGCTGGTGACGTCTGGGATGCCCAAAGGACCAGTATTCCACATCAAGCATAAGGCTACAGCTGGGCCAAATCTACTGGCAGTGAGGCGAGGGGAAGCTGTGCTGGACTGCGAGGTGTCGGCAGTGCCAGTGGGAGTGAAGGACGACGACGAAGGTACCTGTCTCCAGTACCCCGGAGAATAGGAGGAGGAAGGCAGTACCTGTTGGGAGTCAGCACGGCGAGGACACGTTACCACGAGGACGACAGAGGAACCCGTGTGTTTGGGAACTGGTTATCAGGAGACCAGAAGACAGGACCAGGAACCTCAGCATCCCTCAACAGAGGACGAGTCAGCTTCGTGGTTGGAATGATATAAGGTAGATAATTGTCCCTCCCTTTACCCCTTTCGATATAGGCGATCTAGGGTATTTTATATGTTGTGAACATTTCTACTCATCCTTTTATTGTCTAAGTGACAGAATATTAAGCTAGGAGTCAAGAGCTCATGTAGGCTTGATGGTGGTGGATCATAAATATATTGATGCGGTGATGTTAGTGATCCTGGAGGTGGTAGCTGGTGTGCAAGGAGCCAGCAACGAACTCTGAAATGCCCAGCTGATCGCATTGCTAGAGGCGTGGAGAGAGTCACGACGTTCTGACAACTGGAGCTGTCAGCTGATCGTGCTGTCAGAGGCGTGTCAAGAAGAGTGTTGCCACCAGAGGATGATTCCCCCTCATAGACAATGTCTTTATGCATTTTATGTGTATATATGCTTTTCTTCAGTAAACTTTTAAACTAACTGATAAGTTTAAGTGAGACTCCATTCTCTAGGGCTATATATATATTTATGAGACCATTAGTGAAACTTTGTACTGCACGTGATATTGCATCCCTGATTAAGATAACCAATAAGACCACTGACGTGTTGCTGGGACACGAGTATAAACACCCAGCTGGCTACCTCAGAACAGCCCAGATAAAGGAGAAAACGTCCCAGTATCAGGACGGCCAGGTTCAGGTGTGTCACAGGTAGACTTGAACCTCTCCACTCGCTAGGGGTATATATGAGGCCAGTCCTTAGTTGACTGAGGGAGCCCAAGGGCGAGCAGTGGCGCCTGGTACTGAGGGGCTAAAACTGGTGGGACGACTCCGACCACAGGTAGGAAGGGGGTGAACCCTGACAGCACCCATCTCAGACTTCCAATAATGATCCCTTCTCTCTCTCTCTCTCTCTCTCTCTCTCTCTCTCTCTCTCTCTCTCTCTCTCTCTCTCTCTCTCTCTCTCTCTCTCTCTCTCTCTCTCTCTCTCTCTCTCTCTCTCTGAACTTCAGTCTGCCCTGGCCCTCTGCGATTCTACGGCAGCGGGCTCCAATGACATTCATTATGAGATGCTTCGCCTCCCTTTTCGGAAATCAGAGTCTCTTGGGACATCCCCCTAAGGACTTCAGCCATATTGCCCTCACGAGTTGTGTCTGCAAGCTCTTTGAACGTATAGATAACGTTCGTCTGATGTGGTTCTTAGAACACCATCACCACCTCTCCCCTTCTCAATTTGGTTTTCGCGAAGACGTCCGTTGTTGCCGTCCTTTTTGACCTTGGAAAGGCTTACGACACCACCTGGAGATATCATTCTGTCCCAACTTCGTTCTTTTGGCCTTCGTGGTAATCTTCCTCTCTTCCACCAAAGCTTCCTCTCTCGTTGTTCCTTTAGACTGAGGCTTGGCATCACTCTCTCTGCCTCTTTTAGGCAATACTAAGGTGTACCGCAAGATAGTGTTCTGAGCACTACTTTTTTCTGGTTGCCCTCAATGGTCGTCTGGCATCTTCTCCGCTCTCTATGTCGACGATCTTACCCTTTGCTGTCGAGGTGATGATTCGCCTCTCCTTCAACGGCGGCTTCAACTTGCGATTGATGCCATGTCGTCTTGGGCTATCGATCATGACTTCAAGTTCTCTACAACAAGGATTTATGCTATGACTTTTATACGGAAGCATGTCATTCTTCGTCCCTCTTTGTCACTTTATGGTCATCCCCTTGTGTACAAGGATTCCGCTAAACTTTTGGGGTTAATCTTTGGCACTCGTTTGTCTTGGTCACCCCATATCTCTTACCTCCGAGTTGAATGCTCTAAGGCCATTAACCTCCTTAAGGTTTTGTCACATACTTCTTGGGAAGCGGATTGGCGCACACTCCTCTCTACATTTCTCTCTCGTACTGTCTGAACTCGATTTTGGGTGCCCTGCTTACTCGTCTGCTTCTCCTTCTACTCTTCGATGTCTTGATGCTTTGCACCATACTGGGTTGCGCTACAGCTTTGAGTCCTTTCGTTCGACTCCCACCCTCAGCTTATATATTCACACTGGCTTCCAATCTCTCCAGGACCGCCGTGATCGCTACTGTCGTCGCTACCTTGCGCGGTCCTTACAACATCCTCATTCTCGCCTCAGTCGTGCAATGACTTTTTACTCCACCTGTAGTACCTGCTCCCGTTCACCACCACCTTTTTCTGTCCGGTTGTCTCGCCTGCAACATTCTCTTTTGGTTCGTATTTCTAATGTTTCTCCTCGTGTTGTTGTGTCCCTGCCCCCGTGGAGGGTCCGCCTTCGAAAATTTTGTACATCCCTGACCCACATCACAAAAGCTTTTCACCTCCTACGGTCTTGAAACGAATTTTCCTTGAGTACTTTTCTTCACATTTCCACTCCATTTCCATCTTCATCGATGGGTCTAAGTCTACGGACTTTGTGGGCTACTCTGTTGTTTTTCCTGACCACACTTATATGTGTCACCTACCTCTAGAGACTAGCATCTTCACGGCAGAATTTTATGCTATTCTCTACGCTCTTCTTCTCCAGCTTTCTCGTTGTCAATCTTCCTCTTGGTTGTAGTGGACTCTCGTTGTGCCCTCATGGCTCTAAAGTCCTTTAATCCAGTCCATCCGGTGGTCGTCGAGATTAAACATTGCCTGTTTCTTATCTCCAGTAAATTTAAGTCAGTAGAGTTTTGTTGGGTTCCCAGCTATGATGATGACTCTTTAAATGAGCGTGCAGAAGCTGCCGCTTTGGCAGTTGTCCGCTCTTGTCCCATCTCCCACAAAGGTATTCATTATTCCGACTTTTTCCCAGTTATTCAATCCTCCATCCTTGCCCGTTGGCAGGGTTCATGGTCATCTGTTCATGGTAACAAACTGCATACTCTTAAGAGTAGGGCGTCCCAATAGCCTTCCTCCCACCACCGTAACCGACGATGGGAAACGGCTCTAGCTAGGTTGCGTATTGGCCATACTCGCTTAATTCACGGTCACTTAATGAAGTGCCACCCTGCTCTTTATTGTCTAAACTGCATTGTCCCTCTTACAGTCTTGCATATCCTTGTTGAATGTCCTGGCTTCTAGGACGAATGTGTGTCTTGCTTTCGACCGTCCCTCGGTGTAACTTGTCCCTTCATAAAATTCATGGTGATTCAGATACTTTTGATATCATTCGCTTTATGCTTTTCTGTTCTCGTATTTTCATCCTGTGTGATATTTAGCGCCTTGTGATTATGCTGCACATTTGATGGTGCTACATAGCCTTCCCGGCTTGGTGCCTTCTTGTGATAATTACTTGGGGTTTTCAAGAGCCTTGCATAGGTCAACAAAGCTAACTTTGTTAGCGAATTAACTTAGTTACTACTAACGCTTGATAGTTGCACCTTCCCATCGTCCGAAATTTGTAGTGATGTCAGAAGCTCCAGTTAGGAATACTGTCACTTTCTTCATCTAAGTAATTGGTGCTGGAAATTCTGGCGTTAAACCTCGAAATGTGGTTGTTATTTTTCCTTTTATTTAGTTTCTCAGATTCTTCCAGGAAAGAATGTTAATGTGCTCACGGCATCAGCCGTGGTGATGCCCAAGCTGTTGTCAGGTTTTTGTCTCCATTAAAAGTTGTTGCCATCCTCCATATTTGACATTACAATGCCATAGACCCCCAACGCGTCAACAAGCTTCCCTTATTGCCTCCCTTATCCCCCTACTCTTATAGTAACCCCCCCTTTCATCCCTTTCCCATTCATTACATGTCTCCTCTCCATTTTTCTGTCGTGCCTGCTATTGTGTGCAGCATCACCATCAGATTGGAGAAGAGTTGAAGAAGAAGCTGATGCAAGCTCGTAGTTTAAGGTTTGGAAAATGAGCACAAGAGAAGGGAAGAAGTCAGGGAATAGTAGTGTGAAACAACACACGAGCATAAGTAATGGTAAAGGAATCCAAAGGACAGTTCTGGCGCCGATCCATGTAAGGAGGGGGGTTTGAACAGGATGGCCTGTTCACACTTACAATGGACGCAAGTTCAAGGAAAGGCATGGTGGGCCTTTCCATAGTTGACGCAGCAAACTCAGGAAGAGCTACCAGTACTATAATGTCCAGGATACACATGTTGGAAATTTCCAACACTAAATACAACACTGTTGTATTCTCATTAATTACTACTAATTCTACTAATCATTGTAGTGATTAAAATTAACCCAACGTAGAGTTCACATGTACTAATAATTACATCTGTACAATAAGGCTAGAATTCTTATGTCACCCGACGCCAGTATTGCGTCAGATTCCATTGTAATAAACACATTTATATCCAATGTGTCTGAGAATTGAATTTGATTCTCTATAAACAACGGTGTTCTGTGTGATAATTAATTACAGATAAACTGATCTCCAACTAAGGCCAAATAGAGCGTTTATAGTTATAGCTATTATCTAGTAATAAAATTAAGCGGAGCGGGGCGGAAGAGACGCCAGTCCACGTGTTGAAGCGCTCACGAGTAGACGTGTTCACGTTGTGCTCACGAGATGCCATTACCCAGCCATCAGGGTAAACTCCATCAAATCTCCAGAAGAAAGTCGCCACTGTGAGGTGTGAAGAACCTTTGCAGACAATACCTTCACCTGGTGTCAGTGTCATTTACGGAACCTGTTAAATTTGGTTCTATGTAACTCCACGTGACCGGCCAGTGAAGCGCGTCAGTATCTAGGATAGGCTAGTCCGGAGCCTAGGACGCGACCTTCGGCAAGCTTTAACTTACACAGTGCCCATAATAGCTAAGTACCTTGATCCTTGTTTGATGCATCAGATAGGGGGTGGGTTTATAGCTGGTAGCTTGTCGTGACGACGTATGACAACTAAAAACCACAGGTTTATTAAGTTCTAGATATTAATGTTTTTCTTGCCCGAAACGCATTGCGTAATAGTGGCTTTAGGCATTGTAAGTACTAGCTCTATCTATATATCAATCCATTAATGTAACATCACTTGTATGTATATACCTTACCTGAATAAACATATTTATATTTATTTATTTATTTATATTTATATTTATTTATATTAGGTTATTATTTTCCTGATGTTTAATCTCGTTTTCTTGAATATAGATTCCTAGTAGTTTAATTTGTTACTACTGAAACTAATTTGATTTACAGCGTGGGCGAAGAATTCTCCGAGCTGTCATTTCACATGTTAATCACCTCCCAGTGTTCCATGACGAGTCCAGGGGAATCAGAAGATGAGTCGTAACTAACTTCTAAGGAATCGTCATTAAGCTAAGGTTTCTTTCTATTCCTTGATTATTATCTGTACTCTTTTACATGCAGAACCCTGTTCATTGGATTAACATGTGTTTATTATAATTATTATTATACATATTCATAATCTATGTTCCCATTAATGATAACGATGATGATTTCATAAATATTCATAGGATTAGATTATTATACATTGGACTGGTGAACGAACCACACTAGTTCCTGGACGTACTGAGTTCCAGTAATACCCCCCCAATGTAGGAGTTTGAGGCTTTGATTCATTTAATTATACAGCCCATTAATTATTTCAATGATCATATAGTATTTTATCCATAGTTACTGGTTCATCTAGAATTTTCTAATGATCATATTTTCTCAGTTTCCCTCTTTTACTTTAAAAGTGGGTGGTCCTTCGTAATTGAATTTACTATATTAATATTTAAATAATTAGAGTCAAGCCCCAAATGTCCCACATTATGGTCCTTATCGAACCGGATAGGCATAAATTTATAATTATAAAATACTAATCATTAATAACTAATCCTTGTGTGATATAAGCTAGACTACCTATTTAATTAATTGTGTCAACCAACAGTGTAACACATCAGTTAGTCTAAGTCACACCAACATATCGCTATTTTCGCCTCATGTATAAGGTAGCTTTAGTGGGTCACAGCCAATTACCCACAACACTTAGACCTATACCTCACTGTTATAAATAATGGTGTGTGGGGCTTCTATGGGGGACTGGTACTATTAAGGGGTAAGGGTAGTTAGAAGACAAGAGTATCAAATATGGGAGAGCTAAAAGGCCATGCCCCCAAAATAAACTATCCACAGTAGTAATAACTTGCTACTAGACCATATATGTTAGTCTAAGGGTTGATCAATGCGCTCCCACACAGGAAGAAGGGATACTCTGTAATTCATGAACTTATTTATTAACCCCTTAACAACCCCCCATATACACTCACACCAATAACAATAATAATAATAACTTTACCACACTATCTTACGTTAAAAGCCTTGGTCCACATAGGCAGGATACAAGGTTTACACTAATAACAAGCTAGGGTAAAGTACTACTGGATAAGCACTGAAGCTGGATGCAGCTTAGGGTAGTGAGACCATGTGGTACCCTAATACAAAACACAACACTTAGGGTTACCCAAAACACTGGCAACTACTACCCCCAGGTCTCACCAATCGTTACTACCAGAGTAGGTACACTTAGAAATCATACAATACTTAACTTAATGGTACAGGAACTTAGGGTAAGGGAAATAAGTAAGAGGAGAAGGGAGGAGATTAGGGGTGCAGCCACAGAGTAGGTCTCGTCCGCACGAACGCCAGCCAGAGAAGAACCTCCTAGCGACCAGCTAGGCCTCCCATGTCGTGGTGCCGGAAGGAGCCTAAGTGATCGTGCAGCTAAGCACATTAAAGATCTTCCCCTATGCAACATATTGTTACTTTACAAATGATTAGAAAGTATTAGTAAGCAAAGTTGGTGCCTATGTCATTATTTAATAATCAACCCCCAGCTCAGTCTTTAAATGCTCTTTGAGAAACAATAATAGTCTTACGTCTGGCAGGGAAGATACAAACAATTGCCGCTCGTCATGCCTCAACTGTACTACCAGAAAGTTTAATAGCTCAATTTTGACCTCTGGTTTCCACTGGAGAACCCAGGGTCGTAACACTCCTCCCCCCTTCAGAAAAAAAAAATGTGACTACTAGAATAGTAGTCATATTTTTTTGTAAGAGTATACAGAGAATAAAAAGAAAAACATATGACAAAAACAAAAAATCAATCAAAAACAATTTCTCTGCAAAAAAAAAAATACAAAGGAGTTCTCTGAAAGAAAAAAAAACACACAAAAAAAATAAAAGAACAGGGAAGTAAATAAATTGGACACGGAATATTTAATGTCACAGGAGAACCTAAAAAAAAATAACTAAAGCATGACAGTTGGTAAATGGCTTCCTGTGGCCTAGATGAATGTTATTCCGGCAACCTGGACAAAGCGTCGGCCATCACGTTGAGTCGGCCCGGTAGGTGGGTAATGGAAAGATTGAAGTCCTGTAGGTACAACGCCCACCTGAGGATGCGTTTATTCTTACCCTTCATCTGAGTCAGGAAGACTAGTGGGTTATGGTCCGTGTACACTTCCACTATATTACCTGTGAGGTAAACTTCGAACTTTTTACATGTTAACACTAGCGCCAACGCCTCTTTTTCTACCACTGTATAATTGCTTTGCGCCTTGTCGAATTTCACAGAGTAATAATATACTGGGTGTTCTACTTGATCATCCCCAGTTTGCAACAACACTGCACCAGCACCCGAGTCAGATGCGTCCACATGAATTTTAAACGGTCGATCGAACCTTGGACTAGCAAGCACTGGGGCGGAAGCTAAGATCAATTTCAAATTTTTAAATGCCTCTGCACAGTCTGATGACCACTTAAATTTAACGGCTTTCCGCAACAAGTCTGTGAGAGGAGTGGCAACACTGGAAAAGTTCTGACAAAAACGTCGATAGTACGCTCACATACCGATAAATCTTTGAACGTCCTTTTTAGACTTTAGTACTGGATACTCCAGAATGGCACTGATTTTATCTTGCCGAGGTAACACTTTTCCTTGGCCCACTTCATAACCGAGGTACGTCACTGTGCCTTGGCCAAAATGACACTTTTTAGCATTTAAGGTAAGATTTGCCCTTTTCAAGATTGCAAACAACTGGCGTAACCTAGCTATGTGGTCAGCCCAATTACTGTCAAACAGCACGATATCATCTAAATACGCCCGACAATTTGGCACCTTAGCGAGCAGAGAGTTCATGAGTCTCTGGAACGTGGCAGGGGCATTACGCAAGCCGAATGGTAACACTTGATACTCAAAAACACCCTCGGGTGTCACGAACGCAGTTAGTTGTTTAGCACGTTCAATGAGTGGGATTTGATAATACCTCCTCGAGAGGTCGAATTTCGAAACGTACTTGGCATTTCCCAACTCGTCGATGCAGTCCTCGAGGAGGGGCAGCGGATAGGCATCCACAATGGTCACCTTGTTGAGCTGCCGATAGTCGGTGCATAATCGCCAGGAGTCGTCTGGTTTGGGGACCAGAAGGCAGGGCGAGCACCAAGAGCCCTGGCTCGGCCGGATGAGGCCGTGCTGGAGCAAGAAGTCGATCTCCTTCCGTACGATGGCCTTCTTTTCTGGACTCATCCGATAGGGTTGAAGGCGAATGGGAGTGTAGTCCGTCAACTCGACATCATGGCAAATGGCATCAGTCTGGGTCGGGACCTCCCCGAACAGACTGGAGAATTCATCAACCAACGACTGCACCTCTTCACGTTGGGTCATCTGCAAATGGGACAGTCCTTCCTCCACAGCATTCACAGAACTAGAATTATTGAAAATGAGATTAGTTGGGTCCCCAGAACAATCATCCCCTCTCTCACTGGAAATGGAAACATTGGTTAGTGCAATGGGCCTGGGGCCCTGGAACTTCTTCAGCCGATTTACATGTATGAGCATTACCTGGTTACGTTTGTCAGAGTGCCTCACTTTGTACGTGAGGTCCCCAGTCTTTTCTGTCACAATGTAGGGGCCTTCGTACTTGTGGGACATAGTGTTCCCTAGTCGAGGCTTTAATACCAGGACAGGGTCGCCAGGCTGAAATACCTGTAACTTAGATTTAGCATCGTTACGTTCTTTCATCTTTTCTTGGGCCTTGCCAAGATACTTTAATGCAGCTGCCTTGCAGTCCTTGAGTCTCTGGTGGTGTTGCGCAAAGAAAGCCGAACCTTCGGTTAACGTTACGTTCCCTAACAGATTCTCCTGTAACATTTGCAAGGGTCCACGAACTTTATGGCCAAAGACTAACTCAAAAGGAGAACAACCCAGTGAACTTTGTAATCCCTCTCTAGCCGCAAACAAAACATATGGCAAATTCTCATCCCAGAAGGTGTGGGAACTCTCGCACGATGTCTTCAACATCTGCTTCAGAGTTAGATGGAAACGTTCAATTACCCCCTGACTCTGTGGATGGTATGGGCTGGAAACCTTATGAGTTATTCCATGTTCCTTACAAAATTGCTCAAAAACATCAGACTTAAAATTAGTACCATTGTCAGTTTGCATGACCCGAGGCAGTCCAAAAGTGGAAAAAAAATGCAACATACGAGCAACAACAGTTTTTGCTCGGATGTTCCTTACAGCAAAAGCCTCTGGGTAACGAGTAGTGATACACATCATTGTGATTAGGTAAATATTACCAGACTTAGTTCTAGGTAATGGTCCAACACAGTCCATTACCACATGAGAAAATGGTTCCTCTGGCACGACAATAGGCCTTAGAGGAGCTTTAGGTGGAGTCTGGTTTGGTTTCCCAACCAGTTGACAAACAATACACGCATTACAAAATTTTGCCACATCGCTTTTCAGCTTGGGCCAGAAAAAATACTTTAAAATTTTGTGATACGTAATATTAATACCTTGATGTCCCCCCATAGGATCATCATGAGCAGCTGCCAAAACTCTTTCTCTATAGCAGGTCGGCAACATAACCTGGTGGACTACCTCCCACTCATTTGACAAGGGAGCACTCTGTGGTCTCCATTTTCTCATCAAAATCCGATCATTGTAGTAGTACCCAGTTGCTGCGTCTACAATTTCCTCCATAGAGACAGCTGTCTCATGACAATCTGCAAGAGTGGGGTCAGCTTTCTGTAACTCACTCAAGGAGGCATCTAGGCCTTGGTCAGATGCTATTGGCCGAGGCTCAACAGTGTTCTCCTCTACCTCCCCACTACTCTCGGTAGATGGCGGTGGCAGGCTCTCCACAATGTCCTCGGCCACGTCATCGAGTCGGGCCATGAATGTGTCCGCGAGGTCCACTTGGTTTTCACCACTCGGAAAGCTCCTCGTGACCTCGGGATTTACCGCCTTGGCAAGCACAGGGCTGCCCTTACATTTAAGTCCCATAGACCTGGTTACCGCGCACGCAGGGTACACAACATTATCCTCTGCGGCGGGTGGATCCAGGCAAAACTTAGGGGTAGGCAACACAATAGGCAGTCTGGAGTCCCCTACCTTATCCCCTGCTAAATCATTACCAACTATTACATCAACATTAGGGAAAGGTAGGTATGAAGTGACTCTGACTGTATAAACACCCTTGTGGAAATCAGATTCCAGGGTAACCTTATGGAGGGGTACTGCTCGAGTATCACTAGTGACACCCTCGACCAGTACCACCTCTCCAGTGTCGAGAGTGTTGGCACCTTCCAACGCACTCTCTAAAATTAAAGTCTGGATGGCACCGGTGTCTCGGAAGATCACCACGTCCTTCCAGGAAGAACCCTCAGACAAAAGTAGTCTCCCTTTCGATAAGAATGGGGTAAGCAAGTCCAACCACTGTGGGTTGGAGGTCTTACTCCCTAACCCTTCCGAAGGCCTCAAGCCCTGTGTCACAACTAGAGCATTGGGTCTTTTTTCCGGGTACAGTTGCCAACAACGGCTAATAGTGTGGTTTGGACGATTACAGTGACCACAAAAACGTCGGGGAGAAGAGACATTACTAACAGAATTACCCTTCGGTTCACCCTTAGGTGCCGTGGGGCTAGACACTTTAACAGGGTTAGTTATGTCTGAAACAGAAGGTGCATTAGGTAAAGGGTTAGAATGAGCTGGTCTGGACTGGCTGTGGGTATAAGTTTTGCTACTCTGTGGGGTATAATTATTTTTATTGGGCCTTTTGCCCGCCAATTGGTAGTTTTCTGCCAACTTGGCCAAATCCCCTATTTTAGAATTTACCTCTATCCTTCCTTTAATGTACTGTGAAACATTCTCTGGCATAATATCTATAAAATGCTCCATTAAAACTAAGTTCCTGAGAGCCTCGTATGTTTCGGCTTTCGCCGAGCGAATCCATCTATCAAACAATCTAATTTGATCACTAACAAATTCAGTGAGCGGTTGGTTGTGAGTAGGCCTAAGGTTGCGATAAACTTGGCGGTGAGCTTCAGGAGTAATTTCATATGCCCGCAAAATACATTCCCTGACTTTATCATATTCAAAACACTCGTCGTCAGGCATGTTTATAAAAATATCTTGTGCTTTACCCCTAAGTCTTCCCTGTAGGATTTTCACCCACTCTTCCTTTGGCCAGTTCATGGACATGGCCAATCTCTGAAAATGGTTGAAAAACCTTTCAGGGTCCGACTCGGAAAATTCAGGCAAATTATGCTTTTTCTCATAATGCCTGGGGTTTAAATCCCCGGCAGGTGGAGGTCCAGTGGCATTCGCTCTAATTCTAGCCTCCTCGGTTTTGAGTCTTTGCTCCTCTAATTTTATTTTTGCTAACTAAAGCTAATTCTCTATCCCTATGAGTTGCACTTTCTGCTTGGCTAGGCTGGCATAAAGGTGTATCACTTGCCAATAGTTCTTCATCAATACAATGTTGTAATATTTCATTCACCAAAGTCCACTTTTTATCCGCGTCATTTAATTCTAGGCCAAATTCCTTGCCTAACAATACTAAATTAGACTTTTTAAGTTTCTTTATCTCTACCACTGAAGGCTCCATTGCCAGTCTCTGCATTTCAGATGACGTCACTAACAATTTTAGCTCCCAACCAAAGAAAAAATTAAAAAATAAAAATTGGAAAAAAAACAAAAATTTGCACGGCCCCTAACACAAGGCCACACTAACCTTAATCGTGAAGGGATCCAGCTGGGTGTCCAGTCAGTGCAAGAATGTCCTTTGCTAGAAGAGCTGGACCCTAGGCTAGCACACAACCGTTCTGCGGAAAACAAAAATTTTTAGTTTTGGCACTCAAGAATCTAATTTTTTACACTTATAATGTTCCTCCCGGACAGGCCCCCACTTGTTATAAATAATGGTGTGTGGGGCTTCTATGGGGGACTGGTACTATTAAGGGGTAAGGGTAGTTAGAAGACAAGAGTATCAAATATGGGAGAGCTAAAAGGCACGGCCCCCAAAATAAACTATCCACAGTAGTAATAACTTGCTACTAGACCATATATGTTAGTCTAAGGGTTGATCAATGCGCTCCCACACAGGAAGAAGGGATACTCTGTAATTCATGTACTTATTTATTAACCCCTTAACAACCCCCCATATACACTCACACCAATAACAATAATAATAATAACTTTACCACACTATCTTACATTAAAAGCCTTGGTCCACATAGGCAGGATACAAGGTTTACACTAATAACAAGCTAGGGTAAAGTACTACTGGATAAGCACTGAAGCTGGATGCAGCTTAGGGTAGTGAGACCATGTGGTACCCTAATACAAAACACAACACTTAGGGTTACCCAAAACACTGGCAACTACTACCCCCAGGTCTCACCAATCGTTACTACCAGAGTAGGTACACTTAGAAATCATACAATACTTAACTTAATGGTACAGGAACTTAGGGTAAGGGAAATAAGTAAGAGGAGAAGTGAGGAGATTAGGGGTGCAGCCACAGAGTACGTCTCGTCCGCACGAACGCCAGCCAGAGAAGAACCTCCTAGCGACCAGCTAGGCCTCCCATGTCGTGGTGCCGGAAGGAGCCTAATTGATCGTGCAGCTAAGCACATTAAAGATCTTCCCCTATGCAACGTATTGTTACTTTACAAATGATTAGAAAGTATTAGTAAGCAAAGTTGGTGCCTATGTTATTATTTAATAACAACCCCCAGCTCAGTCTTTAAATGCTCTTTGAGAAACAATAATAGTCTTACGTCTGGCAGGGAAGATACAAACAATTGCCTCTCGTGATGCCTCAACTGTACTACCAGAAAGTTTAATAGCTCAATTTTGACCTCTGGTTTCCACTGGAAAACCCAGGGTCGTAACACTCACACAGAAGTGAGAATCTTTAGGTCTGTAACGGTTCTATTGTTACGTAAAGTATGGTGACAAATAAACACAGACACTAAGATACTATATATATATTTGGTCGAATATACAGAAGTACACAGGTGATACGTTGGTGTGAGTTGAGTGCACTGAGCGTTGGTACAGTATCTCGCAAGTGTCTGCTCTAGACCACACTTGAAAGTAGACTAGTTAATGTTCGCTACACCGCTGCTTATATTGCTCGGGCATCTCACCGTGTTGCCCGGGCAACGCCTCACCTCATTCATCTCCAAAGGTTGACAGGAACATTAACACTATATTTGGAGCGAGTATATTATTGGGATAATCTACTCGCTACAGAACTCCCCCTCCCAGGGGATGAAAGGAAAAATACTTGATCAAGGAACTTAGCTGGTCGGCGAATTGTACGCCCTGCTCGCGTTACATAACCATCAAAGTTAACTTCCTCCTCTTCGCTGATGTCATCTAACTGGGGTCGTAGGGTGGGAGGTCGCACAGGATCGTCCGTCGTCGCAGGATCAGGTTGTGGTGCGGCTGGTAACTGGGGTTGTAGGGTGAGAGGTCGTACAGGATCGTCCGTTGTCGTAGGTGGCGGTGCTGCTGGTAACTGTGGTCGAAAAGTGAACTGCGTAGTCGGCGGATGTGTCTCTGGAGGGATGTCTGGGGCAGCGTCACAGTGTGCTGGTTTAAGGCGATCGATGGAGATGTTTACCCGCTGTCCTCGGCGTTCAATGGTGAAGAACTTCGGTGTTCGAGAAACCACTTTAAATGGTCCTTCGTAAGGTGACTGTAGAGGGCGTCGAACAGCGTCGACTCTTACAAACACGTGTTCAGTTGTGTGGAGCTCATGAGGCACATATGTAGCACGAGTTGTCGGTTGGCGTGGTGGTGTAGGCCGAATGTTTGTCATGGCCGCCCGTAATTTCTGCACAAAAGTGGGGTCTGGGGGTGTGATAAGTGGCGTTGGGGTTAAGAATTCGCCCGGAAGCCGCAGGCTAGATCCGTATACTAAGTCTGCTGCCGAGAATCCACTGCCCTCCTTCGTGGCCGAACGGATGCCAAGCAAGACTAATGGAAGGTTGTCGATCCAATCATCAGGGCGTGCTTGAGCTCTTAGGGCAGCTTTTAGTTGTCTATGAAAGCGTTCTACCATTCCGTTCGACTCAGGGTGGTATGCTGTGGTTCGGTTATGTGTGGTGCCGAGGAATTCCATAAGTTCCTTCCATAGATATGATTCGAACTGTCGTCCTTGGTCGGTGATGATGACAGAGGGGCTGCCAAAACGGGCGACCCATCCAGAGAGGAAAGCCTGGACCACTGACTCAGCTGAGATGTTGATTAATGGGATTGCTTCCGGCCATCTGGAGAATCGATCGATGCAGGTGAGTAGATAAGAATATCCTCTTGCCGACTGTAATGGTCCAACGATGTCTACATGCACCACCTCGAAACGGTCAGAAGGTAACGGAAACTGTTGAAGAGGGCTCTTTGTGTGACGATGTGTTTTCGCTCGCTGGCACTGGAGACATGAGCGAGTCCATCGTCGAACATCGGCATTGATTCCTGGCCATACAACACGCTCCGTTAGTAGTTTCTGGGAAGCGCGTACTCCTGGGTGTGCTAGGGAGTGAAATACTGAGAACGTTTTCCAGCGAAACTGGGCAGGAATGTAGGGCCTAAGTGCTCCCGTCCGTGAGGTGTCACAGATTATACTTCCGCCACCATCCATGGGAATCTCGATGAACCGGAGAGCTGTGTCAGATGTTCATAATCGCTGCAGATCAGGGTCTTCCCGTTGGGCCTTACTGATTACACAATAGTCCACCTGAGCTGGGTTTGTCACGACGTGGTTTATGGTGGGTCGAGACAGTGCATCGGCTATGACATTATTAGTTCCTTTGACATGACGGATATCCGAGGTAAATTGGGAAATAAATCCCAGGTGGTTGGCTACTCGAGGAGAGTGAGCATCACCCTTGGCCGCCAGCGCATAAGTGAGAGGTTTGTGGTCTGTGAGGATGTGGAAGTTCCGCCCCTCGAGAAAGTGCCGGAAATGTTGTATGGCTGAGTAGATGGCGAGCAGTTCCCTATCAAAAGTGCTGTACTTCTCTTCAGTGGGTGACAGGCGCGCTGAAAAGAATGCAATTGGGCGCCATTCTCCTTCAATGAGCTGTTGTAGTACAGCACCAATTGCTGTGTTTGAAGCGTCGGTAGAGAGATTGGTGGGAGCGTCAGACACTGGGTGTGCGAGTAAGGTGAATTCCGCCAGCTTGTTTTTTATGTCGGTGAATGCTGTCTCTGCCTGGGGAGTCCACTCCAACGGAAGACGGGACGTGAGTTTCCGACCATGTAAGAGGTCGTATAAGTGTCGCAAGATGTCCGAACAATGTGGGATGAATCGATGATAAAAATTCACCACACCAAGAAATTCTTGCAACTTCTTTGGAGTAGATGGGCGCGGGAATTCCTTGATTGCCTCGATTTTCTTCTCTAGTGGTTGGACCCCTGCTGCTGACACACGGTGTCCCAAGAAATCCAGCTCTGGAACATGGAAAATACACTTCTCGGAGTTGAGCTGCAAGCCGAAGTTGCGCAGACGGGTGAGAAGGAGTCGGAGGTGTAGCAGATGTTCTGTTGGTGATGTACTGGCCACCAGCAGATCGTCAATGTAGGCGTAGCAAAAAGGAAGGTCCTTAACTACTTGGTCGATGAAGCGTTGGAATGTCTGGGCTGCATTCCGTAGACCAAAAGGCATCCGGACGAATTCAAACAGTCCAAAAGGTGTTGTGATCGCTGTTTTCGGAATGTCTGCCGGTTCCACAGGGATCTGGTGAAATGCCCGCACAAGGTCAATTCTCGAAAAAACGGTTGCGTTGCTCAATCCCTGTGAGAAATCCTGGATGTGTGGTATTGGGTAGCGATCCGGCAGAGTATGAACGTTGAGAGCCCTGTAGTCTCCGCAAGGGCGCCATTCCCCTGGGGCTGTTTTCGGGACCATATGGAGAGGTGAAGCCCATGGACTGTTCGAAGGGCGGATTATTCCCGCCTCCTGTAGCTTATTGAATTCAGCACGTGCTACCGCCAGTCGTTCCGGTGCCAGGCGGCGTGGTCTGGCGAAGGTAGGTGCTCCCGTTGTAGTAATGTGATGCGTAATCATATGTTGCACCTCTGGTCGAGGGCTGGCGGGTTGGGTCACATCTTTGAATTCATCCAGGAGTGCTTGAAATTCCGTAGATGCGACTGGGGTGACGATGTTAACTTGTGGTGAGGTACTAGGAGAGGCTCGAAGTACTGCACCTGCGGGATCCACCATAAGTCGATGGTGTTGCAGGAAATCCCATCCAAGAATGGGTTGTTCCACATCCGCTATGAGGAAAGTCCACGTAAAGCGACCCAGAGAGGCGAACTCGAGAACCAGAGCGCGGGTCCCATATGTACGGACGGACGTACCATTGGCGGCTCGTAAGTCCAAACCAGGAGTACGGGTTGGTTTGACCAGTGGGGGAGGCAACACACTAGCTGCTGCACCTGTGTCAACGAGGAAACGGCGTTTGGTTATGACGTCAGATATGTAGAGCAGTGTAGTGTTTGAAATGGCGGGGTCACTGGCCGTTAACAGTCCCCGCCGAAGTAGTTTCCCGACCAGGAACAAGGAGCCCTACAGTTGCGGGCTTGGTGTCCGAACTTCTGGTGGTAAGAACAAAGTTCTCCACGACGTTCTCGCTGTCGCTTAGAGACTGATACTGGATTCGCATGGTACGTCTTCCCTGGGTGGAAAAAACGCCGGTTCTGGAGGACGTCGAGTTGTTGGGTGTCTGTAGTCTGCTGTGTATCACTGAGGTGGGACAGCATAGCGTTATCAGACGTCGTATGAAGCCGGTCTGCCAGTGTAGCCAGTTGGGCTAATGGGGTGTCGTCAGCCATACTGAATAGGGCCGATTGAATGTGTTTTGGACAGAGTTGTATCCACAGTGATCTCACAATCTCGCTGGGGGCTGGACCAGTTGCAGTATGCATCACATACTGAATATGCCGCAGAAGCTGGGCTGGTGTTTTGTCTACTAACCTTTTGTCAGTGAGGAGTTGGTCCCTTTGTTGAATGCGGCGTTTCATTGCTGCCTGTAGAAGAGCGGCCTTCAATGCAGTGTACGTCCTGGTGTCCGGTGATGGCGCGGTGATGACAGCGGAGGCAGTGTGCATAGCCTCCGAGGTAAGTGTTGGCAGGGTACAGGCATATCGGGCTTTCTCAGTCGAAATTTCGTGAAGGTCGAAAATAGCCTCCATCTGCATGAACCAAAATTCTGGCTCATCTGCATTGTATGCTGGAAACCTGGTAGATAAATCCATGGCGAAGATCTAGTTTGTGACTAGGTGTTCTTTGTCATTCACTGGGTCACCAATGTAACGGTTCTATTGTTACGTAAAGTATGGTGACAAATAAACACAGACACTAAGATACTATATATATATTTGGTCGAATATACAGAAGTACACAGGTGATACGTTGGTGTGAGTTGAGTGCACTGAGCGTTGGTACAGTATCTCGCAAGTGTCTGCTCTAGACCACACTTGAAAGTAGACTAGTTAATGTTCGCTACACCGCTGCTTATATTGCTCGGGCATCTCACCGTGTTGCCCGGGCAACGCCTCACCTCATTCATCTCCAAAGGTTGACAGGAACATTAACACTATATTTGGAGCGAGTATATTATTGGGATAATCTACTCGCTACAGGTCACCAGGAGCATCAGCTCATAATCTTTATATGTTTTCACCTGTGTGTGCAAGTGCACTCTTATAAAAACAAAAAACCCAAAAATACAGCCCAATTATATTCACCTTACTGCACCACAATAATCTTTACCCATATTATTAGGTAGAATTTAAGCTGAGATTGTGCTGAATTTGGTACAAGCCCAGACTAAATAAATTTATAGTTCTTAGTTAGGAATTATCACGACTAGACCTAAGCTAGTCAGTAGTGTATGTAGTATACTATTTGTGCTGACCCTATACAGGGTGGGATTAAACTTTGAGACAACTCTGATTGGAGTGTCTCCATAATATTTCTCTTGTATTCATTATTTTGTGTATCTATTTTGTGTATTGCTGGATAATCTCCATTAACTCTGATGGTGATATAGAAGAGCTAACCGGACGAGAACTAATGGTGAAGTTCAGACAGTGCACAAAATATCTAGCTACTTGTTGTTAGGTAGGTGCATTTAACCTCAAGTGAGGTAAAGTATAAATTAGCCACCTTAAATTAGGCTACATTTAATGTTACTTGTCCACTAATGAACAAGTACCCAAGCTTCATTAGTAATACATATTCTAACCCCATGAAGTTTGGACCCAAGCCCAACATGGCTACTCCTGAGCAATTAAGGAGAACCTACATTGGCCTTAAAGATCATTTGACCAGATTAATTAACAAGGCTGAGGGCTTATCTAAAGATACTCCCATTGACTCTTATCACTTAGAGACATCAGTTAGAGTGGCTGATCTGAAATTTGATCAAGTCAAATCTGCAAGTAAATCTTATCTTGATCTACTAAATACTGTAGAAATCGATCCTGAGGAAGTAAGTCAAATTGTAGACGACATCTCCCAGTATGAAGATGAGACTCAAGACATAATTTACAGGCTATCTAAATTAGCAAAACAATCTGGATCCAATACCAGTAACACAGGGTCTCAATTCAATAACCAACTACCAGAGATTCGTTTACCTACTTTAGACTTACCTACATTTTCAGGATCAGATACTGAAAATTGGGATAATTTTTGGACTTCATTTGAAGTTCACATCCATAAGAAACCGTCCTTGGACAAGGTTTCTAGATTTTCATACCTACTTAGTCTTCTCAAAGGAGAGGCTAAAAAGGTCATACATAACCTCACTCTTGATGAGAGTAATTATGAGGAAGCTATAAAACTCTTGAAGTTGAACTATTGCAACAAAGAGTTAAGTATAGCTACCCTCTATTATCAATTGCTAGATCTGAATGCACCAAATAGTAGACCGGAGTCACTTCAAAGCTTCAGACTAGAAGTAGAGTCTCTAGTAAAGGCCTTAGGTACTAAAGTTAATATACCTGCTTCAGAATGGTCTATCAAGTTACTATTGCAGAGGAAATTACCTCGAAATGTATTAACAGAGCTCTGCTCACATTATAATACCGAGTTTCTCACTCTTGACCAAATATTCGAGGGATTGAGGATAACGGTTAACAGGTTGAAGACTCATGATAAAATTAAACCTGAGTCCAAACCAACTAATACTGACTCTTCAGTCAAACCTAAACAGACTTTGAATAAGTCTAATAAATATAAATCCAAAACTACTCCATCCACTGGGAAAAGGAGTGGAAATGTAGGTACATATTCGGTGTCTCCTTCTGAGATAACCAATGACTTGTCTACTAAAGAGACCAAGTCTATTAACCAGAGAAGGTGTCTGTTCTGCAATCAAGGACATACCACCTACCAAAGCTCTGTTTATCCTACTTATAATGTTTGGGTTAAAAGGTTGCAAGAATTACACAAGTGCATGGGCTCTCATGATCCCAAAAAATGTGTAGAGCAGCTACGCTCCTGCAACCGATGCAACCAAGGTGTACACCACTACGCCTTATGTAGAAAATCTTCTACACCAACTATGACCACTGGGGAGAATTCCACGAATTCTACCGCAGTGCAATATTGCAAAGTGCATCAAGAAGTAAATGTACTTGCTACTGAGTCAGGCAATAATACTACTTTGCCTACAGCTCAACTTAGACTAATAAACCGAAGATCTAGAATTAACACTAGAGGTCTTTTTGACCAAGGTTCACAGAAAACCTTCATTACACAACAGTTGGTAGATGAATTAAATTTAAAACCTGCCAAAAGTGTGAGGTTAAATATTTCTGGTTTCTTGTCAAATAGTGGACCTCGTGACTACAAGGTAGTTAAGGTATTAGTGAGACTCGGATCTTCTACTAGTCCAATACACGCGGTAGTAGTAGATAAACTTCCTACAGACTTACAAGTCACTGGGTTAGCTCGCACTGCGAGACATCTTAGACGAAACCGCATGAGGCTAGCAGATTATAAAATAAATTCTGACTGCCTCACAGATGTTGGAATACTTATAGGCGCGGATCATTATTACAAATTTATAACTGGATGCACTAGACAACACGGAATGAATTTGTTGTCGTCCGCAGGAGGCAAATTGCTTACGGGACCGGTGCTTTTCAGACAAAATCCAGCGTCCACAAACCAACAATCTAATAACATAATAGTGGCGTGACTAGGCTTGGAACAGTCACCCCTACGTTTCAGAGAAATATCTGAAGATATTGAGTCTGACCCACCAATACATCGTTTGTGGGATTTAGACACTTTAGGTATTATCCCTGAACAGCCAAGCCCTGATGATACGTGGACTTACAAGCAATACCTGGACACAGTTGTCTATGAAAATAAACAATACTGGGTGAGACTCCCATGGAAGTTGGATCATCCACAACTTCCAGTAAATTATTTTATGGCAGCCTCACAATTGCAGTCTCAATTAACACGACTACAGAAGCAGCCAGACAAACTGAACATGTATCATCAACTCATCCAACAACAACTTAACAGTAAATTTATTGAGGTTGTTGATAACGATGACCGAAAAATAGGTCATTATTTACCTCATCACGCTGTGGTGAAAGACTCATTGACAACACCTATTCGTATTGTCTTTAACTGTAGTGCTAAAGTAAAGCCAAGCAGTGTGTCTTTAAATGAATGTCTCCAAACGGGACCTAGCCTAACACAAAGGCTACATGATGTGCTGTTACGATTTCACACTGGAATCTTCGCCTACACTGCTGATATCAGCAAGGCTTTCCTCTGAGTAGGTTTGCAGGAGGAAGATCGTAACTACACAAAATTCCTCTGGATTAAGGATCCACTGGATCCTAACAGTGAAGTTATCACATCGTTTTGCCTCAGTATTATTTGGAGCTACGTCCTCACCGTTTCTTTTGCAAGCAACCTTAGACACACATTTGAGGAAATCAAACAGCCCCTATAAGGCAAACATTAGCGACAACTTGTATGTCGACAATTTCCAGGGGACCACTAATGATCAAACTGATCTGGTAGAAATCTACCATGAGGCTAACCGTGAACTATTAGGAGCCAATATGCCACTACAGTCATGGGCCTCAAATAATGAATTGCTCAACCAGGTAATCGAGAAAGAATTTCCAGGTTATCAGGTACCCAATCAATTAAAGGTTCTAGGTGTGGAATGGAACACCAGTACTGACGAGATGAATGTCAAGTCAGTACAAACTGATAACTCAACCCTTACCATGAGAACACTGCTCTCGTTTGTCAGTCAACCATTTGACCCTTTAGGCCTACTTAGTCCTATATTAATAAGGGGCAAACTCCTAATGCAGGAGTGCTGGCAGAAACATATGGGATGGGATGATCCGTTACCAAGTGAGTTACAAGCTAAATGGCAGATACTCTCAACGGATTTTAATCAGTTAGGTGTTTTGAAATTTCCTCGTAATGCTTCAGGACCAAACTTACCCACCAATTTGCACGTTTTCTGCGATGCCTCTGGCAAAGCATATGGCGCAGTAGCCTACTTAGTTAATAGTTCACAATCAATTTTGCTCACATCTAAAGCAAGAGTTGCTCCCATTAAGAAGAGGTCTTTGCCTCAAATGGAGTTGACTGCGTTGCTAGTGGGAGTAAGATTGGCTCATTGCCTGACAAAGACACTCAATAATATCCACTTTGGTGAGATTGTAGTGTGGTCAGACAACGAGGCAGTCTTACAATGGGTAAGAAACAACAACAACAAGACTCCCTACGTTAGTAATCGCGTCAGGGAGATTCATGAGTTATCTGTTGGATATAAATTCAGACATGTTCCTACTAAGGACAATCCTGCAGATTATTTATCTCGAGGATTAACACTAAAACAACTTATCAAGTCTTCGCTGTGGTTCAATGGACCTTCATGGCTTGTTGGTGGTCAGTGGCCCAAACAAAAGCCACAAGTCATAGTGACCAATATCACCACTCCCATGAAAGAACCAGAACCTCAACGGATATTAGCCATTGATCCTCACAATTATTCTAACTTAAGCAAGTTATTAAGAGTAACCGCACATGTGTTTGATTTTCTTGCTAAGATAGGAATTCGACATAAGTTTCCCAATCCTATCCTCTACTGGATCAAACGTGCACAACAAGAGACATATGGAAGCGAATATGAAAATCTTCCAGATAAATTAACTAAGTCTCTAGGTATCTGGTATGATGCCAACACTCATGATATACTAAGATGTGGAGGACGTTTGCTTCATGCAAAAATTGATTTGGACACAAAGAATCCAATTCTTCTACCTCGTCACCACATCATCACTAAACTTCTTGTGTTACATCACCATCAATATGGTACTTTACATGGTGGAGTGTTAGATACTCTCACCGACCTTAGACAAAAGTACTGGCTTCCTCAAGGTCGTGAGACAGTTAAGTCCATTATTAAATCTTGTGTAATCTGTAAAAGATACGATGCTAGAGTATGTCCTTACCCAGGACCTCCACCACTCCCTGAAGAAAGAGTGGTTCATCTTCGTCCTTTCTAAACCACTGGTGTTGATTACACAGGAGCCTTACTTCTCACTGGCAACCCAGATAATATACCAGTGAAAGCATACATTTGTCTCTTTACGTGTGCTACAACCAGAGGCGTACATTTAGAAGTCACTTCAGACATGAGTGCTGAAGCCTTCATCCAAGCCTTCCGCAGATTTGCTGCTCACAGATCTTGTCCCAAATTAATGATATCGGACAATGGTTCCAATTTTGTGGCAGGAGAAGCTTGTTTACGAGAAGTCTGGAACCACCCAGAAGTACAGTCAGTCCTACAGAGACGACAATGTCACTGGAAATTCATAGCACCGAGAGCCCCTTGGCAAGGTGGGTTCTATGAGCGAATGGTAGGCACAGTCAAGAAGTGTCTAAGGAAAACTTTACACAGACAAAAGGTCAGTTACTCCGAACTCCAAACTATTGTTGTGGAAATCGAGGCGCGAGTCAATAACCGCCCAATAACCTACCTGTCTGATGATTTCACCCAGAGAGAACCTCTGAGTCCCTCACACTTGATCCATGGAGGTCTACTGAGCCCCCTCATCCCTTTAGCCGAAGAGGACCCCGTAGACCCGTCACATGTGACCAAAGGTGACTTGGTGGAAAGCTACCAGCATCTCTCCAGAGTTATTAACAGGTGGAATGAGGTGTGGACTCGAGAGTATCTCACAGCTCTACGAGAGTACCACTACGGAGCTTCGAGTCCTTACAATAAAGTGCAATTAAAACCAGGGGACCTAGTATTAGTCGACAGTGATGGACCAAGGTCAGAGTGGCCCATAGGCAAAATTGTTGCCATTCATCCAGATCATCAAGGTGTCCTAAGAGTAGTTAAAGTTTTATGCCGAGGCAACACTACTCTAAAAACTTTAGAGAAGCTGGTTCCTCTTGAATTGGCTGAGCGAGAATATCAGCCAGATCCAGCTTCCCCAGTAATTTCCGAGGACAGTAATTCTGATCCTCAGAGCAACTGCCCCACTAGAGCTGCTGCTCAACAATGTAGGCGGAATCTGCAAGCCTATTACAACTCTGAATAAGAGTAATTCCCTTTACACCCAATTTAGATAACTATGATGATACTGTGGTGTGATGTCAAGTAACAAACCATTACAAGTCACTATGACCCAGGATATTCCCATCACAGTAGATTCTGTTGTTTAAATCGTGTGATTTAAAATCTTTAATTATTGTGTAGGCTATAAATAACATGTTTCATTTGACATGAAATTAGCAAGACTTAAGTTTCTTGCAAGTCCTTGACAAATACGGGACATTCGTTATGTGTGTACTAACATACTAACATACTAATATACTAATATTAATATCAACTTCGGGATAGGTGTCAGTACTCCACATTACACTACGACCCTAGAATCCTCCCCCCGGAGTTATGTTGGAAATTTCCAACACTAAATACAACACTGTTGTATTCTCATTATTACTACTAATTCTACTAATCATTGTAGTGATTAAATTAACCCAACGTAGAGTTCACATGTACTAATAATTACATCTGTACAATAAGGCTAGAATTCTTACATCACCCGACGCCAGTATTGCGTCAGATTCCATTGTAATAAACACATTTATATCCAATGTGTCTGAGAATTGAATTTGATTCTCTATAAACAACGGTGTTCTGTGTGATAATTAATTACAGATAAACTGATCTCCAACTAAGGCCAAATAGAGCGTTTATAGTTATAGCTATTATCTAGTAATAAAATTAACGTCACGCGTGAATGCCCTGGAGAGATTATAATTCTTCTCCATTGTTTGTTTACTATCATAAAACGGGCAAATAATAATATTTAACTCTTCCAAATAATAAACCCGTCCTAACCCGAGCATTTCAAGCACAACTGCGAGAAATGACAATATCCATAACAAATAATTTGTTTAACAAACGCGGGACGCGGGGCGGAAGAGACGCCAGTCCACGTGTTGAAGCGCTCACGAGTAGACGTGTTCACGTTGTGCTCACGAGGAGACGCCATTACCCAGCCATCAGGGTAAACTCCATCAAATCTCCAGAAGAAAGTCGCCACTGTGAGGTGTGAAGAACCTTTGCAGACAATACCTTCACCTGGTGTCAGTGTCATTTACGGAACCTGTTAAATTTGGTTCTATGTAACTCCACGTGACCGGCCAGTGAAGCGCATCAGTATCTAGGATAGGCTAGTCCGGAGCCTAGGACGCGACCTTCGGCAAGCTTTAACTTACACAGTGCCCATATTAGCTAAGTACCTTGATCCTTGTTTGATGCATCAGATAGGGGGTGGGTTTATAGCTGGGTAGCTTGTCATGACGACGTATGACAACTAAAAACCACAGGTTATTATTTTCCTGATGTTTAATCTCGTTTTCTTGAATATAGATTCCTAGTAGTTTAATTTGTTACTACTGAAACTAATTTGATTTACAGCGTGGGCGAAGAATTCTCCGAGCTGTCATTTCTCATGTTAATCACCTCCCAGTGTTCCATGACGAGTCCAGGGGAATCAGAAGATGAGTCGTAACTAACTTCTAAGGAATCGTCATTAAGCTAAGATTTCTTTGTATTCCTTGATTATTATCTGTACTCTTTTACATGCAGAACCCTGTTCATTGGATTAACATGTGTTTATTATAATTATTATTATACATATTCATAATCTATGTTCCCATTAATGATAACGATGATGATTTCATAAATATTCATAGGATTAGATTATTATACATTGGACTGGTGAACGAACCACACTAGTTCCTGGACGTACTGAGTTCCAGTAATACCCCCCCAATGTAGGTGTTTGAGGCTTTGATTCATTTAATTATACAGCCCATTAATTATTTCAATGATCATATAGTATTTTATCCATAGTTACTGGTTCATCTAGAATTTTCTAATGATCATATTTTCTCAGTTTCCCTCTTTTACTTTAAAAGTGGGTGGTCCTTCGTAATTGAATTTACTATATTAATATTTAAATAATTAGAGTCAAGCCCCAAATGTCCCACAACACACATAAGGTGGCAAAGGGACATCATGCAGCTGCACTTAGGAGAACCATGACAGAGTTTTCAACATTATCTGCAGAGGCATGGAGAGGGAATTTATTTTGAAATGAGCCCAGGGTCCAATAAGGACACCAATCCTACAATGCCCACTTGACACGATGTCTAAGTGGTGCTAACTAGAGCTGATTGGTTCAGGTGGGTTGCCCTGAACCTCCAGTTTTGCCTCTTCACCCCCCCCCCCACCTAGGGGTCAACCCCAGGGCAGGCTTAACCCCTTAAAAGAAATCACACTGAGGAAATGACACTGAGGAGTGCAGATATCTCCATCCATGACCAATATATAGGAATGCGTTTAGCTTGTGCCGCATCACAGCAGGCAGTGAGGGGAGCTGGAGATACCCCTTCATACCTGTGGCCGGGGTACATGTGTCCCCTTAGTGCGCCAAGTTACCGTCCACCAAGAGGGAACCAAACACCAAGCATGGTCTGGGACCATCGTAGACGCAGATATGGAGCCCGATATACCGTCTGTGCAACTCTGGAACCTGGTCGCCCTCTCAGAGCCAAAGATAGATCTGTATTTAGAAGCACGTAATTAGACAATGGACTTCACAGCCCCGCACCCCTTCCCACCATGGAGCCCAACAAGGGTAGGAACAAGCACACGAAGATCCTTAAAGCTAACGGATAGTATATGCCGGTTTAGGGGCCTTAAGAGTAGCCCAAAGACCGATTGGAATAGCAATTTTACAATGCCCAGTTGATGCGATTGAACTTGACGACTAATTCAGAAGGGCCACGCAACCTCCCATTTTACTCCACCTCCACCCAGGAGCTGCAGCCACTAGGTGGGTTTAACTAAATGAAGGAACTGAAGTGTATGCATGGGGTCTATGCACAGCAAACACACGGGAGGCATTTCGCTTGTGTACCGCATCAGCAGGCATATAAGAGGACAGTAGGAGCCACTCACCTACCCGGGCGGAACACAAACATTACCACCCCCCCCCCACCCCACCCTCCCCGCTCCTATATATTAAGGAGTAACCGAGGCGGGAAGTTAATGTGAAGTCTTTGTATTTGCTTCTTCAGTTATGAGATTCTATTAGTTTATCTGTAGCTATGAGAGATAATTTTCTATCCAAAGTTGTAGGCCAGACGCTTGGGAAAAGTGTCACCTAATTTAAAAGATAATGGTCTGGGGTCCGGGATGACCATAGGTTGGTCAGGGTCGCTAGAATTTGATCGGGAACAGTGTACACAATCAGATGCCACATGATTTTTTGCACTGTCCGTCCCAATACCTATGTAAATATTGAAAACAAGGATTAAGGCACCTAATATAGATACATCAATATCTGCCTCTGGAGGATTAACTGATGCTCCCTGCCTTTTCAACTAAGAACATAATCCCATAAAACATTCTGAACATCTCCCTCCCATTAGTAGGACGGCCAGGGGGGAAGGGGGAAGACACAATTCAAAAGTGTTTATTATAGTCAATGCGAATATCATTTAATGTAATTGAATGATGACATTATAATTATTACTAATAAAATATATTTTAGAAATATGGAGGGAGTTGGGGGATGGAGAGGGAGAGGTGGGGGGGGGGTGGTATAGGGAAAGAGGGTAGGACGAAGTTGAATGGGTGAAGCATGGGCCAGGCAAAGGTAGTGGAAAATGGTGAGGAAGGGAGGAGGAGCAGGAGAACGGGTGAGGAGGGTGTAATGATCTGGTGCTCAATTCATGGCTCTCCCTTCTCCCCTCTCCCTTTTCTCCCCTTTCTCCCTTCTCCCCTTGCTGTCATTCGTCTCTCCCCTCCCTTTGATCATCCCTCCCATTTGTCACAAAAGGGATGGGGGGATGAAAGGGAAGACGTAAGTGATTATAAAAGGAAGGCACCCAGCCGGGGAGACTATGTAAGACCGTCAAAGGTGCAGGATATTGAAAAAGACGCTAAATATCACTAAGGATGCTAATACTAGAACAAAGGCGCATAAAGCGAACAATATCAAGGATATCTGATTCTCCAAGGATTCTGTCGAGAGACAAATGACTCCAAGGGACAGTCGAGAAGCAAGACACACGCGCATCCTGGAAGTCAAGACATTCAAGAAGGATATGCACGACGTAAGAGGGACAATACAGATCGAACAATAAGGAGCAGGGCGGCACTCCAGTAGGTGCACATGAGTTAAACGAGTATGGCCAGTACATTACCTCGCCAGAGATGTTTTCCCCATCCGGTTTCGGTGATATTAGGAAGTCCATGTGAAAACGCTACTCTTAAGAGCACGCAGTTTGTTACAATAACAGACGACCAACGACCCTGCGTACGGGCACGGATTGAGGAATGAATGGCTGAATAAAAACCGAAATAAGGAACGCCTTTGCTGAAAACAGGATAAGTGTGGGTAGCCTCCTTAGTGGCAGCAGCATCCACACACTCATTTAAGGAAATACATATATGGCTGGGAACCCAGCAAAACTCGATTGTTTTAAATCTACTGAAGATAAGATACAACCAATATTGAATTTCGACTTCCACAAGATCGATAGGATCAAATTACTCCAGAGCAATGAAGGAACTGTGATAGTCACCTACGACGACCATGATCATACAAAATTGCATAATGTTTTGCCGTGAAGATGTTAGTCTTCGGGAGACTTATATTGATCTGGTCAGGAAATACAACAGAGTAGCCAACACCGTTGGTAAACTTAGTGGGAGTGTGAAAAAAATGTTCAAGGAATAGTTGTTTCAGAAATATAGGAAGAGTAGAATCCTTTGTCATATGGATCAAGGTTTTGCAAAACTTTGAAAGTGGGACCCTCCATGGGGGCAAGGGTGGAACGACACGAAGAGAAATGTTGGCAACATGAACAGAGAAAGATAATCTTACATGCAAAACGTAAAAATCTATGTTTTCAAGTCGCAAGGAACGAAGAAACAAGAACAAAATAACGTTTTAAATAAGTAATGTGTGACAAAAAGCAACTAAACATTGCCGACACTGGGCAGTCACCGGACAGTCTCCGGACTGTGAGGCGATGGAGAACGCTCCTACATCTGGGCTTCTGGGGCGCCTGGTTATACTTTCCTACACACTGATCTTATCTTGTATACCCTCCAATGGTCTGATTAGCACCAGAAAAACACGTCTGTTTAGTTTGTTTTGTGTGTGTGTGTGTGTGTGTGTGTGTGTGTGTGTGTGTGTGTGTGTGTGTGTGTTTACTAGTTGTTTACTAGTTGTGTTTTTACGGGGGTTGAGCTTTGCTCTTTCGGCCCGCCTCTCAACTGTCAATCAACTGTTTACTAACTACTTTTTTTTTTTTTTTTCCCACACCACACACACACACACCCCCCAGGAAGCAGCCCGTGACAGCTGACTAACTCCCAGGTACCTATTTACTACTAGGTAACAGGGGCATTCAGGGTGAAAGAAACTTTGCCCATTTGTTTCTGCCTCGTGCGGGAATCGAACCCGCGCCACAGAATTACGAATCCTGCGCGCTATCCACCAGGCTACGAGGCCCCTGTGTGTGTGTGTTTGTGTGTGTGTGTGTGTGTGTGTGTGTGTGTGTAATTACCTAAGTGTAATTACCTAAGTGTAGTTACAGGATGAGAGCTACGCTCGTGGTGTCCCGTCTTCCCAGCACTCTTTGTCATATAATGCTTTGAAACCACTGACGGTCTTGGCCTCCACCACCTTCTCACCTAACTTGTTCCAACCGTCTACCACTCTGCGAAAGTGAATTTTCTTATATTTCTTCGGCATCTGTGTTTAGCTAGTTTATATCTATGACCTCTTGTTCTTAAAGTTCCAGGTCTCAGGAAATCTTCTCTACCGATTTTATCAATTTCTGTTACTATTTTGTATGTAATGATCATATCACCTCTCTTTCTTCTGTCTTCCAGTTTTGGCATATTTAATGCCTCTAACCTCTCTTCGTAGCTCTTGCCCTTCAGTTCTGGGAGCCACTTAGTAGCATGTCTTTGCACCTTTTCTAGTTTGCTGATGTGCTTCTTAAGATATGGGCACCACACAACCGCTACATATTCTAGCTTTGGCCTTACAAAAACCGTGAACAATTTCTTTAGTATATCCCCATCCATGTATTTAAAAGCAATCCTGAAGTTAAAAAGCGTGGCATAGGCTCCTCGCACAATGTTCTTTATGTGGTCCTCAGGTGATAGTTTTCTATCTAGAACCACCCCTAGATCTCTTTCTTTATCAGAATTATTTAAAGATTTCTCACATAATATATAGGTTGTGTGGGGTCTATGTTCTCCTATTCCACATTCCATAACATGGCATGTATTAACATTAAATTCCATTTGCCAAGTGGTGCTCCATATACTTATTTTGTTCAGGTCATCTTGAAGGGCATGACAATCATCAAGTTTCTTATCCTTCCTATTATCTTAGCATCATCAGCAAACATATTCATATAATTTTGTATACCAACTGGTAGATCATTTATGTAGACAATAAACATTACTGGTGCAAGAACTGAACCCTGTGGTACTCCACTTGTGACATTTCTCCAGTCCGATACATTGCCTCTGATCACTGCCCTCATTTTTCTATCAGTCAGAAAATTTTTCATCCATGTTAGAAGCATACATGTTACCCCTCCAATATTTTCCAGTTTCCAGAACAACCTCTTATGTGGAACTCTGTCAAAAGCCTTTTTTAGGTCCTCTGTTGCTCGATCATAGAAACTGAGTAAATTCGATACACAGGATCTTCCAGATCGAAAACCATACTGTCTGTCTGATATTATATCATTTCTCTCCAGGTGTTCTACCCATTTAGTTTTAATTATTTTTTTCCAATATTCTGACTATTACACTTGTCAATGATACCGGTCTATAATTAAGGGGGTCTTCCCTGCTTCCACTTTTGTAGATTGGAACTATGTTAGCGTTTTTCCACACATCAGCTACAACTCCTGTAAACAGGAATGCCTGAAAAATCAGTTGAAGAGGAATGCTGATTGAGTTTCAGAACCCATGGTGAAACTCCATCTGGACCAACTGCCTAACACCCAGCTGACTAACACCCAGGTACCTATTTTACTGCTAGGTAACAGGGGCATAGGGTGAAAGAAACTCTGCCCATTGTTTCTCGCCGGCGCCCGGGATCAAACCCGGGACCACAGGATCACAAGTCCAGTGTGCGGTCCGCTCAGCCGACCGGCTCCCAGGTAGGTAGTGGCAGATGTTTGAGTGACTCGGGTGGGCTTGGTGATTGTGGGGATTAGCATACAGGAGTGCATGCTGTTACGGAAATAGTCAACTTGAGGGTTATTTTGAAGACCCAGGTAAATATTGAAATGACCTCCTAGAATGATGTGATTTTTGTTGAGATTGTTATTTGTGATATGATTCCTTAAGTTGTCTGAGAATTAAGCTATGTTGGTATTAGGAAATCTATAGATGGCATAAATCTATAGTCAGGGAGGATTTAAGGGATTTACTGGAGAACTTGGCAAAGGTATATTCACAACAGTCGTCTCTATCACTAATGACACTATTGCAGATGAAGGTATCTTTGTAATATATTGCTGTGCCACCTCCTTTTTTGTTAGGCCTGCAGTTATGAATGGCTTTATAACCAGCTAAGTTGAAGAGTTGGGTATAGTCTTTACTTAGCCAAGTTTCTGTTAAAATGATGAATGATAATTTAGTACCTAGTGCTGTAAGTAGTGCATTTATATCATCAAAATGTTTACCAAGTGATCTAACATTTTGGTTGTAAACTGATAAGCGGGTGCTATTTAGGAGTTTGTTTTTTTGCAAGATTTGCTGTGTAATACCTGCAATAATGATGATCAATGTGCTAATTTGTGTGGATATGAGACAGAAGATTTCGATCAGAATCAATATCAGTATGCATATAGATGCAATAATGTCACGATACAATAAGACAAGCAATTACAGGAACAGTTAAATATTAAATCTGCTGTAAATAGAAGGTAATTATAGCAAAACACAACAATAAATGTAAGTACACAAAAAATAAAAACAATTTGAAGTAGAGTAAATATCACCGTACATAGCCAGGAAGGATACACGAGTTAGGTTAAGAGAGAAGAAAAAATCAGTAGACTGACATAAATAATATATAGCAAAAATAATGAGACAAATAATAATCGTAAAGTAAAAATAATCTTAAAAATAAATTATTTAATATAGCTTAGTTGTGAACCTATAATTAGTATGATCTTAAGAAAACAGAATGAGCTGAATAATTAATTACAATAAATGATGTATAAATCAAATTACAATTAAATTTAAAAATTAAGAAAAAAATTACAGGGTAAGATTATATTTATGAGCAAGATTTTACTATAACACTGAGGTAGATGCTTACATAAATACTAAGTCTGCTGCAATTAGAGAATTATTGTAGCAAAACACAACAATAAATTCAAGTATACAAAAAATTTAAACAATTAGAAGTAGAATAAAGATCATTAGATTGCCATGAGGGATACACAAGTTTGGTGGAGAAAACAAAAAATCAGTAGAGACTGTCAAGGTGATTATATAACAAAAAAAATGAGACAAATGATAATTGTAAAGTAAAATAATCTTAAAGATAATTAATTTTATTTAGCTTAGTTTTAACCTATAATTAGTATGAACCTAATTAAGAAAACTGAATGAGATCAATAATTAATTACAATAAATGACATAAATCAGTACAATTAAATTTAAAATTTAAAAGGAATAGGGTAAGATTAGATTTAAGAGTAAAATTTTACAATGATACTGAGGTAGATGCTTGCTTAAGTGCATGGAGACTGATTACTTAGGAACTTATATGAATGAGAGAACATTAGTTAAATGGTAAGGCAGAGACAGCACCTTGGACAAGGTTAGATTAAGTTAGGTTAGGCTCAGGCACTCAAAGAGTTATTTTCAGTATTGGCATTGGTCGGGTTAAGGTTTTCAGATATACCACAATCACTAAAGAAGGCCAGTAGTTGTTGGTCACACTTTATTTCATATCTTTTTCCTGCACTTTATTTCTTTACAATGATCGTTCCATTCCAACTAAACCCTGGTCGTATCAAGCACTGCTTGATAAGACCAGGGTTTAGTTTGCTAATTTTACGCAGCCTGAAGAGGAGGGATCCACGCTGCTTTGTAAGGCACTCATTTATATAGAGGTTGGTTTTTTGCTTAGCAGCTGATTGTATGAGGTTAAACTTAACAGCGGGATTTGCAAGTTTGATGAGCATTCTCCTACTGCTACGGGAACTGTTTTTATCTATCCTGACAGCTGATTTAATATCAACATTGACTTTGATCTTTGAATTAACGTGGGCTACGTTACAAGAATTCTCACCTTGTTGTTCATCAGGTAGATCAGTAGAGCTAATTATCAGGGAGTCATGAAGTTGTTGCTGCTCTAGGTCGTCTTCGGAAGCCGCCTGGTGAATCTGAAGGAGATTTATTTGTTTTTCCAGCTTTTGTAGGAAGTCACTTTGAGCTGAGTGGGTTTCCTCGGCCTGAATCTTATGTATTTGATCCATTGCGTCGTCTGCAACAGCTTGTAAGTTGAGAATTTCTTGGTTGATGTTCGTCGACGATTCAAGGAGGCGGTCTATGGTTTGTTGTTGTTGGGTGACTGTGGCTTGGAGGGCCGAAATAGCTTCAGATTGCAGGAGCACAAGGCTGTGCAGTTTCTGCAGCCATGGGTTTATTACCTCCCAGTAGCCCTTGTAACTATGTCTGAATCTGTGTATGGCTACTGCAATGTCTCTGGATATCTTTTTGTCAGGCTTGAAAGAGTAATACCCAGTGGCTAGTTCGTAACATATTCCAGTGGCTTGTTCGTACCATATCCCAGTGGATCTTTCTTTCGTTACATTGGCGACTTTTGATAGTTGGGAGTATTTTCTTCTTGATTTGCTCCTTATTCTGTAAAAAACTTGGAGGTATTTGTACCTGTACAACAGGTAGACAGTGGCAGTTTTTGCTAGTGAGTCTGCCTTTTCATTACAATCTATGCCAATGTGTCTTGATATCCAATTTAGGGTGATTGACAGCCCCAGATTATTTGCTTCTTTTCCTATATGTTGGATTTTTGTGAGGAGTTGTATATTATCTCTGTGCTGACTGGATAGCAATGCCTGGAGCGAAGATTTAGAGTCGGTATGAATGACGACAGCATGTAAATTATTCTCAATTGTATAGTTTATGGCCTCCTTCAGGGCATATAATTATGTTTGCAATGTTGATCACCCACTATTCATGCTCCGTAAGCTTCATAGTTGTAGTGTAAACTGCTGCCCCAGCAAAACCTCTTTCTTGATCAACTGATCCATCTGTGAAGATGTGAGTCGTCGTAGTTCTTGAGATGCTTTCTATTTGTTGTTCTATGACTGCTTTGAGCTTCTGCGAATCGCATGCTGATTTTTTAATAGGTAATTCTTCAATGATTATCTTTAGACTCGTTTTTCCCATTGAGAAGGCTGCCGAAAGTGTCGATATGGTCTGTCTTCTTCGTTGTTGAGTGTTGGCCTTTGGTAGTAAATATATACATTTAGGTGACAATGTCAGACCACGGAGGAAAAATGAAACAGGAAATTTCCTTAAGTACTTTCGTATATTAAATACATCTTCAGAAGGTTGTATATTATCTTCTGAAGATGTATTTTGACCTTCTGATGACCTTCTGAAGATGTATTTAATATACGAAAGTACTTAAGGAAATTTCCTGTTTCATTTTTCCTCCGTGGTCTGACATTGTCACATTCTTAATCACGTGTTTATTTTCGTGATATACACACATACATTTAGGTCTACAGTCTTAGAATTACTCACAATAAAATCTTCTAAGACTAAATAAAATATTCTAACTAAAACTAAAATTTTTTGCTAATAATCAGTTACGCGATAGAAAGCCTGCTAATAAAATTACTATTTTAATTTAATTATAAAATAGAAATGCAAAGATTTATTGGAAATTATCAAAATAAGTAGTCAAGCTCCTTGAGTCTTCACACCATTTTGTTCCACTGGAAGCAAAGCTGACGGTTCTGTCAATAGATGGCGCTGTTATGGTGGTCGTGGCAGCTTTAGTGGGGAACTTTCTACCTTTCCCCTAAAGTGTTTGGTGTTAAGTCAACGAGGTGCCCGGCCCGCCGTCACCCCTCAGTCAGTCCACTGTTGTCTGTGTGGTACCTTCTCTCATACTTTAAGTGTTTTAAGGTAAATGTAAATTTTAACTTATTTAAGGATCTTGTTCAATGTTTATTGTAATAGTTACCTTTCGTGGAATTTATAGTTTAACATGTATTGATTCTATTAGCTGAAGTTAGTAATATTTTATTAATGAACTGTGAAAGGATAATGCTTAGTTCGTGTTAAAAGTATGCATTTGGAGCTACTAATGTAGTAAGAACTCTCCACACGCTTAAAATGTGATAAATTGTTCACTGTTATTTTCCTGAGCAGTTATAGCTTAACCACTCTTAGACCAAATAATACTTTCCCTTTCATTACGTAAATGCTATGTTTCTTAAGATGTTCTGAAAAGTAGTTGAATTTAGCTTCCTACGAGGAGCTAATAAAACTTTAAAGACGGTTTAATTTTTTTTTTTTTTTTTCGGCTTCTGAACTGCATAATGACGTTCTTGCCTCCTAGATAATATTATCCAATCGCTGAACTTGCTTAGACCCTAAGCACATTGCTACGGACTTTAATACTATTTAAATGCCATTTTTAGTTTCTCTTCACGGTAACGTACTAATCATTTATCTTGGCCTCTTGGTTAAGACTTTCAAACGAATAAAAGGCTTCAGATGACTTAATTTTTCTCCAACATTGCTCTTGGGTTAAATATTTGCTAGACAAGGATAAACTTTTGAACTTTGCTACTATATATTCAGTTTGAGTAATTACCACTATCGGTAACTTTGGACTGGACTTGCGTCCACTACAAAATGGGTAAAATTCATGTTTTATCCAATCGACCTCGGGAAAGTATCAAAATGAGCGCCTTTAGATTGCGCAAAATTTGATAACAAATGAAAGATGTAACGCAAAAATTTGTCGGAACACTGGAAAGATATAAATAATTTTGTGATGAACATCCAGAATTAAATGTTAAAATTCCAGGTATTAGGGGACTAGTCTTAAAATACGCGCTTTTATTGCGAACAATTTGATACCAAAATGAGACGCAGGACATCTGATCTTATCAACTTGGAGTATAAACATTAGGCTGCAGTGTACCTATTGGTGCTCGTTCACGGGTAACTTTAGGCTTTTCTGCGGGGAGTCACGCCAGGCTTTTGGACATTATATTCATACACGCCTGTAGAGAATTTAATTGTGAACACAATACGAAAACGAGCGACGTAGCACGAGAATTAAGGTGAGAAAGCTGAAACGAGTACACACTCGGGTGTCACCACACGCTTACCCGAATTGCAGACTTAGGGGTGCATGACCCCCAAGTTGACCGCGCGACTGTCTGGTGCGCGATAGTAACTTGACTATAATTTTAGGCAGATGGATAACGTTCGTGTAACATATCTGCGTTCCCACCTTACCTTTACATTTTTTCCCACTCTCGTTTATTCCTTCTGTCTTTATCCTTGCCAACAATCTTTAAAATATTGACCACCTTTAATTAAGAACGCTTACATAAAATTTGCTATACTCCTCCTTCCCCCAAAAAACTAATCTCATTAGTTAAGAGCCGGTGTCAGTATTTGTAATTAACTATTCAGGGTTTTAATATTTTATTTAGATTTGAATGTACAGATTTTAGTGGGTAATCTGACTTTTAATTAAAAACTGCATTTTCTTCTGTACAGATGGTGGTGTTGGCTCTGTTCTTCCTCGGTTGTATCGCCCAGGTAATTATTTTGTTTTACACTGCTGGAAATAATAAAATTTGAAATTACTAAAAAGATATCTTAAACAGATCCAGGGTCAGGCATACCAACCTTACGGCACCCACGCGCCCCTGCCAGTCGTCACCCCTACAACCTCCACCGTCACCACTGAGGTTGGTAGCCATGGCATTACCTGTCTTAACCAACCTGTTATTTATACTTCACTAATTGGTAATGGTGTATAATATTGCAGACTACCCTGACCCACACTCTGCGGGAGACTACAACCTCTGACGTCTGGGTTACTGAGCAGACAGCAATCACCCTGACAGTCACCCAGACCACCACCCAATGGGAGTTTGTTCCCCAGCAGCCACAGACGGTGACCTCTGTGATAAGGGTCACCTCAACACCGGTAGTGTTGGTGACGGCTACGGTGGGGGTCTACCCAGTGAGCACAATGGTCTCTGCCTACAGTCAGTTCGTCACCACAACAGATACTGTTAAATACTGGCAGACCATCACCCACGTGGCTGTCACTCACGAGGTAACTATGTAGTCTTTAACTTGTACAAGTGTTCACTATCTTTATTACACAAATGTCAAATATTGTTTGTTTGCAGATCCAGACGGTCCCTGTGGTAACTACACAAGAACTCTTCCAGGAAATAGTAACTACCACTACCCAAATAGTAACTACTACGGTTACTTCCACCACTGCCAGATACTATGCATAACTTATTGTATTTGCATTAGCTGTAATAAAAGCATAATAAAGTTTAGATTCTCTTTAAGAGCTTTAATTTATTGTGCAACGAATGACGGATGTCTTGGAGTTAGCTTGCATACCATAGTTATGCCGAGAACTTTTACTACGGAACACTATAGAGAAGTCTATACACATTCAGGCACTTGGAATAGTGAAGACGCTACCATTTCGTAATAAAAACTTCATTAGTCGGCCAGTATCTTTGGAAATATATGCCAGTTAGCTCGACTAACGAACGCCTTCATAGCGGAAGTGTTGAATTGCATAAAACATAAAGCAAACGCCTGCTATATTATGCAGGCGATGAGTCACAATAACGTGGCTAAAGTATGATGAAAAGACCACAAACTAGAATAAGGAGGGACGACGACGTTTCGTTCCGTCCTGGACCATTCTAAAGTCGCCTGCTATATTACTTTTAACATGTTTCTACCCTAAACGTTCTTAGGTGTATAGGTGACGTGTTGCACGAACGTGGTTGGGCACATTATTAGAAACGGTTCTAAACTTCCCGAAAGTTAACATTTGGAATTTTCTTTTATATTCACGGGTGGACTCGTAGCACAAGTAGAATAAAAGAAGGGATTAAGAAGAGATATACTCATAAACCATTATTGTATAGATATAAACTATTTTGACTTTGCTGCCCAATTAGCGTGATAAAGCTAAATTAGACCTTGGTATCCTAAGTTATAAAGATTATATTAGTCGGAATATTCGGTTCAAAGTAACTACTCCCAAAGGCCCTGTCCGCCCCGTTGTTGCCATGAAGGGGCTAGAGAGGCTGAAGGAGTCATGTTCCATGGGAGAGTCCTATTCCTTTTTGTAACCTTGTGCTCTTGACCCCTCCGTGGTGCCTCTTTGCCATAGTGAAGGGCTCGCGTACACCTCCCTGGGACAGGTATGGGTTGCCTGTGTCCCTCCCCGCTCAGCTCGTTGTCGCCGTGTGGGGGCTTCGTGGGCGGCTGCCAGAGTGTGATGCTCCTTGGGACAGTCCTCTGTCCTTTTCTAGCCTTGTGCTCCTGCTGCCGTCCTCTCCAATTCTGCTGGGCATCTTTTCCTTTTCCTTCTGTTTCGTTTCTCCCCCCTCTTCTCCTATCTGCTTGCCGTTTCATGCCGACCTTTTGCTCGTTCTGGTTCTTCCCTTGGACTTCTTCTATTTTGACGCCCGGGTGCTTGAGGAGGCATACTCTTGCACCCGTAGAACTGTAGTACCCGACGTAGAGAGCGAGGGGAACCTTTTATTGTCAATCCCCCTTTCGTCACTGAACCCGATCTCGACGGACTGTCGGTTTCTTAAGGTGGCGTTTGTGGGGTGTATACTCACGACGCACCCCTAGGAGGCCCCGACAAGATCGGCGATAGCTTCTTGTTGGGTGTCCTGCCTCTAATTGTGGGTCCATGGTGGGTGTGGGGGCACATTCGTGAATGAATTCTTCTTTTCGTCAAGATGATAACCCCTGTTTCGGCTGCTTCTGGCTTACCTTCTCAGGCTCGTGGGGTGGGCGACCAAGCCCCTGAGTCGGTCCGTATTGGAAGACCGGGTTCTGTAGCCTCCGCTGCATTGGGCCCCGACCTTGCTCCCCCTTTGTCGCCTCTGACTCCTTCCCCTGGCTCCCCTCCCTCTGTGGTTGGGTCGAGCCCCAAGCCCCCAGTGGTGACTACCTCGTCCCCTGGCGCGGCTCCTTCTCTAGTTGTAACTACTGCGCCTTTTAACCCCTCTCTCTCTGGGGGTTCTCACCGCCGTCTTCGTCACGGCCGCCCTCGCTCGATTCCTTCCTGTTCTGCTACCTATCAAGCCTTGTTTGGTCCCGCTTCGTGGGCCAAATATTTTGATCTCCTCCCTCTTGATTCTGCGCCTCCTGACGATTTCTCCCTCCATCGACATCTCATTGATTCCGTGGATGCCTCCATTACTTTCAACCCCACTCGTCTCGGTACACGTGTCGTTGCTGCTCCTTCTCAGGATGCTGCTTCCCGCTTGGCTGCCTTATCCTGCCTTGGCGAGACCCCCGTTCGGGTCTCGAAGAACGTTCAGTTGAATGCCAGTGTTGGCACTATTTTGCTCCCGCCCCATGTTGCGACCGGTGTTCGGGACCTACGCGACTGCCACGACGATATTCGACATATCCTCGCTGCCCAGGGCCATTCTATTCTCCAGGTGGACACGTTTACTCGTCCCCCTCGTGGTAGACGCCGTCAACCCCTCCGGGTTGTGAAGATTACCTTTGATGGTAGGACCCTTCCACCCTCTGTCATTCTTGCTGGTGCCAGGTGCTCTGTCCAGGAGTACATTCCTTCTCCTCGGCTCTGCAACAAGTGCTGGAGGTTTGGGCATGGTGCCCTCCGCTGCTCCGGGACTGTCTCTCTCTGTCCTTTGTGTGGTGGCGAAGGTCACTCTAAGTCGGAGTGCGCTTCTCCCCAGGCTCGTTGCCTCAACTGCGGTGAGGCCCATCCTACCTTCTCCCGTGCGTGTGTCCATTACAAGCTTGAGGCAGCCGTCCTCAACTTGAAGCACCGGGAGCGTTTATCTTTTCCTGAGGCGAGGCGCCAGGTTCGCCGGCTCCCGCCTTATGCTAATATCTCTTATGCTCGCGTGTTGCGCTCTTCCTCTCCTCGTCCTTCCCGCCTTCCTCAGACTCACAACCGTTTCCAGGCCTTGGACCCTGATGCGCCCACTGCCCCCTCCTCTGTCCCTTTGGGTTCTCTCCCGAAGGATCCTCCTCCTGGTCCTCTGTCTGGGGTTCCCCTTCCTTCTACCCGGTCTGTCGTGTCTTCTGTGTCTTCTTCCTCGTCCCCCTCCGATCCTCCTTCCCATCCTCTTCCTCCATCTATCGGCTCTCCCCGCCGCCTGTCGGTGCGGGCGGATGTCCATCGCTCTCCTAACGGCCGTCGTGTGTGCTCTCGTTCGGCTTCTCCTGTTGAGACACTGGAATCCGTTGCCCGGTACGTAGTTGCTGGGACACCGGTCTCTTTAACTCAGAAGCGTAAGCCTGGCTCCTCTCCTTCCTCTTCCCCGGCGGGTAAGAAGGCTTCGCTTTCTTCCTCAGCTCCTCCTTCTGGCTCTGTTGCTCCTTCCCCTCCCGTTTCAGTGCTTGCGCCCCCTGTTCCTGCTATGGAGGTTTCTTTGGCCCCTGCTTCCCTTTCGGTTGCTGCTCTTGCTGGGGTGCGCTCCTCTCTTTCTACTCCCCCTCTTCCTGCTGCTGTCCTTGACTGCTCCTCTCCGTTGTCTCCTCCTCCTCCTCCTCCTCCGGACCCTGCCCGCCCACCTCTGATCTGTTCTCCCGTTTCCTTCCCTCCGTCTTTGCTCAGTTTACCCATGCCCCCTAACCCTGACTTTGCTGACCCTGATCCCGACCCTGATATTCTTTAACGTGCTCTGTTGGTCTTTCGCCTTTGTTTCTTCCTTGTTCTCTGTTTTTGTCCTTTCTCTTCTCGTCGTTGTCCATTCTTCAATGGAACGTTCGAGGTTATTACGCCAATTTCCTCGAACTCCAACTTCTGGTTTCGCGGTTTTCGCCCCTTTGTGTCTGTCTCCAGGAGCCGATGCTTGGTGCTCGTCCTGGTCGTTTTCGTGGCTATTCCTTTCTCTCACCCCCCCCCCCCCCCCAGCCATTGCTGGGGCTTCTAATTCTTCTGCTCTCTTGATTCGGGCTGATGTTCCCTTTGTTCCTTTACTTTTTCCTTCGCCTCTCCATTGTTCTGCTGCTCGTATCTTTGTGGGGAAATGGTACACAGTTTGTTCCATTTATCTCCCCCCGAGTGTCCCGCTCTCTCTTCCTGATTTGAAACACCTCCTAGACTCCTTGCCGGAGCCTGTGCTCCTGCTGGGTGACTTCAATTGTCGTCATTCTCTTTGGGGTGACGTTCTGACGAATACCCGGGGTCGCCTCCTTGAGCCGTTTCTCCTCTCTTCTTCCCTGTCTCTTCTGAATTCTGGTGAGCCCACTCATTTGGACTCTCGAACTCGCACCCTTTCTTGTCTTGATCTTTCTCTCTGCTCTTCTTCTCTTTACTTAGATTTCACATGGCAGGTTCTTGATGACCTCCATGGAAGTGATCATTTCCCCATCCTTGTTTCCTTTTTCTCTTTTCGCCCTTCCCTCTCTTTCCCTAGGTGGCAGTTTGCTAAGGCGGACTGGACCCTATTTTCCCTCAGTGCTACTCTCTCTGACCTCTCCCTTCTGCCTCTCTCTCGCGCTCTCCTCCTTTTTCATGACACTGTCTTCGACGCTGCCCTCCGCTCTATTCCTCGCTCTTCCTCTCGGGGTCCACGGAAGTGCGTTCCCTGGTGGAATGCGGACTGTACTCGGGCTGTCCGCTGTAAGCGTGCAGCCTGGAAGAAGCACCGCCGTAGGCAGACGACCGATTCTTTTCTTTTCTTTCGGAAAGCGAGTGCGGTGGCCCGTAGGGCCATCCGTACGGCTAAACGTGAATGTTGGGCATCTTATGTCTCGACAATTACGTCCGAAACCCCTCTGGCCCAGATCTGGAAGCGTATCCGCAAGATAGCGGGTAAGTTCGTTCCCGATGTTTCACCGGTCCTTCACCTCCATGATACTCTTGTGGCGGACCCGTTGCAGGTCGCTTCCGAACTGGGTTCCCACTTTTCTTCTGTTAGCTCTGGTCTTCATCTTCCCCAATCTTTCCTTCTTCGTAAACCTGTCCTTGAGTCTCGTCCTTTAGATTTCTGCACTCATCTTCAGCTTCCCTATAATGATCCCTTCTCTCTCTCTGAACTTTGTTCTGCCCTGGCCCTCTGCGGTTCTACGGCGGCGGGCTCCGATGGTATTCATTATGAGATGCTTCGCCATCTCCCTCCGAGCACGTCTCAGTGTTTACTGAGTCTGTATAATCGGATCTGGGAGTCGTCGTCAGTCCCTGAGGACTGGCTCGATGCCGTTGTCCTCCCTGTTCGCAAACCGGGGTCTCTGGGTACTTCCCCTAAGGACTTTCGCCCTATTGCTCTCACAAGTTGTGTCTGCAAACTCTTTGAACGTATGGTTAACGTTCGTCTGATGTGGTTCCTGGAACACCATCACCTCCTCTCCCCTTCTCAATTTGGTTTCCGCAAGTGCCGCAGCACGACAGATGTCCTGGTGAACTTGGAGGTCTATATTCGTACTGCTTTTGCTGCGAAGACCTCCGTTATTGCCGTCCTTTTTGACCTAGAAAAGGCTTACGACACCACTTGGCGTTATCATATCCTATCTCAACTTCATTCTTTTGGCCTTCGTGGTCATCTCCCTCTCTTTCTCCGCAGCTTCCTCTCTCGTCGTTCCTTTCGGGTGCGCCTTGGTACCGCTCTCTCTCCCTCTTTTCAGCAATACGAAGGTGTGCCCCAGGGTAGTGTTCTGAGCACTACTCTTTTTCTGGTTGCCCTCAATGGTCTTCTTTCCTCTCTTCCTTCTGGTGTCTTCTCCGCTCTCTATGTCGATGATCTTACCCTTTGTTGTCAGGGTGATGATTCGCCTCTCCTTCAACGCCGGCTTCAACTTGCGATTGATGCCGTGTCGTCTTGGGCCACAGGTCATGGCTTCAAGTTCTCTACTTCTAAGACTTGTGCCATGACTTTTACGCGGAAACGGGTTGTTCTTCGTCCCTCTTTGTCACTTTATGGTCATCCCCTTGAATACAAAGATTCCGCGAAGCTTTTGGGGTTATTCCTTGACACTCGTTTGTCTTGGTCTCCCCATATCTCTTACCTCCGTGTTGAGTGCTCTAAGTCCCTTACCCTCCTTCGGGTCTTGTCCCATACTTCTTGGGGGGCAGATAGGCGCACTCTCCTTGCTTTACATTCCTCTCTCGTCCTGTCTAAGCTCGATTATGGTTGCCCTGCTTACTCGTCTGCTTCTCCTTCTACTCTTCGTCGTCTTGATGCTTTGCACCATACTGGGTTGCGCCTCAGTTCTGGTGCCTTTCGTTCGACTCCCGTCCTTAGCTTCTATGTTGACACTGGCTTCCTGTCTCTCCAGGACCGCCGTGATCGCTACTGTCTTCGCTATCTTGCGCGGTCCTTGCAACATCCTTCCTCTCGCCTCTGTCGTGCTTTAACTTTTACCCCTCCTGCGGTTCCTGTTTCTCTTCACCACCTCCCTCTTTCTGTCCGGTTATCTCGCCTACAGGATTCTCTTTCCGTTCGTATTTCTGATGTTTCTCCTCGTGTTGTTCCTCCTCGTGTTGTTCCTTCTTTGCCCCCGTGGAGGGTCCCTCTTCCGCGGTTTTGTACATCCTTGACTCGTATCACTAAAGCTTTTACCCCTCCTACAGTTCTAAAACGCCTTTTCCTCGAGCACTTTTCTTCTCACTCCCACTCCGTTTCTGTCTTCACCGATGGGTCTAAGTCAGCGGACGGTGTTGGCTACTCTGTTGTTTTTCCTGATCGCACTTATATGTGTCGCTTGCCTCCGGAGACTAGCATCTTTACAGCGGAGCTATATGCTATTCTCTATGCTCTTCGTCTCCTGCTTTCTCGTTGTCAGTCTTCCTTTGTGGTTGTTGTTGACTCTCGTAGTGCCCTCATGGCTCTCGGGTGCTTTAATCCAGTTCATCCGGTAGTTGTCGAGATCCAGCATTGGCTGTTTCTCGTTCACAGTAAATTTAAGTCGGTTGAGTTTTGTTGGGTTCCCAGCCATATTGGCGTGTCTTTAAATGAGCGTGCGGATGCTGCCGCTAAGGAAGCTGTCCGCTCTTGTCCCATCTCTCGTAAAGGCATTCCGTATTCCGACTTTTACCCGGTTATCCATTCCTCAGTCCTTACCCGTTGGCAGGCTTCTTGGTTGTCTGTTACTGGTAACAAGCTACGTACTCTTAAATGTTGTGTTTCCTCGTGGCCGTCCTCCTTCCACCGTAACCGGCGGTGGGAAACAGCTCTGGCGAGGTTGCGTATTGGCCATACTCGCTTAACCCATGGTCACTTGATGGAGCGCCGCCCTGCTCCTTATTGTCCTAGTTGCATTGTCCCTCTTACGGTCGTGCATGTCCTTCTTGAATGTCCTGACTTCCAGGACGAGCGTGTGTCTTGCTTTCCGACCGCCCCTCGCGGTCACCTGTCCCTCGATAGAATTCTTGGTGACTCGGATACTTTTGATATCGTTCGCCTTATGCGTTTTTGTTCTCGTATTGGCATCCTTGGTGATATTTAGCGCCCTCTGATATTTTGCATATTTGATGGTGCTACATAGCCTTCCCGGTTTGGTGCCTTCTTTTGATAATTACTTACTTACTTGTTACCAGTAACAGACAACCAAGAAGCCTGCCAACGGGTAAGGACTGAGGAATGGATAACCGGGTAAAAGACGGAATGCCTGTACGAGAGATGGGACTAGAGCGGACAGCTTCCTTGGCGGCAGCATCCGTACGCTCATTTAAAGACACCAATATGGCTGGGAACCCTACAAAACTCAACCGACTTAAATTTACTGTGAACGAGAAACAGCCAATGCTGGATCTCCACAACTACTGGATGAACCGGATTATAGGACCCGAGAGCCATGAGGGCACTACGAGAGTCAACAACAACAACTACAAAGGAAGACTGACAACGAGAAAGCAGGAGACGAAGAGCATAGAGAATAGCATAAAGTTCCGCTGTAAAGATGCTAGTCTCCGGAGGCAAGCGACACATATAAGTGCGATCAGGAAAAACAGAGTAGCCAACACCGTCCGCTGACTTAGACCCATCGGTGAAGACAGAAACGGAGCGGGAGTGAGAAGAAAAGTGCTCGAGGATTAGGCGTTTTAGAACCGTAGGAGGGGTAAAAGCTTTAGTGATACGGGTCAAGGATGTACAAAACCGCGGAAGAGGGACCCTCCACGGGGGCAAAGAAGGAACAACACGAGGAGAAACATCAGAAATACGAATGGAAAGAGAATCCTGTAGGCGAGATAACCGGACAGAAAGAGGGAGGTGGTGAAGAGGAACAGGAACCGCAGGAGGGGTAAAAGTTAAACCACGACATAGGCGAGAGGAAGAATGTTGTAAGGACCGCGCAAGATAGCAAAGACAGTAGCGATCACGGCGGTCCTGGAGACACAGGAAGCCAGTGTCAACATACAAGCTAAGGATGGGAGTCGAACGAAAGGCACCTGAACTGAGGCGCAACCCAGTATGGTGCAAAGCATCAAGACGGCGAAGAGTAGAAGGAGAAGCAGACGAGTAAGCAGGGCAACCATAATTGAGCTTAGACAGGACGAGAGAGGAATGTAAAGCAAGGAGAGTGCGCCTATCTGCCTCCCAAGAAGTATGGGACAAGACCCGAAGGAGGGTAAGGGCCTTAGAGCACTCAACACGGAGGTAAGAGATATGGGGAGACCAAGACAAACGAGTGTCAAGGAATAACCCCAAAAGCTTCGCGGAATCTTTGTATTCAAGGGGACGACCATAAAGTGACAGAGGGACGAAGAACAACCCGTTTCCGCGTAAAAGTCATGGCACAAGTCTTAGAAGTAGAGAACTTGAAGCCATGATCTGTGGCCCAAGACGACACGGCATCAATTGCCAGTTGAAGCCGGCGTTGAAGGAGAGGCGAATCATCACCCTGACAACAAAGAGTAAGATCATCGACATAGAGAGCGGAGAAGACACCAGAAGGAAGAGAGGAAAGAAGACCATTGAGGGCAACCAGAAAAAGAGTAGTGCTCAGAACACTACCCTGGGGCACACCTTCGTATTGCTGAAAAGAGGGAGAGAGAGCGGTACCAAGGCGCACCCGAAAGGAACGACGAGAGAGGAAGCTGCGGAGAAAGAGAGGGAGATGACCACGAAGGCCAAAAGAATGAAGTTGAGATGGGATATGATAACGCCAAGTGGTGTCGTAAGCCTTTTCCAGGTCAAAATGGACGGCAACAACGGAGGTCTTCGCAGCAAAAGCAGTACGAATATAGACCTCCAAGTTCACCAGGACATCTGTCGTGCTGCGGCACTTGCGGAAACCAAATTGAGAAGGGGAGAGGAGGTGATGGTGTTCCAGGAACCACATCAGACGAACGTTAACCATACGTTCAAAGAGTTTGCAGACACAACTTGTGAGAGCAATAGGGCGAAAGTACTTAGGGGAAGTACCCAGAGACCCCGGTTTGCGAACAGGGAGGACAACGGTATCGAGCCAGTCCTCAGGGACTGACGACGATCTCTCAGACGCCCCTCGCGGTCACCTGTCCCTCAATAGAATTCTTGGTGACTCGGATACTTTTGATATCGTTCGCCTTATGCGTTTTTGTTCTCGTATTGGCGTCCTTGGTGATATTTAGTGCCCTCTGATTATTTTGCGCATTTGATGGCGCTAAATATCCTTCCCGGTTTGGTGCCTTCTTTTGATAATTACTTACTTACCCGGCAGTTGAGGTAGTCATGATTGATCTATTGCGGGTGGATGTGGTGTCTGTGAGGCGTTCAACTTCTGTCCGGGCATCGAGCTGTTGTGAAATTCAGCTCCAACGGCTGTGTACCGTGACTTTGTTGACTGCTATGACTGGAGGACTCTTACTCTGCCTGTGGGTGGTGGTTCGGTGAAAGTGTCAGACAAGTGCCGTGAGACTACCTATGTGGCTGTTCATGGTGCTCCCTTCGAGTTCCTGTCTCCTTTCTCCGGCGTCACTTTACCCGGTATGGGCGGGTCTTGAGAGTCTGGTTGAATGCAGTCTCCTCTGGGAGGTGGTAGGGTATGTCGAATGGGACCCGCACTGTGGCAATGCGACTGAAGGACCCCATCCCTTCATCTCTCCTCCCCCCTCCCCGTTCAGCTCGTTGATGCCATGAGGGGGGCTTACTGGGCGGCTGCCGGAGTGTGATGCTCCATGGGACAGTCCTCTGTCCATTTGTAGCCTTGTGTTCCTGCTGCTGTCCTCTCGAATTATGCTGAACGACTTTTCCTTTTCCTTCTGTTTCGTTTTTCTCCCCCCTCTTCTCCTATCTGTTTGTTGTTTCCTGCCGACCTTTTGCTTGTTTTGGTTCTTCCTTTGGACTTCCTCTATTTTGACGCCCGGGTGCTTGAGGAGGCATACTCTTGCACCCGTAGAACTGTAGTACCCAACTTCTCGAGCGAGGGGACCCTTTTATTGTCAATCCCCCTTTCGTCACTGAACCCGATCTGGACAGACTGACGGTTCTTAAGGTGGCGTTTGGTGATGGTAACATTATAGTTAGAAGGACTGACATAGGAAAAACCTATTCCATAACCACTGAATCTCACCTTAATTCTTTCCTCAGTGACTGTGGGAGAGCTGCTGTATAGCCAGAATTCAAATTATAATCTCATTTAACTACCATTGTGTACTTTAGCTCTGCCTTTCCTTTCGCAAGGTTTTAATTTTATTAAAAAAAAAATTGTCATCTCTATTATTGTCTTTCTTTTTACTCCCATGTTCCATAGTACACTGGCTTTGCCTGTGTCCTCTAGTATTAACTTCATTATCCAGTGTTCCCGAGTGTATCTCTATTTAAACTACCTCATTTTGTTTTAGTGTAACTTTAATATTCAACTATAGTGTACTTATAATACCCCCTCCCCGCTCAGCTCGTTGTCGCCGTGTGGGGGCTTAGTGGGCGGCTGCCGGAGTGTGTTGCTCCTTGGGACAGTCCTCTGTCCTTTTCTAGCCTTGTGCTCCTGCTGCCGTCCTCTCCAATTCTGCTGGGCATCTTTTCCTTTTCCTTCTGTTTCGTTTTTCTCCCCCCTCTTCTCCTATCTGCCTGCCGTTTCCTACCGACCTTTTGCTCGTTCTGGTTCTTCCCTTGGACTTCTTCTATTTTGACGCCCGGGTGCTTGAGGAGGCATACTCATGCACCCGTAGAACTGCAGTACCCGACGTCGAGAGCGAGGGGAACCTTTTATTGTCAATCCCCACTTCGTCACTGAACCCGATCTCGACGGACTGTCGGTTTCTTAAGGTGGCGTTTGTGGGGCGTATACTCGCGACGCACCCCTAGGAGGCCCCGACAAGATCGGCAATAGCTTCTTGTTGGGTGTCCTGCCTCTAATTGTGGCTCCATGGTGGGTGTGGGGGCACATTCGTGAGTGAATTCTTTCTTTCGTCAAGATGATTACCCCTGCTTCGGCTTCTTCTGGTTTACCTTCTCAGGATCGTGGGGTGGGCGACCAAGCCCCCGAGTCGGTCCGTATTGGAAGACCGGGCTCTGTAGCCTCCGCTGCATTGGGCCCCGACCTTGCTCCTCCTTTGGCCTCTCTGACTCCTTCCTCTAGCTCCCCTCCCTCCTCTGTGGTTGGGTCGAGCCCCAAGCCCCCAGTGGTGACTACCTCGTCCCCTGGCGTGGCTCCTTCTCTAGTTGTAACTACTGCGCCTTTTAACCCCTCTCTCTCTGGGGGTTCTCACCGCCGTCTTCGTCACGGCCGCCCTCGCTCGATTCCTTCCAGTTCTGCTACCTATCAAGCCTTGTTTGGTCCCGCTTCGTGGGCCAAATATTTTGATCTCCTCCCTCTTGATTCTGCGCCTCCTGACGATTTCTCCCTCCATCGACATCTCATTGATTCCGTGGATGCCTCCATTACTTTCAACCCCACTCGTCTCGGTACACGTGTCGTTGCTGCTCCTTCTCAGGATGCTGCTTCCCGCTTGGCTGCCTTGGCGAGACCCCCGTTCGGGTCTCGAAGAACGTTCAGTTGAATGCCAGTGTTGGCACTATTTTGCTCCCGCCCCATGTTGCGACCGGTGTTCGGGACCTGCGCGACTGCCACGACGATATTCGACATATCCTCGCTGCCCAGGGCCATTCTATTCTCCAGGTGGACACGTTTACTCGTCCCCCTCGTGGTAGTCGCCGTCAACCCCTCCGGGTTGTGAAGATTACCTTTGATGGTAGGACCCTTCCACCCTCTGTCATTCTTGCTGGTGCCAGGTGCTCTGTCCAGGAGTACATTCCTTCTCCTCGGCTCTGCAACAAGTGCTGGAGGTTTGGGCATGGTGCCCTCCGCTGCTCCGGGACTGTCTCTCTCTGTCCTTTGTGTGGTGGCGAAGGTCACTCTAAGTCGGAGTGCGCTTCTCCCCAGGCTCGTTGCCTCAACTGCGGTGAGGCCCATCCTACCTTCTCCCGTGCGTGTGTCCATTACAAGCTTGAGGCAGCCGTCCTCAACTTGAAGCACCGGGAGCGTTTATCTTTTCCTGAGGCGAGGCGCCAGGTTCGCCGGCTCCCGCCTTATGCTAATATCTCTTATGCTCGCGTGTTGCGCTCTTCCTCTCCTCGTCCTTCCCGCCTTCCTCAGACTCACAACCGTTTCCAGGCCTTGGACCCTGATGCGCCCACTGCCCCCTCCTCTGTCCCTTTGGGTTCTCTCCCGAAGGATCCTCCTCCTGGTCCTCTGTCTGGGGTTCCCCTTCCTTCTACCCGGTCTGTCGTGTCTTCTGTGTCTTCTTCCTCGTCCCCCTCCGATCCTCCTTCCCATCCTCTTCCTCCATCTATCGGCTCTCCCCGCCGCCTGTCGGTGCGGGCGGATGTCCATCGCTCTCCTAACGGCCGTCGTGTGTGCTCTCGTTCGGCTTCTCCTGTTGAGACACTGGAATCCGTTGCCCGGTACGTAGTTGCTGGGACACCGGTCTCTATAAGTCAGAAGCGTAAGCCTGGCTCCTCTCCTTCCTCTTCCCCGGCGGGTAAGAAGGCTTCGCTTTCTTCCTCAGCTCCTCCTTCTGGCTCTGTTGCTCCTTCCCCTCCCGTTTCAGTGCTTGCGCCCCCTGTTCCTGCTATGGAGGTTTCTTTGGCCCCTGCTTCCCTTTCGGTTGCTGCTCTTGCTGGGGTGCGCTCCTCTCTTTCTACTCCCCCTCTTCCTGCTGCTGTCCTTGACTGCTCCTCTCCGTTGTCTCCTCCTCCTCCTCCTCCTCCGGACCCTGCCCGCCCACCTCTGATCTGTTCTCCCGTTTCCTTCCCTCCGTCTTTGCTCAGTTTACCCATGCCCCCTAACCCTGACTTTGCTGACCCTGATCCCGACCCTGATATTCTTTAACGTGCTCTGTTGGTCTTTCGCCTTTGTTTCTTCCTTGTTCTCTGTTTTTGTCCTTTCTCTTCTCGTCGTTGTCCATTCTTCAATGGAACGTTCGAGGTTATTACGCCAATTTCCTCGAACTCCAACTTCTGGTTTCGCGGTTTTCGCCCCTTTGTGTCTGTCTCCAGGAGCCGATGCTTGGTGCTCGTCCTGGTCGTTTTCGTGGCTATTCCTTTCTCTCACCCCCCCCCCAGCCATTGCTGGGGCTTCTAATTCTTCTGCTCTCTTGATTCGGGCTGATGTTCCCTTTGTTCCTTTACTTTTTCCTTCGCCTCTCCATTGTTCTGCTGCTCGTATCTTTGTGGGGAAATGGTACACAGTTTGTTCCATTTATCTCCCCCCGAGTGTCCCGCTCTCTCTTCCTGATTTGAAACACCTCCTAGACTCCTTGCCGGAGCCTGTGCTCCTGCTGGGTGACTTCAATTGTCGTCATTCTCTTTGGGGTGACGTTCTGACGAATACCCGGGGTCGCCTCCTTGAGCCGTTTCTCCTCTCTTCTTCCCTGTCTCTTCTGAATTCTGGTGAGCCCACTCATTTGGACTCTCGAACTCGCACCCTTTCTTGTCTTGATCTTTCTCTCTGCTCTTCTTCTCTTTACTTAGATTTCACATGGCAGGTTCTTGATGACCTCCATGGAAGTGATCATTTCCCCATCCTTGTTTCCTTTTTCTCTTTTCGCCCTTCCCTCTCTTTCCCTAGGTGGCAGTTTGCTAAGGCGGACTGGACCCTATTTTCCCTCAGTGCTACTCTCTCTGACCTCTCCCTTCTGCCCCTCTCTCGCGCTCTCCTCCTTTTTCATGACACTGTCTTCGACGCTGCCCTCCGCTCTATTCCTCGCTCTTCCTCTCGGGGTCCACGGAAGTGCGTTCCCTGGTGGAATGCGGACTGTGCTCGGGCTGTCCGCTGTAAGCGTGCAGCCTGGAAGAAGCACCGCCGTAGGCAGACGACCGATTCTTTTCTTTTCTTTCGGAAAGCGAGTGCGGTGGCCCGTAGGGCCATCCGAACGGCTAAACGTGAATGTTGGGCATCTTATGTCTCGACAATTACGTCCGAAACCCCTCTGGCCCAGATCTGGAAGCGTATCCGCAAGATAGCGGGTAAGTTCGTTCCCGATGTTTCACCGGTCCTTCACCTCCGTGATACTCTTGTGGCGGACCCGTTGCAGGTCGCTTCCGAACTGGGTTCCCACTTTTCTTCTGTTAGCTCTGGTCTTCATCTTCCCCAATCTTTCCTTCTTCGTAAACCTGTCCTTGAGTCTCGTCCTTTAGATTTCTGCACTCATCTTCAGCTTCCCTATAATGATCCCTTCTCTCTCTCTGAACTTCGTTCTGCCCTGGCCCTCTGCGGTTCTACGGCGGCGGGCTCCGATGGTATTCATTATGAGATGCTTCGCCATCTCCCTCCGAGTACGTCTCAGTATTTACTGAGTCTGTATAATCGGATCTGGGAGTCGTCGTCAGTCCCTGAGGACTGGCTCGATGCCGTTGTCCTCCCTGTTCGCAAACCGGGGTCTCTGGGTACTTCCCCTAAGGACTTTCGCCCTATTGCTCTCACGAGTTGTGTCTGCAAACTCTTTGAACGTATGGTTAACGTTCGTCTGATGTGGTTCCTGGAACACCATCACCTCCTCTCCCCTTCTCAATTTGGTTTCCGCAAGTGCCGCAGCACGACAGATGTCCTGGTGAACTTGGAGGTCTATATTCGTACTGCTTTTGCTGCGAAGACCTCCGTTGTTGCCGTCCTTTTTGACCTGGAAAAGGCTTACGACACCACTTGGCGTTATCATATCCTATCTCAACTTCATTCTTTTGGCCTTCGTGGTCATCTCCCTCTCTTTCTCCGCAGCTTCCTCTCTCGTCGTTCCTTTCGGGTGCGCCTTGGTACCGCGCTCTCTCCCTCTTTTCAGCAATACGAAGGTGTGCCCCAGGGTAGTGTTCTGAGCACTACTCTTTTTCTGGTTGCCCTCAATGGTCTTCTTTCCTCTCTTCCTTCTGGTGTCTTCTCCGCTCTCTATGTCGATGATCTTACCCTTTGTTGTCAGGGTGATGATTCGCCTCTCCTTCAACGCCGGCTTCAACTTGCGATTGATGCCGTGTCGTCTTGGGCCACAGGTCATGGCTTCAAGTTCTCTACTTCTAAGACTTGTGCCATGACTTTTACGCGGAAACGGGTTGTTCTTCGTCCCTCTTTGTCACTTTATGGTCATCCCCTTGAATACAAAGATTCCGCGAAGCTTTTGGGGTTATTCCTTGACACTCGTTTGTCTTGGTCTCCCCATATCTCTTACCTCCGTGTTGAGTGCTCTAAGTCCCTTACCCTCCTTCGGGTCTTGTCCCATACTTCTTGGGGGGCAGATAGGCGCACTCTCCTTGCTTTACATTCCTCTCTCGTCCTGTCTAAGCTCGATTATGGTTGCCCTGCTTACTCGTCTGCTTCTCCTTCTACTCTTCGCCGTCTTGATGCTTTGCACCATACTGGGTTGCGCCTCAGTTCTGGTGCCTTTCGTTCGACTCCCGTCCTTAGCTTGTATGTTGACACTGGCTTCCTGTCTCTCCAGGACCGCCGTGTTACGAACCCGGATCCAACGTCCGAGCCTGGAGCAGTGACAAACACGCCATCTGTGGGTCAGCTCCCGAAACCCCCGCCAAACGAACGACGACACCTAGTGAGGACAGCGTGTACTGGCCTCGAGGACCAGTTTCCAGTCTGGTTCAGCGCTCAACACCGCCGCTCCTGACCTCTGGTGAGGTGGTGCTCCGACGACAGCGCCATCTAGGGAGTGGATATGTCGGGCGTTTTATCTGAGCCTGTGAGTGTGGTGTATTAGTGTCCCGGTTATTAATGACGTGTCTGCTTACAGAGCCGACCTGGGACCACTGTGTTGAAGGTGGAGTCAGTCTACCCGAGGCAGCCAGTCTCCATACAGTGAAGTTTGCTGCAGCTGTCTTGACGTCGTCCCCCCGGAAGAACACTGTGGTGTGTTAAGCCTGCCAGTGGAGTGGCAGTGGAAGGATTTACCCGGGACCGACGGTCGGAGACGATAATCCACTGGGGTATTGAGGACAGGAGGGTGATTGGTGATATCACACGAGACTCCTGTCTAGGGCGTACCCCTTATATCGTTCGTGGAGTGGCCGTACCAGCCTTGGTGGCTCTGTACCTGCCAGCAGACCTGCTGGACGTGTGGTTGACGGCCTCCACGACGGTGCCCCCAGTGGACTTGTGTTGTGGCTGACCTGTGGCCAGGGTAGGCTCGGCGTTCTCCGAGGACACGTCTTGAGGCCACGAAGAAAGCACCGCGGACTCAGCACCTAGCTTCGAGGATCCATAGTCTCCAGCAGAAGACTACAGTGTTGATCCCCTTTGTAAAGTGTTAATACCCTTCCCCCTTGTGTACGTTTTACTTTTATATATTTAAATGGTGAAGGTTATATTATATTATATTAAGTTCTTACCTTTCTTTCCCTACTCCCTTTAAGTTACTTGCGTCACGGATCGCATCCCTTGATAGCCTCTACTGGCTTGGGGCCGGATATATATCTTCCTCTAACTTCATCAGAGTAAGAACCCCGTTGCGTCCCGAGAAGGCCGTAACACGCCGTGATCGCTACTGTCTTCGCTATCTTGCGCGGTCCTTGCAACATCCTTCCTCTCGCCTCTGTCGTGCTTTAACTTTTACCCCTCCTGCGGTTCCTGTTCCTCTTCACCACCTCCCTCTTTCTGTCCGGTTATCTCGCCTACAGGATTCTCTTTCCGTTCGTATTTCTGATGTTTCTCCTCGTGTTGTTCCTTCTTTGCCCCCATGGAGGGTCCCTCTTCCGCGGTTTTGTACATCCTTGACTCGTATCACTAAAGCTTTTACCCCTCCTACAGTTCTAAAACGCCTTTTCCTCGAGCACTTTTCTTCTCACTCCCGCTCCGTTTCTGTCTTCACCGATGGGTCTAAGTCAGCGGACGGTGTTGGCTACTCTGTTGTTTTTCCTGATCGCACTTATATGTGTCGCTTGCCTCCGGAGACTAGCATCTTTACAGCGCAACTTTATGCTATTCTCTATGCTCTTCGTCTCCTGCTTTCTCGTTGTCAGTCTTCCTTTGTGGTTGTTGTTGACTCTCGTAGTGCCCTCATGGCTCTCGGGTGCTTTAATCCAGTTCATCCGGTAGTTGTCGAGATCCAGCATTGGCTGTTTCTCGTTCACAGTAAATTTAAGTCGGTTGAGTTTTGTTGGGTTCCCAGCCATATTGGCGTGTCTTTAAATGAGCGTGCGGATGCTGCCGCTAAGGAAGCTGTCCGCTCTTGTCCCATCTCTCGTAAAGGCATTCCGTATTCCGACTTTTGCCCGGTTATCCATTCCTCAGTCCTTACCCGTTGGCAGGCTTCTTGGTTGTCTGTTACTGGTAACAAGCTACGTACTCTTAAATGTTGTGTTTCCTCGTGGCCGTCCTCCTTCCACCGTAACCGGCGGTGGGAAACAGCTCTGGCGAGGTTGCGTATTGGCCATACTCGCTTAACCCATGGTCACTTGATGGAGCGCCGCCCTGCTCCTTATTGTCCTAGTTGCATTGTCCCTCTTACGGTCGTGCATGTCCTTCTTGAATGTCCTGACTTCCAGGACGAGCGTGTGTCTTGCTTTCCGACCGCCCCTCGCGGTCACCTGTCCCTCGATAGAATTCTTGGTGACTCGGATACTTTTGATATCGTTCGCCTTATGCGTTTTTGTTCTCGTATTGGCATCCTTGGTGATATTTAGCGCCCTCTGATTATTTTGCGTATTTGATGGTGCTACATAGCCTTCCCGGTTTGGTGCCTTCTTTTGATAATTACTTACTTATAATAGTATAGGAAGTAAGCTTTTCATTTTATAGATTTCATAATTGTTTTTTTACTTTTTTGGTCATCTATTGTTATTAATTATTCTAGTTCATTTTTTACATTCCTAAGTTCCCATTAAGTTTTTATTACTTAAATTGCCATTAAGTTCATATTACTTTAGAATTTTTATTCTACTTTTTCTTTGTAACCCAGGTTGTCTAGCCCAACCACCATTGCTCCATTGTGCTCTTTTGCTTTGCCTCTGCAGTTTTGATCATTAGTGCAAATAATTACCTACAGTGTACCTGAAAGTACTTTTAAACAACCTACCTCATTTTTGTGTATAGTTTTATATATATATATATATTTTTCATAGCTAGTTCTTTTATCATTTTCTTTTTGGCTTTCCTGTAAAACAGCCCTCTTATGCAAACTATTATAGATCCAGACCTTAACCTCTTATCTAGTATCTATGACAATCAGCACTTTAATGATCAAAATTGCAGATATTACACAGCACATGATGTAAACAATGTTTTAGCGTGTAATCACAATGTTTCTTAATTAATTTGAATGTAAGATCTCTTTGCAAGCACTTTGATGATGTTAATACCCTGATTCAAACAGTTGACAACAAATTCTCTTTTATTGTGTTTACTGAAACGTAGTTAAAAAGAGGACACTTCTCAACTCTACAACATACCAAACTACTCAGCCATTCACAACTGTCGTCCTATACAAAAAGGTGGTGGTACTTCTCTTTACTACCACCATGCACTGACTTGCTTAAAAGTAATTAAATCTACAGACCCTTATAGAGAGTATATATTTGCCTCTTTCAGAATCAAGGGTAACGATGCTGTCTTGACTGTGGGAGCAGTCTACAGGGTTCCTAACACTGATGTGACTGAATTTAACTCAAACCTTAGAAATCTTATACTAGAGAACCGACTGAACAAAAACCACTTAATTATTTCTGGCGACTTTAACGTTGACCTCTGCGAGCCTGATAACTCTCCTGCTGCTAGTTTCCTCAACTGCTTCCTCATATGAATTCCTGCTTCCTCATTCCCGTAATCACTAGACCTACTAGAATCACTGACAATACTGCCACGGCTCTTGATCATATCTGAACCAACATAACCTCTCCACTTACTTCAGGAATAATCATCGATAGCACTACAGACCATTACCCCACATTTCTCCTAACCAACATTAACACACCACCTCTAGAGGCAAGGGAGATAAGCTTTAGGCTGCACAATGAAACTGCAATAGGCAATTTTATAGCTGCTGCTGCTAATATCAACTGGGAATCTGAATTAGGGAACATAGGGGACATCAACCTAGCAGTGCAATCATTTCTTAAAAAAACTCCTAGCCTTTATAACATCCACTGTCCTATGCTAAAGAAACAAGTCACAACTAAAAGGCTAAACAATCCTTGGCTTACAAAGGGGATACTTAAATCCATTAATAAAAAAACATGACCTTGAGAAGACGTATAGATTAGGAATCGTCTCCAAAGAATTACTCATCATTGCTATCTAGAATAATTAGGAGAGCCAAAATTAAATACTACGAAGACAAATTTACCCACACAAAGGACAATGTTAAGAAAACATGGAGCACAATTTCTCAAATATTGGGATCAAAGAATTTTATAAATAACAAACCAATACTCCAATCAAATAATGATGGTCTGCTTTCAGCCTCTGACACTGCTCTTGAGTTCAATAGATTCTTCTCTTCCATTGGGTCATCCCTTGCAAATGACATTCCATCGTCCAGTACTAATATTCAGGACTATCTTACTGGAAACTATCCACAGTCTCTGTACCTAATGCCTACTAATTCCACTGATGTTACTGACATAATCCTTTCCCTTTAAACCAAGTCTAGTGCCCTTGAGGAGATACCATCTCTTATTTACAAAAAAAAAACTCCAGATTTTTAGCTCCTGCCATTGCATTACTCTTCAAGTCACTTGAACTCCAAACCTTTCCAGATATTCTAAAAAAAGCAAGAGTAACCCCTGTCCACAATTGTGGTGTTCCAACTGATGTTAACAACTTCAGATCTATATCAATTCTGCCAAACTTATCAAAAATATTTGAAAAACTAATCTATAAGTAAGTAAGTAAGTAATTATCAAAAGAAGGCACCAAACCGGGAAGGCTATGTAGCACCATCAAATACGCAAAATAATCAGAGGGCGCTAAATATCACCAAGGATGCCAATACGAGAACAAAAACGCATAAGGCGAACGATATCAAAAGTATCCGAGTCACCAAGAATTCTATCGAGGGACAGGTGACCGCGAGGGGTGGTCGGAAAGCAAGACACACGCTCGTCCTGGAAGTCAGGACATTCAAGAAGGACATGCACGACCGTAAGAGGGACAATGCAACTAGGACAATAAGGAGCAGGGCGGCGCTCCATCAAGTGACCATGGGTTAAGCGAGTATGGCCAATACGCAACCTCGCCAGAGCTGTTTCCCACCGCCGGTTACGGTGGAAGGAGGACGGCCACGAGGAAACAACATTTAAGAGTACGTAGCTTGTTACCAGTAACAGACAACCAAGAAGCCTGCCAACGGGTAAGGACTGAGGAATGGATAACCGGGTAAAAGTCTGAATAAGGAATGCCTTTACGAGAGATGGGACAAGAGCGGACAGCTTCCTTGGCGGCAGCATCCGCACGCTCATTTAAAGACACACCAATATGGCTGGGAACCCAACAAAACTCAACCGACTTAAATTTACTGTGAACAAGAAACAGCCAATGCTGGATCTCCACAACTACTGGATGAACCGGATTAAAGGACCCGAGAGCCATGAGGGCACTACGAGAGTCAACAACTACAAAGGAAGACTGACACCGAGAAAGCAGTAGACGAAGAGCTGAGAGAATAGCATAAAGCTCTGCTGTAAAGATGCTAGTCTCCGGAGGTAAGTGACACATACAAGTTCGATCAGGAAAAACAACAGTAGCCAACACCGTCCGCAGACCCATCGGTGAAGACAGAAACGGAGCGGGAGTGAGAAGAAAAGTGCTCAAGGAAAGGGCGTTTTAGAACTGTAGGAGGGGTAAAAGCTTTAATGATGCAGGTCAAGGATGTACAAAACCGCGGAAGAGGGACTCTCCACGGGGGCAAAGAAGGAACACCACGAGGAGAAACATTAGAAATACGAACGGAAAGAATCCTGTAGGCGAGATAATCGGACAAAGAGGGAGGTGGTGAAGAGGAACAGGAATCGCAGGAGGGGAAAAAGTTAAACCACGACATAGGCGAGAGGAAGAACAAGAATTCGCGGAATAAGGACCGCGCAAGATAGCAAAGACAGTAGCGATCACGGCGGTCCTGGAGAGACAGGAAGCCAGTGTAAACATACAAGCTAAGGACGGGAGTCGAACGAAAGGCACCAGAACTGAGGCGCAACCCAGTATGGTACAAATCAAGACGGCGAAGAGTATTAGGAGAAGCAGACGAGTAAGCAGGGCAACCATAATCGAGCTTAGACAGGACGAGAGGAATGTAAAGCAAGGAGAGTGCGCCTATCTGCCCCCCCAAGAAGTATGGGACAATACCCGAAAGAGGGCAAGGGCCTTAGAGCACTCAACACGGAGGTAAGAGATATGGGGAGACCAAGACAAACGAGTGTCAAGGAATAACCCCAAAAGCTTCCCGGAATCTTTGTACTCAAGGGGATGACCATAAAGTGACAGAGGGACGAAGAACGATTACGTTTCCGCGTAAAAGTCATGGCACAAGTCTTAGAAGTAGAGAAATTGATGCCATGATCCGTGGCCCAAGACGACACGGCATCAATTGCCAGTTGAAGCCGGCGCTGAAGGAGAGGCGAATCATCACCCTGACATTAAAGGGCAAGATCATCGACAGAGAACGGAGAAGACACCTGAAGGAAGAGGAAAGAAGACCATTGAGGGCAACCAGAAAAAGTAGTGCTCAGAACACTACCCTGGGGCACACCTTCGTATTGCTGAAAAGAGGCAGCGAGAGCAGTACCAAGGCGCACCCAAAAGGAACGACGAGAGGAAGCTGCGGAGAAAGTGGGAGATGACCACGAAGGCCAAAAGAATGAAGTCGAGATAGAATATGATACCGCCAAGTGGTGTCTTAAGCCTTTCCCAGGTCAAAAAGGACGGCAACAGCGGAGGTCTTCGCAGCAAAAGCAGTTCGAATATAGACCTCCAAGTTCACCAGGACATCTGTCGTGCTGCGGCACTTGCGGAAACCAAATTGAGAAGGGGAGAGGTGGTGGTGGTGTTCCAGGAACAACATCAGACGAACGTTAACTATACGTTCAAAGAGTTTGCAGACACAACTTGTGAGAGCAATAGGGCGAAAGTCCTTAGGGGAAGTACCCAGAGGCCCCGGTTTGCGAACAGGGAGGACAACGGCATCGAGCCAGTCCTCGGGGACTGACGACGACTCCCAGATCCGATTATACAGACTCAGTAAATACTGAGACGTGCACGGAGGGAGATGGGGAAGCATCTCAATGAATACCATCGCAGCCCGCCGCCGTAGAACCGCAGAGGGATAGGGCAGAACGAAGTTCAGAGAGAGAAAGGATCATTATAGGGAAGCCGAAGACGAGTGCAGAAATCTAATGGACGAGAGACTAGGACAGGTTTACGAAGAATGAAAGATTGGGGAAGATGAAGACCAGAGCTAACAGAAGAAAAGTGGGAACCCTGTTCGGAAGAGACCTCCAACGGGTCCGCCACAAGAGTACCATGGAGGTGAAGGACCGGTGAAACATCGGGAACGAACTTGCCCGCTATCTTGCGGATACGCTTCCAGATCTGTGGCAGAGGAGTTTCGGACGTAATTGTTGAGACATAAGATGCCCAACATTCACGCTTAGCCGTACGGATGGCCGTACGGGCCACCGCACTCGCTTTCCGAAAGAAAAGAGAAGAATCGGTCGTCTGCCGACGGCGGTGCCTCTTCCAGGCTGCACGCTTACAGCGGACAGCCCGAGCACAATCCGCATTCCACCAGGGAATGCACTTCCGCGGACCCCGAGAGGAAGAGCGTGGAATAGAGCGGAGGGCAGCGTTGAAGACAGTGTCATGAAAAAGGAGGTGAGCACGAGGGAGAGGCAGAAGGGAGAGATCAGAGAAAGCAGCACCGAGGGTAAATAGGTTCCAGTCCACCTTAGCACACTGCCACCTAGGGAAGGAGAGGGAAGGGCGAAAAGAAAAAAAGTAAACAAGGATGGGGAAATGGTCACTGCCATGGAGGTTATCAAGAACCTGCTACGTGAAATCTAAGTAAAGAGAAGAGTAGAGAGAAATATGAAGATAGGAAAGGGTGCGAGTCCGAGAGACCAAGTGCGTGGGCTCACCAGAATTCAGAAGACAGGTAAGAAGAGGATAAACGGTTCAAGAAGGCGACCTCGGGTATTCGTCAGAACATCACCCCAAAGAGAATGACAATTGAAATCGCCCAGCAGGAGTACAGGCTCTGGCAAGGAGTCCAGGTGGTGTTTCAGATCAGGAAGAGAAAGCGGGACACTCGGGGGGGGGGGGGGGGGGAGATAAATGGAACGAACTGTGTACCATTTCCCCACAAAGATACAAGCAGCAGAACACTGGAGAGGCGAAGGAAAAAGTAAGGGGACAAAGGGAACATGAGCGCGAATCAAGAGTGCAGAAGAATTAGGAGCCCCAGCAATAGGTTGGGGGGGGGGGGAAGAGAAAGGAATTGCCACGAAAACGACCAGGACGAGCACCAAGCATTGGCTCCTGGAGACAAACACAAAGGGGGGCGAAAACCGTGAAATTAGAAGTTGGAGTTCGAGGAAATTGGCATAATAACCTCGAACGTTCCATTGAAGAATAGACATCGACGAGAAGAGAAAGGACAACAGAGAACAAGGAAGAAAAGGCGAAAGAACAACATTACACGTTAAAGAATATCAGGGTCGGGATCAGGGTCAGCAAAGTCATGGTTAGGGGGGCATGGGTAAACTGAGCAAAGACGGAGGGAAGGAAACGGGAGAACAGATCAGAGGTGGGCGGGCGGGGTCCGGAGGAGGAGGAGGAAGAGGAGGAGACAACGGAGAGGAGCAGTCAAGGACAGCAGTAGGAAGAGGGGGAGTAGGAAGAGGGGGAGTAGAAAGAGGGGAGCGCACCCCAGCAAGAGCAGCAACCGAAAGGGAAGCAGGGGCCAAAGAAACCTCCATAGCAGGAACAGGGGGCGCAACCACTGAAACGGGAGGGGAAGGAGCAACAGAGCCAGAAGTAGGAGCTAAGGAAGAAAGCGAAGCCTTCTTACCCGCCGGGGAAGAGGAAGGAGAGGAGCCAGGCTTACGCTTCTGACTTAAAGAGACAGGTGTCCCAGCAACTACGTACCGGGCAACGGATTCCAGTGTCTCAACAGGAGAAGCCGAACGAGAGCACACACGACGGCCGTTAGGAGAGCGATGGACATCCGCCTGCACCGACAGGCGGCGGGGAGAGCCGATAGATGGAGGAAGAGGATGGGAAGGAGGATCGGAGGGGGACGAGGAAGAAGACACAGGAGACATGACAGACCGGGTTGAAAGAAGGGGAACCCCAGACAGAGGACCAGGAGGGGGACCCCTCGGGAAAGAACTCAAAGGAACAGAGGAGGGGGCAGCGGGCGTATCAGGGTCCAAGGCCCGGAAACGGTTGAGAGTCTGAGGAAGGGGGGAAGGACGAGGAGAGGAAGAGCGCAACACGCGAGCATAAGAGATGTTAGTATAAGGCGGGAGCCGGCGAACCTGGCGCCTCGCCTCAGGAAAAGACAAACGCTCCCGGTGCTTCAGGTTAAGGACGGCCGCCTCAAGCTTGTAATGGACACAGGCACGGGAGAACGTAGGATGGGCCTCACCGCAGTTGAGGCAGCGAGCTTGGGGAGAAGTGCACTCCTACTTAGAGTGACCTTCACTCCCACACAAAGGACAGAGAGAGACAGTCCCAGAGCAGCGGAGGGCACCATGCCCAAACCTCCAGCACTTATTACAAAGTCGAGGAGAAGGAATATACTCCTGGACAGAGCACCTAGCACCAGCAAGAATGACAGAGGATGGAAGGGTCCTACCATCAAAGGTGATCTTCACAACGCGAAGGGGTTGACGGCGACGACCACGAGGGGGACGAGTAAACGAGTCAACCTGGAGGACAGAATGGCCTTGGGCATCAAGGATATGCCGAATATCATCGTGGCAATCCTGCAGATTCCGAACACCGGTTGCAACATGGGGTGGGAGGAGAATAGTGCCAACACTGGAATTCATCTGAACGTTCTTGGAGACCCGAACAGGGATCTCGCCAAGGCAAGATAAGGCAGCCAAGCGGGAAGCCGCATCCTGAGAAGGAGCAGCAACGACACGTGTACCGAGACGAGTGGGGTTGAAAGTAACACACGCATCCACGGAATCTACAAGATGCCGACGGAGGGAGAAATCGTCAGGAGGCGCAGAATCAAGAGGGAGGAGATCAAAGTATTTGGCCCATGAAGCAGGACCAAACAAGGCCTGATACGCATCAGCACGGGAAGGAATCGAGCGAGTGCGGTTGGGGCGCGAACGGCGTTGAGAACCCCTAGAGAGAGTGGGGTCAAAAGGCGCAGTAGTCACAACGAAAGACTTAGCCACACCAGGGGACGAAGTGGTCACCACCGGGGGCTGGAGGCTCGACCCAACCTCAGAGGAGGGAGGGGAGCTGGGGGAAGAAGTCAGGACGGTCAAAGGAGGAGCAAGGTCGGGGCCCAACGCAGCGGGAGCTACAGAGCCTGGTCTTCCAATACAGGCCGACTCGGGGGCTTGGTCGCCCACCCCACGAGCCTGAGAGGGTACAACGGAAACATTCAACGACATAGAGACGAAAAGTGACAAATTCATCCACGAATGTGCCCCCATACCCACCATGGAGCCACAATTAGAGGCAGGACACCCAACAGGAAGCTATCGCTGATCATGCCGGGGCCCCCTAGGGGTGCGTCGTGAGTATACGCCCCACAAACGCCACCTTAAGAACCGTCAGTCCGTCGAGATCGGGTTCAGCGACGAAAGGGGGATTGACAATAAAAGGTTCCCCTCGCTCGAGACGTCGGGTACTACAGTTCTACGGGTGCAAGAGTATGCCTCCTCAAGCACCCGGGCGTCAAAATAGAAGAAGTCCAAAGAAATAATCCAAAACAAGCAAAAGGTCGGCAGGAAACGACAAGCAGATAGGAGAAGAGGGGGGAGAAAAACGAAACATAAGGAAAAGGAAAAGCGATCCGGCACAATTGGAGAAGACAGCAGCAGGAGTGCAAGGCCAGAAAAGGACAGAGGACTGCCCAACGGAGCATCACACTCCGGCAGCCGTCCACCAAGCCCCCTCACGACGCCAACGGGCCGGAAGGGGAGGGGGTCTGGCGAGGTAATGTACTGGCCATACTCGTTTAACTCATGTGCACCTACTGGAGTGCCGCCCTGCTCCTTATTGTTCGATCTGTATTGTCCCTCTTACGTTGTGCATATCCTTCTTGAATGTCTTGACTTCCAGGATGCGCGTGTGTCTTGCTTCTCGACTGTCCCTTGGAGTCATTTGTCTCTCGACAGAATCCTTGGAGAATCAGATATCCTTGATATTGTTCGCTTTATGCGCCTTTGTTCTAGTATTAGCATCCTTAGTGATATTTAGCGTCTTTTTCAATATCCTGCACCTTTGACGGTCTTACATAGTCTCCCCGGCTGGGTGCCTTCCTTTTATAATCACTTACGTCTTCCCTTTCATCCCCCCATCCCTTTTGTGACAAATGGGAGGGATGATCAAAGGGAGAGGAGAGACTAATGACAGCAAGGGGAGAAGGGAGAAAGGGGAGAAAAGGGAGAGGGGAGAAGGGAGAGCCATGAATTGAGCACCAGATCATTACACCCTCCTCACCCGTTCTCCTGCTCCTCCTCCCTTCCTCACCATTTCCCACTACCTTTGCCTGGCCCATGCTTCACCCATTCAACTTGGTCCTACCCTCTTTCCCTATACCACACCCCCCCTCTCCCTCTCCATCCCCGACTCTCTCCATATTTCTAAAATATATTTTATTAGTAATAATTATAATGTCATCATTCAATTACATTAAATGATATTCGCATTGACTATAATAAACACTTTTGAATTGTGTCTTCCCCCTTCCCCCCTGGCCGTCCTACTAATGGGAGGGAGATGTTCAGAATGTTTTATGGGATTATGTTCTTAGTTGAAAAGGCAGGGAGCATCAGTTAATCCTCCAGAGGCAGATATTGATGTATCTATATTAGGTGCCTTAATCCTTGTGTTCAATATTTACATAGGTATTGGGACGGACAGTGCAAAAAATCATGTGGCATCTGATTGTGTCTCAGGTACACTGTTCCCGATCGAATTCTAGCGACCCTGACCAGCCTATGGTCATCCCGTACCCCAGACCATTATCTTTTAAATTAGGTGACACTTTTCCCAAGCGTCTGGCCTACAACTTTGGATAGAAAATTATCTCTCATAGCTACAGATAAACTAATAGAATCTCATAACTGAAGAAGTAAATACAAAGACTTCACATTTACTTCCCGCCTCGGTTACTCCTTAATATATAGGAGCTGATAGAGGGTGGGGTGGGGGGGGGTGGTAATGTTTGTGTTCCACCCGGGTAGGTGAGTGGCTCCTACTGTCCTCTTATATGCCTGCTGTGGCGGTACACAAGCAAAGTGCCTCCCGTGTGTTTGCTGTGCATAGACTCATGCATACACTTCAGTTCCTTCATTTAGTTAAACCCACCCAGTGGCTGCAGCTCCTGGGTGGGGGTGGAGTAAAATGGGAGGTTGCGTGGCCCTCCTGAATTAGTCGTCTAGTTCAATCGCATCAACTGGGCATTGTAAACTTGCTATTCCAATCGGTCTTTGGGCTACTCTTACGGCCTCTAAACCGGCATATATTATCCGTTAGCTCTGAGGATCTTCGTGTGCTTGTTCCTGCCCTTGTTGGGCTCCATGGTGGGAAGGGGTGCAGGGCTGTGAAGTCCATTTTCTAATTACGTGCTTCTAAATACAGATCTATCTTTGGCTCTGAGAGGGCGACCAGGTTCTAGAGTTGCACAGACGGTATATCGGGCTCCATATCTCCGTCTATTATGGTCCCAGACCATGCTTGGTGTTTGGTTTCCTCTTGGTGGACGGTAACTTGGCGCACTGAGGGGACACATGTACCCCGGCCACAGGTATGAAGGGGTATCTCCACCTCCCCTCACTGCCTGCTGTGACGCGGCACAAGCTAAACGCGTTCCTATATATTGGTCATGGATGGAGATATCTGCACTCCTCAGTGTGATTTCTTTTAAGGGGTTAAGCCTGCCCTGGGGTTGACCCCTAGGTGGGGGGGGGGGTGAAGAGGCAAAACTGGAGGTTCAGGGCAACCCACCTGAACCAATCAGCTCTAGTTAGCACCACTTAGACATAGAGTCAAGTGGGCATTGTAGGATTGGTGTCCTTATTGGACCCTGGGCTCAGTTCAAAATAAATTCCATCTCCATGCCTCTGCAGATAATGTTGAAAACTCTGTCATGGTTCTCCTAAGTGCAGCTGCATGATGTCCCTTTGCCACCTTGTGTGTGTATCCTGGACATTATAGTACTGGTAGCTCTTCCTGAGTTCGCTGCATCAACTATGAAAAGGCCCACCCTGCCTTCCCTTGAACTTGCGTCCATTGTAAGTGTGAACAGGCCATCCTGTTCCAACCCCCCTCCTTACATGGATCGGCGCCAGAACTGTCCTTTGGATTCCTTTACCATTACTTATGCTTGTGTGTTGTTTCACACTACTATTCCCTGACCTTCTTCCCTTCTCTTGTTCTCATTTTCCAAACCTTAAACTCCGAGCTTGCATCAGCTTCTTCAACCCTTCTCCAATCTGATGGTGATGCTGCACGCAATAGCAGGCACGACAGAAAAATGGAGAGGAGACTGGCGACATGAAATCAATGGGTAAGGGATGACAGGGGGAGGAGGGGTTACTCTAACAGTAGGGGGATAAGGGAGGCAATAAGGGAAGCTTGTTGATGTTACCTATCGTTCGTTACGGCTCGTGACCCTACAGCAGCCAAGCTTTAATTACGTCTAGGGATACGAGAAAACTGCTGTTCTCAAGAGCGGATCACCAGTATAACCCCTTAATAAGTAATGAGCACATAAATAAAAATCTTCCTTTAGGACTGAAGAATAGATGCAAAATATTATATAGATATATATTCAAGACAGTATAATATATAAACCACAGATGATCAAGTTAACTTATACAACAAACAAGGTATTGTCATTCTCCTAATATAGTAAAATAAAATATGGCACAACAAGAAATAAACAGACTTATCTCCCACATGTTATCCCTTCGAGTCCCGTTCAGCTACTGAACTCACGCTCTGGCGCTACCCACATTCTCACCTCCCGTCTGCCTCATCCCAGGATGAGGGATGGAAACTAAGGACTTTTTAATATTTAAAACTAATTGAACAACCACTTGTTCTCAAAACACACAGGAATGCAAATTACAGATAATAGTTACTTACAAAATATATAAGTACAATGCCACCTGTTTAATTACAGAAAATAAACAATTACCTAAACTAAATAAAAGTGACATCTGGAACTTCCAAACTGAACAGGTCCAGCTTTCCCGTCTCTGACAGGTACTAGACGTGTGCAACGCAACCGCGCTCCTATCTCCACTAACGCTGCCACACCATACGACAATTTACAAAAACACAATGTGTGTACATATACAGGCAATGATATAATGGAAACAAAAATGCTATTTCAAATTTATATACGTATTCTGCTAGGAGTACGTAACACTTCCACCTCCAAGAAAAAAAATGCAATAGATTGAAGATCAATGGCATTTTTTCAAAGGAAAATGTATGACTCTTGAGATTTATGGTATTAATTACACCAAACATGTAAAAGTAATAAGAACACATCTCTGGACCAAAATGAAAACACTCCAAATATAGTCTTACAGGAAACTCAGAATTTTCAGTCTTATGACTATGTTCTACATATGTGTCACTGGAGTATGCAAATTTATCTCTCCAAGGTACTATCTCATTTATTTCACTTTGTTTCAGATCATATTTCACACTCCTATCTACAACAGTATCATTAGTAGCATGAATAGAATTGTCAAGAAAGGTAGCTGCATTCACACAGTTATCATGGCAATTTAGCTTTTCATTTGTTTCTACTATTTCTCCAAGATCAGTTCCGTATTTCCAGGTGATCCCTTTTTCACATGGTGAAGTTTTCCAAGACAGACTCCATTTTCCATTTCTCCCCTTTCCTGGAGCTGAACTGCTAAATTGAAACTGACTGGATGTTGAGTAGATTTGGGACTTCTCCTGGGTATGCTCTGACACAGACATCTGCTCTTCATCACTCTTGATCCTCTGTGGAACACATACTCTCGCCCAATGGATACTAAAATTAGAGAAATTAGCATTAAACCTCACAATTATGCATAAAACTTTCCCATTCATAGAACCTTCCGAAACACAAGACACCGACTTAGCAAACCGTTGACCTTCAAACCAAGAAATACAACCCAAGATAAGTGCAACGACTACCTGATCGAACTGACTCAGATGATCCATAAGGAACACAGAAATCAATTGCCTCATAACTCTGTCATAACGATCAGTGAAAGAAAACAGGCGTATGCCTAGGCACCATACCTCAATCAGAACTCCGAAAACAAGTTCACACCCCCTGATGGTGAACTTGAACACAACACACACTTTCATCAACCGTCTAGTCTTCCAAAAGACTAAATAAAACATGCCGAAAACTTTACAACCCTCACCATCACTTCCCAAGTGATTTACGTCTGATGACAACCAATCAACCAAGAGGTTTAAGGGTCTTAACATCTTGAAGATGCACAGCAGGTTACCTGGGAAACACCCAAGGACAATCTGAAACCCTTCACAATGATTAACTCTAGGTAGGATATCCTTATCCCCCAACTTGAAATACACACCTGGAGCCTCAAACATCTGTTCACCAGTATGATTTAATCCTTCACCCACAATATGACTCTGAAAATCAACTCCAATATGACTCTGAAAGTCAACACCACACTTGAGTGGAACATACACTTTTATCACTCGTGCATCAAAATTAACTGGATCTGAATATAGAGACACTGCTCTAGCATAACTCACCACTTCCTCAGAACTGGATGCACAACCTACTTGAGTAAACTCTCTGCTCAACCACAAGGCTTGACAAAGATGTCCCACAGTCCATTACTTCACAAGAAAATGGCTCCTGCAGAATAAAAGTAGATTTCAACATCCTACACACACTCTGACTCAATGTACCCAATGAGAAATACTTACTCCACATGGAATAAGAATCACAACTCTGCAACTTAGATCCAAATGCTACTTTACCACTCTTAATGATTTTACCAAAATTTCCTCCCATGACTTCTGGAGCTGCTTGGAGTACTGTCTGCTCATAATCAATAATATCACTACCAAGCTGGGTCACATCCTCACAGACAACTGAAGAGGGAGGCTCAATGGGTCTCCATCTACTCAACAGAAGCTGATCCTCTGGCTGCTTTCCCACACTCTCCAAAACTGGATCTACAGTACAGACTGTCTCCTTGCTTCTCTCTGAAATCTTAGGGTCAGTTCTACTCAAAGCACTTAAATGAAGGGAATCTGAAACGAGCGGGCAAGTAACAGGTAGTTTGACCTCCTCCCCTATTATATCACCTTGACTAGGGTGAGGCGGGGCCTCCACAACGGACTTACTCTCGACAACTGATTCTAAACTTGGAGTGAGCGGGAATACTTCTGCCAACCCGACATCTGGCCCTAAACCATTCACTTGGCTGGAATACAGAGTCGTGTCTTTTAAGTTTCTCTCAACTCCTGGCACAACGTTCGTAGTGAGCGGGCAAGACAATGGTACATGGACATCCTTTCCCAATTTATTGGAATAAAGCAGAGTCATAGTATCAGGCTTACTCTCAACAACTAAATCGGCCACACAGGAATCTGGAACAACCACATCCCACTTCTCCACTGAAGGGGTACTGGTTACTGGAACAAATGCTTGAGTAACAACATCAGAACTGACAACTGGATTTATAATAGTACTGACATCAGCACAGGTAGAATGAACAAAACCATCTTCTACAACAGGTTCATTCATAGAACTAACTTCAGCACAGGCAGAATAAACATGGTCTGCAACTGGCTGTTTACACAAACGGGGATCATTCTCACCCACAACATGATTTATGGCCACATCATTACCCAATATAACATCCACACCTGGGATGGGCAACTGTGTACTAACACCCACAGTGCATAAACTTGGTGTAATGGTGGATCTGAAATTAATGTCTATTAGAGGTACAGTTTTACATCCTGCAACACTCTGAAGAACAACAAACTTTCCAGTATCTCTCTTTTCAACATCAGAAAGAATACTGGATGAAATTATGGTTTGGGAAGCACCTGTATCACGAAGAATAACCACTGGCTTCCACTTCCCATTAATACACAAAACTTCACCTGAAGACATATATGGTGAATACTGTTTCACCCAATTGGGGTTTACAGTTACATGTTTATTAGTAAGTTTATTTTGCACACCTCTGCAATAAATGAGACCAGTTGGTCGTAACTCAGGGTGCAATATAAAACATGAATGAATTCCATGGCCTTTTCTCTTACAATGGGAACAGGACCTTACAGTGGACACACTGGTAGAACCAACTGTAGGTTTAGAAATAACCTTATTATTATTTGACATTCCTGACAAGGAAGTAGCAGGAGTAGGTTTTGTAAGAGAAGAGCTCATGGGAGTAACTGGAGTACTAGGACGGGATGGATTCTGATAAGGAGTTCGGTGAGCATTATAATGTACTCTACGACTAGACTTAGGTGAAGTGGCCGTAAACTGGGCCTTAGTCAACAACTCATGCTCATCCGCGAGCTTTGACAGCTCATAAATGTCTGTTACATTCTTTTGTTCTGCCATAAAAGTAGACAACTGGTCTGGGAGACATGACAATACTTCTTCCATTATAAGAAGATTCTTTAAAGCATCAAAGTCAGTGACTGAAAGTGACTTTAACCATCTGTTGCAAAAATTCGTCTTCTGACGAGTAAAATCTGCTATTGTCTGATCACTTATCCTCCTTAGATTCCTAAACTTTTACCTGTGTGCCTCTGGATTTAACTGATAAGCATTTAAGATGCTTTTCTTTACAAATTCGTAATCAAAGCTATGAGCGTCAGGTAGGGATGTGAAAACCTCCTGACTACGCCCCTTAAATTGAGACTGCATAATGGCTACCCACTGATCCCTTGGCCAGTTCATACTGATGGCAATTTTATAAAAATGTGCAAAGAAAACCTCAGGATCCTCCTCATTGAACTTGGGCAACTCTATATACTTATGCGTCCTTATGGGATTATTATCACTATTTATTGAAACATTACTACTATTTCCATGCCCAGCTGCCATACGCTGTGTTTCAAGCCTGAAGTTAGTGTCAGCCATTTGTTGTTGAATCTCTAATTGTTGCCTTTTTGTGGCTTCTATTTGCAACTGTGCCTCAATTTCTAAACGTCTAGTCTCAAGCTCCCTTTGCTGAGCTTCAGCCTCTAATATTTTCTGTTCTTTTTGAGCTTCAAGTTCTAATATTCTCTGTTCTTTTTGAGCTTCAAGCTTAGCATTGGCTATTTGCGCTTCTAACTCAAGACGCTTTAACGTCATCTGATCACTCGACTCCTCTTTTAACTCTTCTAGAATTTCTTCATCTAACTCTCCATTCTCAACAAAATGTGTCACAATGACTTTCAATATTTGGGCTTTAACCATTCTATTGTTGGCGGTCAAATCCAACTGATTTGCCATTTGTATTAACTCAGTCTTTTTAAGGCTCTGAATCCTTTCAAAGTCTGGGTGAGCCACCAACGCTGCAACTTTCTCCTCCATCGTTACTAACACTTGGCACTTGATTCACAACAATAATTAAAAACAATGGCACTGCACTACACTTCACTGTAAAATTGTCACCACACTGAAAATTCGCTTGGCCTCACTGCACAAACAAAATATATAGGATGACTTACCTCAAAATCGTGAAACGTTGTTACTTGACACACAGGAAAGCTTGCTTGGCACATGGAATAGGTCTTAAGAAACACACAGACACTTGACACAATGGTACCTAGGAAGGCAAGGTTAGATTAGCATAATTAAGGTTAAGTGGGAACAATATTTCCCGGCACAGGCCCCCATAACTCTTTGTTACCTATCGTTCGTTACGGCTCGTGACCCTACAGCAGCCAAGCTTTAATTACGTCTAGGGATACGAGAAAACTGCTGTTCTCAAGAGCGGATCACCAGTATAACCCCTTAATAAGTAATGAGCACATAAATAAAAATCTTCCTTTAGGACTGAAGAATAGATGCAAAATATTATATAGATATATATTCAAGACAGTATAATATATAAACCACAGATGATCAAGTTAACTTATACAACAAACAAGGTATTGTCATTCTCCTAATATAGTAAAATAAAATATGGCACAACAAGAAATAAACAGACTTATCTCCCACATGTTATCCCTTCGAGTCCCGTTCAGCTACTGAACTCACGCTCTGGCGCTACCCACATTCTCACCTCCCGTCTGCCTCATCCCAGGATGAGGGATGGAAACTAAGGACTTTTTAATATTTAAAACTAATTGAACAACCACTTGTTCTCAAAACACACAGGAATGCAAATTACAGATAATAGTTACTTACAAAATATATAAGTACAATGCCACCTGTTTAATTACAATAAATAAACAATTACCTAAACTAAATAAAAGTGACATCTGGAACTTCCAAACTGAACAGGTCCAGCTTTCCCGTCTCTGACAGGTACTAGACGTGTGCAACGCAACCGCGCTCCTATCTCCACTAACGCTGCCACACCATACGACAATTTACAAAAACACAATGTGTGTACATATACAGGCAATGATATAATGGAAACAAAAATGCTATTTCAAATTTATATACGTATTCTGCTAGGAGTACGTAACAGTTGACGCATTGGGGGTCTAAGGCATGGTAATGTCAAATATGGAGGATGGCAACAACTTTTAATGGAGACAAAAACCCGACAACAGCTTGGGCATCACCACGGCTGATGCCGTGAGCACATTAACATTCTTTCCTGGAAGAATCTGAGAAACTAAATAAAAGGAAAAATAACAACCACATTTCGAGGCTTAACGCCAGAATTTCCAGCACCAGTTACTTAGGTGAAGAAAGTGTTCACCACGTCGGCGCCTCTTCTTCACTGTCCTGCCATCCATACACACTGTCCTCTCTGACAGTCCTGGACACAAGCTGCCTTGTAGCCTATTCTACTACTAAAGTATTAATGTCCTATAGCCACATACATAAGTAAATATTGTGGCCTAACTAGCCTACTCACACAAGGGGTAATGGGAGGGAAAATGATCTACCTTACATTCCTGGCTCACGACGCCTGTCCCTCGATGGTGTGAGGTTCCCACGCTTCCTGAGTCGATCCTCGACGACCCAGGAACGTTCCACAGGTCCTCAGGTGTCGTGGAGCCTTCGCGTCGTCGCCGTTCCAGTCCCTGAGATTCAGCTACCCCAATCCTGGTTCATCGATGGGCACTGAGTTAACCACTATTTTCCCACACTCGTTCCTTCCACAAGGCGTTGCTCCTTGTCCTAGGCACGGTGTCGTCCTTCCAGAACCCTCAGTGGATGTGACCTGGTCACAGCTAGGCTTGCCCGCCACACCTTCTCATGCCCTCAACGTCCAGCGTCGCCGCCCAGCGTCGTCGCCGAATATTTTCCAAGTTTGGCACTCTTTTGCTCATTAAACTTGGTTCCTTTTTGCTTCCCAGAAGTGCGGGGTCTCCAATACATCAGATGGGCTGCGATAGCCAGCACTAATCCACTACGAAAGGCTTGTAGAGCCTCAAGTCCTTGAGAGCTGACCGAGGTGCGTCCACTCGCTTCCAAGGTCAGGTCAACTCTGACGTTGGCGCCGCCCGGGGCACTCGGTGACGTCATGGCGAGCCCCGATTGGTCGCCCGCGACCTAAGTCGGCCAATCCGCGATCGGCTAGTGTCCCTTCCAAAACGTCATATCTGCAGTAGGGGATACTCTTTCATTTTATATCAGGGCGCCAATTTCCCCTTACTTACAACTTATAATGTAACTTCCTCCCTTAACTGGCAGCCGGTCTGGTCGCCACATATATCAATAGACTCCCTGAACCTCAGAGAATCAGTAGGGAGAGCTGATATGACTCTTAAAGCAGGCAAACGAAAGAGATAGGAGAGGGCACCGTAACAATATATATATATATATATATATATATATATATATATATATATATATATATATATATATATATATATATATATATATATATATATATAAAACATGGGTATCAAAAGCTTGTCTAGGTGGTATATATTTTACAGTGCCATTATTTCAATAAATGTTATAAAACGAGGACAATGCATGGAACACAAATTCAATGGAAATTACACAGTATACATGTGAGTAATACATCCAAGACCTAAATGTATTACATTCTCGGTTCAAATAATGTTACTTATACAGCATTTATGTTGCATTACATACATTAAGCATACAAGGATGTTTTTCAAACTCCATGACATTGGGCTACCGCTATACACTAGACTTCTAATATATATCCACTATTACATGGAGATTTGATACATAGGAAGATAAGGGTGGGAAAAGGTAAAGTGTGATTTGAAAGTGTGTGATTATTACATAGCAGAGTAAACAAAGGGTATTGAAGGTAAGGTGCGATCTGACCATATGATTTTTATTACTGTGTGAATATTAGCTCATTAGTGATTATTTACATAGCTCAGTAAAAAAGGGCATTAAAAGACAGGATGTTTACTTTAATTAGGTGATAGACTGGAGTACATCTTGATTTGAATTAATTTTGATGAACATTGAACTAAAGCGGAAGACAAGAGTTGGAGTTCGGCAATTTGCTTTTGATTTATTTTACAGGGGTCTAAAATGTAGTTGGATTTTAAATGTTAGGGTATTTGGACTAATAGTAGTAAATTTACAGGAGTAATCTAAGACAGAGAACGGAAGCTTGAGCTCGGTAATTGAGTTTTCTTTACTTACTCAGTGAGTAGTATGTATGCTTTAAATTTTATGGGATTTGGTTAGATAATAAAGATGATATGAGAGAGAAAGCTATGGCGGGGGGGGGGGCGGGGGAGCTGGAACACAATTACTAAATTGTTGTATTTTACTATGTCTGATATGCAGTGGTGTTAAATTTCAGGAGGGTTGATTGAATGCTAAATAGGTTGTAATAGTAAACTACAGCGAGGACGAGAGCGCCCCTCGTCGCTAACTAATAATGTAGTTCGGTAACTACATTATTGTATTTTACTATATCTGAAATAGCTGTGTTTTAAATCTCGGGGAAATTGATTGGATACTATAGAAGTTGTAATAGTAAAGTAAGGCGGGGAACAAGAGATAGAACTTGCTTATTGACTTGATCTGATTTACGATGTCTGAAACATGACTGTTTAAAATTAGGCTAAAATTGGGCTTATAGTAGCGAAGATGCGGTCTCTGACAAATTTGGGTCATAAACTAAACTCAGATGAAAATTGGTCTGAAAATAGGCTCTGAATATTTTTTGGCTCAAACTGGACTCTGTTAATTTTTTGGTCTTCAAACGGACTAACAATATTTGAATTTCCTCCATTAGTACTCTTTTAGAACTCAGTGATTTTGGATCTAAAATGGTCTCTGTTCAATTTTGGTCTCAAACTGCACTCTGATTAATTTCGGTCTTCAAACAGAATCTGACTAATTTTTGGTCTTTAACTGGACTCTGACAAATTTTAGACTTTAAATGGACTCTGATTAATATTGGTCTGAAATGGTCTCTGAATAATTTTTGGTCTTCTACGGGTCTGACATATCTTTGGTTAAAAATGGTCTTTGAAATTATTTTGGTCTTTAACTGGACTCTGACTATTTTCAGGTTCATACTGGTCTCTAACTACTTTCGTGTTTACACTGGTCTCTATTCAATTTCGGTCATTTAAGGATCTCTATTTTATTTCGGTCTTGAACAGGTCTCTGAATAGTTTAGATCATCTACTGGACTCTGATGAAAATCGGTCTTCAAATGGTCTCTGATGAAAATCGGTCTGAAAATGGTCTCTCTCAAATTCCGGTCAATTTTGGCCTTCTGCTGGACTGATGAAAATGGGTACAAAATATTGTAACATACTGCTAAGAGGTTTATTTTCCATAACAAAACTTCTATGACATTATTCTTTGAAAATGTCTTTTTTATATAAATTTCAGTCTTAAGCTCGTAAATAAACTCCTATTATAAGAACTCTGAAATATTTTCATAAAAGTGAACTCTGAAATTTTTTGAATTTGCATCATAAGAACCCTTTAGAATCGTGTGAGTGATTTACCCTATAAGAACTCTAACTCTAAATGAGTGATTTTAAAAACAAACAAAAGTTGACCGTAGAGTTTATTCTCAGTAAGAAGGGAGCGGACTTCCCTTGACTTTTCTATAACAAACTTCTAGGAACTCTGAAATTATTTTAAATTTCTGCCATAAGAAACCTTTAACTCCAAATCGGAACCTGGGAAACTTACCTAGAAACCTGACAGTCTATAGACGACTGGGAAATTTATAAGGAAACCCGATAGTGGTGGAAAGTCGTTAAAGACAGGGGTCTTAAGAAGATCTTGACAAGACCGCCTACAGAAGCCCTAAGGACTTCAAATTCCTTTGCCGTGTTCGAAGACGAGTGCTGTGGTGAGCCTGCAGTTCAATCGAAAGGGAAATCAATGAAGAGTACCGAAGCACAGGCCCCTCAAAGTGCTCAGAAAGTTAAAGAGTTACCTAAGCAAATTTGGGTTGAGGGAGATTCCCAGGTGAGGTATTTAGACAGGACGTTTTGTGCAAGAGATAGGAGGAACAGGTTAAGGGTTGGCTATCCAGGAGCTGGAATTGGAGATATTGTTGACAACATGAAAGATATTATGAAGGGAAATGGGAACAAACCCATTTTTTGTATTAGTGCAGGGGGTAATGATGATGGACGAGTTAGGAGTGAGGAACTGATACAGAAATTTAACGAAGCCATAGAATTAATTAGGAGCAGGGGAGGAATCCCGATCATATGTGGCATTCTTCCAAGAAAGATCGTTGGGAATGAATAGTTGTCGAGGGCACTTGATGTCAATTGCCGGCTGGAAAGATATTGCAAATCAAATGCAATATCTTTCATCAACAACTGGGAACACTTCAATAAAAGAAGTGAAATGTATGCTCGTAATGTGGTGCATCTATCGAGGGTTGTGGTTGTTGCTGTTGCGAACTCGTTGGAACCAGTGGTTAGAGGCATTTATTTGGGTTTAAACTGTTAGTAGATAGTGGTAGGGGAATTGATAGGGAGGAAGGAGGTAATAAAAGTATGTGTTTGTTGAAGAAACAAATTGGCAAAATGAACAGGGAAAAAGAAGGGCCTCAAAATAACAATTCACTTAGGGTATATTAAACTAATAGTAGAAGTCTAAGAAAGAAAATACACGAGTTAAATGCTCTTGTTTGTACAGAAAAAATTGATATTAACGCACTTACCGAAACGTGGATGAATGTAGAAAATAGAGAACTATTAGCTGAATATCAAATAAATGGATTTAAACTATTTCACACAGATAGATATATTAGACGAGGCGGGGGAGTAGCCATATATGTTAGGGAAAATTTAAAATGTATTCTTAAAGAAGGTATCAAAACTGAGCCACACACAGAAACTATTTGCATAGAATTAAACGAAAGAGCAAATAATCTTATAATAGGAGTTATATACAGGCCACCAAATTTAGACAGAATGGAAGCAAAGCACCTATGGGATGAAATATCTAGAGCATCAAGGTCTAGCAGTATTTATGTCATGGGTGACTTTAACTTTAGTGGAATAAATTGGTCTAACAGAACAGGGAATAATGAAGCAGAAGATTTTCTTGAATTAATTGACGATTGCTTTCTTAGCCAACACATTAAGGAACCAACGAGGGAAATAATACTTTAGATTTAGTGTTAACTAACAGGGAAACACAAATTAATGACATCGAAATAGGGAGTGAGCTAGGGAACAGTGATCACAAAGAAATCACATTTAGCATAGATTGGAATAGATCTGTAGGAGAAAATTCTGTTAAAGTGCCATCTTTTCGAAAAGCTGATTTCAAAAGCCTAAGAAATTTTTTGGGTCAAATTGATTGGAAAGTCTTGGGTATGGGGGGTGGGCTGATCTTGGAGCGAGACATGAATCCAGCGATAGGTGACGTAAAAGGGGATTTCGATGTGGATTCAAAATATAACTTATTTAAGAATATTCTAAGCAAAGCACAGGAATCTAGTATACCATACAAATTGAATAGATCGAATATTAATGACCCAAAGTGGATAACAAAGGATTTGAAGAATCTTATAGGTAAAAAGAGAGCGTGGTACAAAAGGATTAAGAATGGGGAAGTCGGTTTAGAACAGGAATTCGCAGAACTGGTTAGAAATTCCAGCATAGTTCAGGCAGTTGGTAGTGGTAAGGATTGTGATGTTGTGTACCTTGACTTAAGCAAAGCTTTTGATGCAGTGCCACACGAAAGACTGATTAAAAGCAAGAGGCTCATGTATTGGATGCGCTATATTAAGTTGTATTAGGGCATGGCTATTCCAAAGGAAACAGAGAGTTAGTATAAATGGAGTTAAGTCAGAGTGGGATAATGTTGTTAGTGGAGTACCTCAGGGCTCTGTCCTGGGACCTCTGTTGTTTATAATATATATAAATGATTTAGATTCAGGTTTGAGTAGCAACATCTGCAAATTTGCAGATGATACAAAAATCGGTAGGGAAATTAACCCGGAAGAAGACTCACTATCACTTCAAGTGGATCTTAATAGGGTTTTGAAATGGTGAAAAGAATGGCAGATACAGTTTAATGCTGATAAATGTAAAGTTCTGAGGATAGGTAATGATAGTTTCAAGATACGAGCCAGATAGTGTTGAGATTGGGAAGTCGGATTGCGAAAGGGATCTGGGAGTTATGATTAGAAAGAATTTAAAACAAAAGGATCAATGCATGAATGTTCGTAATAAGGCAAATAGGACATTGAGACTTATTAATCGAAGCGTGAGTAACAAGACACCTGGTGTGGTTCTTCAGGTATATCTTGCTCTGGTTAGGCCCCATTTAGATTATGCAGTTCAGTTTTGGTCGCCATAATATAGAATGGATATAAATTCACTTGAATGTCCAGCGAAGGATGACTAAGTTAATTCCCCAAATTAGAAATCTTTTATATGAAGAAAGAGTAACAAAGCTTCAATTGCATTCGCTGGAAAGATGAAGAGTTAAGGGTGACATGACATGGTTTACAAGTGGATGAATGGACATAACACAGGGCATGTTAATAGGGTATTAAAAGTATGAACATAAGACAGTCAGGTGCAGTCACAGTGAGAGGTTGTGTTAGCTGGAGCTCCGATTCTAATAACATTATTATTGCAATAATGGAAGGATTTAGTGAGTCTGGTAGGAGCTCTGAGAGCAAAGATGGATTCCCTGCGGGAGGAGGTACGACAGCTGAGACTTCGGGAGGAAACGAAGGAGGAGGCCAGTGTTGATGGGACCTCATTAAGAAGGACTGACGGGACCAGTATTAAGAAAACCTAGTCTTGGCAAGTTGTGAAAGACAGGGGTCTTAAGAAGACCTTGGCAAAACCGACAACTAATAGCCTACACCATACATACGCATTTGACGTATTAGAGGACGAGTGCTGTGTTGAAACTGTTGTTCAACGAGGTGGCAAAGACAAAGTAATGAGGAGCATTGAAGCGCAGGTCCCTCAAACTGCTCGAAAGGAAAAGGGAGAATCGAAGCGAATTTTGGTTGTGGGAGATTCCCAGGTGAGGTATTTAGACAGAACGTTTTGTGCCAGAGATAGGGGGAACAGATTAAGGGTTTGCTATCCGGGAGCTGGAATTGGTGATATTGTTGGAAACATGAATGATATTATGACAGGAAATGGGAACAAACTCATTATTTGTATTAGTGCAGGGGGTAATGATGTTGGACGAGTTAGGAGTGAGGAACTAACACAGAGATTCAGGACAGCCATTGAATTAGTTAGGAGCAAGGGAGGAATCCCGATCATATGTGGCATTCTTCCAAGAAAGGGAGTGGGAAATGAATGGATGTCGAGGGCAATTGGTGATAATTGCCGGCTGGAAAGATATTGCAAATCAAATGCAATATCTCTCATAGACAACTGGGAACACTTCTATGGAAGAAATTAAATGTATGCTCGTGATGGGGTGCATCTATCGAGAGCTGGGGTTGTTGCTGTTGCGAACTCGTTGGAAGAAGTGGTTAGAGGTGTTTGTTTGGGTTTAAACTGTTAGTAGATAGAGGTATGGGAATTGATTTGGAGGAAGGAGGTAATAAAAGTATGTGTTTGTGGGAGAAAGGAATTGGCAAAATTATCAGGGAAAGAGAAGGGCCTCAAAATAACAATTCACTTAGGGTATATTACACTAACAGTAGAAGTCTAAGGAATAAAATTAACGAATTAAATGCTCTTGTCTGCACAGAAAACATAGATATTATTGCACTTACCGAAACGTGGATGATTGTAGAAAATAGAGAACTATTAACTGAATATCAAAATTTTTTTGGGGAGATATATACAAGAGTTGTTATATTCTTGTACATTCTTGTACAAATAATTGGATTTAAACTATTTCACACAGATAGATATATTAGACGAGGAGGGGGAGTAGCCATATATGTTAGGGACAATTTGAAATGTAGTCTCAAAGTTGTTATATTCTTGTACATTCTTGTACAAATAATTGGATTTAAACTATTTCACACAGATAGATATATTAGACGAGGAGGGGGAGTAGCCATATATGTTAGGGACAATTTGAAATGTAGTCTCAAAGAGGGAATCAAAACTGAGCCACACACAGAAACTATTTGGATAGAATTATACGAAAAAGCAAATAATGTTATAATTGGAGTTATATATAGGCCACCAAATTTAGACAGAATGGAAGCAAAGCATCTATGGGATGAAATATCCAGGGCATCTAATTTGTGTTTCCCTGTTAGTTAACACTAAATCTAAAATATTATTTTCCCGCGTTGGTTCCTTAATGTGTTGCGTAAGAAAGCAATTGTCAATTAATTCTAGAAAATCTTCTGCTTCACTATTCCCTGTTTTGTTCAAACAGTTAATTCCACTAAAGTTAAAGTCACCCATGACATAAATACTGTTAGATCTAGATGCTCTAGATATTTCATCCCATAGATGCTTTGCTTCCATTCTGTCTAAATTTGGTGGCCTATATATAACTCCTATTATAATATTATTTGCTTTTTCGTTTAATTCTATCCAAATAGTTTCTGTGTGTGGCTCAGTTTTGATTCCCTCTTTGAGACTACATTTCAAATTGTCCCTAACATATATGGCTACTCCCCCTCCTCGTCTAATATATCGATCTGTGTGAAATAGTTTAAATCCATTTATTTGATATTCAGCTAATAGTTCTCTATTTTCTACATTCATCCACGTTTCGGTAAGTGCAATAATATCTATTTTTTCTGTGCAGACAAGAGCATTTAATTCGTTAATTTTATTTCTTAGACTTCTACTGTTAGTGTAATATACCCTAAGTAAATTGTTATTTTGAGGCCCTTTTCTTTCCCTGATCATTTTGCCAATTCTTTTCTCCCACGAACACATACTTTCATTACCTCCTTCCTCCAAATCAATTCCCATACCACTATCTACTAACATTATTAGCAGATATTAGGAGGAGGTTATGAATTAAGAAGCAGGAGATCGAGAAGGAGGCCGAGGAGGAAGGAGGAGACCGAGGACAAAGGAGGAGGCCGAGGAGAACATAAGAACAAAGGTAACTGCAGAAGGCCTAATGGCCCATACGAGGCAGCTCCTATCTATAACCACCCAATCAAACAAGACACCTGGTCATGTTACCACACCAGGTGTCTTGTTACTAACGCTTCGATTAGTAAATCCCAGTGTCCTATTTGCCTTATTACGAACATTAATGAATTGATAATTTTTCATTAAATTCTTACTTATCATAACTCCCAGATCCCTTCGCAATTCGACTTCGCAATCTCAACACCATCTAGCTCGTATCTTGTAACTCTATCATCATTACCTAGCCTCAAAACTTTACATTTATCAGCATTAAACTGCATCTGCCAATCCTTTGACCATTTCAAAACCCTATTTAGATCAACTTTAAGCGATAGTGAGTCTTCTTCCGTGTTAATTTCCCTGTCGATTTTTGTATCATCGGCAAATTTGCAAATGTTGCTACTCAAACCTGAATCTAAATCATTGATAAATATTATAAACAACAGAGGTCCCAGGACAGAGCCCTGAGGCACTCCACTTACAACATTTTCCCACTCTGACTTAACCCCATGTATACTATATGTGACAATGTCAGACCACGGAGGAAAAATGAAACAGGAAATTTCCTTAAGTACTTTCGTATATTAAATACATCTTCAGAAGGTCCTTCTGAAGGAAGGACCTTCTGAAGATGTATTTAATATACGAAAGTACTTAAGGAAATTTCCTGTTTCATTTTTCCTCCGTGGTCTGACATTGTCACATTCTTAATCACGTGTTTATTTTCGTGATATACACACATACTATATGTATAACCCCGTGGGAAAATAATATTTTAGATTTAGTGTTAACTAACAGGGAAACACAAATTAATGACATCGAAATAGGGAGTGAGCTAGGGAACAGTGATCACAGAGTAATCAGATTTAGCAGGTTTGAGTAGCAACATTTGCAAATTTGCCGATGATACAAAAATCGGCAGGGAAATTAACACGGAAGAAGACTCACTATCGCTTCAAATTGATCTAAATAGGGTTTTGAAATGGTCAAAGGATTGGCAGATGCAGTTTAATGCTGATAAATGTAAAGTTTTGAGGCGAGGTAATGATGATAGAGTTACAAGATATGAACTAGATGGTGTTGAGATTGCGAAGGGATCTGGGAGTTATGATAAGTAAGAATTTAATGAAAAAGGATCAATGCATGAATGTTCGTAATAAGGCAAATAGGACACTGGGATTTACTAATCGAAGCGTTAGTAACAAGACACCTGGTGTGGTAACATGACCAGGTGTCTTGTTTGATTGGGTGGTTATAGATAGGAGCTGCCTCGTATGGGCCATTAGGCCTTCTGCAGTTACATTTGTTCTTATGTTCTCCTCGGCCTCCTCCTTTGTCCTCGGCCTCCTCCTCGATCTCTTGCTTCTTAATTCATTACCTCCTCCTAATATCTGCTAATAATGTTAGTAGATAGTGGTAGGGGAATTGATTTGGAGGAAGGAGGTAATAAAAGTATGTGTTCGTGGGAGAAAAGAATTGACAAAATGATCAGGGAAAGAAAAGGGCCTCAAAATAACAATTTACTTAGGGTATTTTACACTAACAGTAGAAGTCTAAGAAATAAAATTAACGAATTAAATGCTCTTGTCCGCACAGAAAAAATAGATATTATTGCACTTACCGAAACGTGGATGATTATAGAAAATAGAGATCTATTAGCTGAATATCAAATAAATGGATTTAAACTATTTCACACAGATCGATAAATTAGACGAGGGGGAGTAGCCATGTATGTTAGGGACAATTTGAAATGTAGTCTCAGAGGGAATCAAAACTGAGCCACACACAGAAACTATTTGGATAGAATTAAACGAAAAAGCAAATATTATAATAGGAGTTATATATAGGCCACCAAATTTAGACAGAATGGAAGCAAAGCACCTATGGGATGAAATATCTAGAGCATCTAGATCTAACAGTATTTATGTCATGGGTGACTTTAATTTTAGGGGAATAAACTGTTTGAACAAAACAGGGAATAGTGAAGCAGAAGATTTTCTAGAATTAATTAACTATTGCTTTCTTACGCAACACATTAAGGAACCAACGCGGGAAAATAATATTTTAAATTTAGTGTTAACTAACAGGGAAACACAAATTAATGACATCGAAATAGGGAATGAGCTAGGGAACAGTGATGACAAACATAAGAACATAACATAAGAACATAAGAACAAAGGCAACTGCAGAAGGCCTGTTGGCCCATACGAGGCAGCTCCTATTTATAACCACCCAATCCCACTCATATACATGTCCAACCCATGCTTGAAACAATCGAGGGACCCCACCTCCACAATGTTACGCGGCAATTGGTTCCACAAATCAACAACCCTGTTACTGAACCAGTATTTACCCAAGTCTTTCCTAAATCTAAACTTATCCAATTTATACCCATTGTTTCGTGTTCTGTCTTGTGTTGATACTTTTAATACCCTATTAATATCCCCTTTGTTATGTCCATTCACCCACTTGTAAACCTCTATCATGTCACCCCTAACTCTTCGCCTTTCCAGTGAATGCAACTTAAGCTTTGTTAATCTTTCTTCATATGAAAGATTTCTAATTTGGGGAATTAACTTAGTCATCCTACGCTGGACACGTTCAAGGGAATTTATATCCATTCTATAATATGGCGACCAAAACTGAACTGCATAATCTAAATGGGGCCTAACTAGAGCAAGATATAGCTTGAGAACCACACCAGGTGTCTTGTTACTAACGCTGCGATTAATAAATCCAAGTGTCCGATTTGCCTTATTACGAACATTTGTGCATTGAGCCTTCTGTTTTAAATTCTTGCTAATCATAACTCCCAGATCCCTTTCGCAATTCGACTTCGCAATCTCAACACCATCTACCTCGTATCTTGTAACCCTATCGTCATTACCTATCCTCAGAACTTTACATTTATCTTTACACTGCATCTGCCAATCCTTCGACCATTTCAAAACCCTATCTAGATCAACTGGAAGTGATAGTGAGTCCTCCTCCGAATTAATTTCCCTACCGATTTTCGTATCATCGGCAAATTTGCAAATGTTGCTACTCAAACCTGAACCTAAATCATTTATATATATTATAAACAACAGAGGTCCCAGGACAGAGCCCTGAGGCACCCCACTTACAACATTTTCCCACTCTGACTTGACTCCATTTATACTAACTCTCTGTTTCCTTTGGTATAGCCATGCCCTAATCCAGCTTAATATAGCACCCCCAATACCATGAGACTCTAACTTTTTAATCAGTCTTTCATGTGGCACTGTATCAAAAGCTTTGCTAAAGTCAAGGTACACAACATCGCAATCCTTACCACTATCAACTGCCTCAACAATGCAATAATAAAAAGATAACAAATTTGTTAAACGGCCATTTATAAAACCATGTTGCGACTCAATTATTAATTTATGTTTTTCTAGATGAAGACGAATTTTATTTGCTATTATAGATTCGAGTAACTTTCCCACAATAGACGTTAGGCTAATTGGTCGATAGTTAGACGCAAGTGATCTATCTCCTTTCTTAAAAACTGGTATCACATTAGCAACTTTCCAAAACTCTGGCACTCTGCCTGACTCTATTGATTTATTAAATATGGTTGACAGTGGGTCACAAAGCTCCTCTTTGCATTCTTTAAGCACCCTGGCAAACACTTCATCCGGCCCTGGGGATTTGTTTGGTTTGAGTTTTACTATTTGTTTAAGAACATCCTCCCTGGTAACTGCTAAACTCGTCAACCTGTACTCGTCCCCACCCACATAGACTTGTTCGGCTGAAGGCATATTGTTAAGTTCCTCTTTAGTAAATACAGATACAAAATATTTATTAAAAATACTACTCATCTCTTCATCACTATCTGTTATTTGACCTGTCTCAGTTTTTAATGGACCTATCCTTTCCCTAGTCTTAGTACGATATAACTGAAAAAAACCTTTAGGATTTGTCTTTGCTTGCCCTGCTATGCGAACTTCATAGTTTCTTTTTGCTTTCCTTATCTCTTTTCTAACATTTCTAACCAGTTGTACGAATTCCTGTTCTAAAGTGACCTCCCCATTTTTAATCCTTTTGTACCAAGCTCTCTTTTTACCTATAAGGTTTTTCAAATTCTTTGTTATCCACTTTGGGTCATTGGTATTCGATCTATTCAATTTGTATGGTATACTACGTTCCTGTGCTTTGTTTAGAATATTCTTAAATAAGTTATATATTGAATCCACATCGAAATCCCCATTTACGTCACCTATCGCTGGGTTCATGTCTCGCTCCAAGACCGGCCCCACCCCATACCCAAGACTTTCCAATCAATTTGACCCAAAAAATTTCTAAGGCTATTAAAATCAGCTTTTCGAAAATCTGGCACTTTAACAGAATTTTTTCCTACAGGTCTATTCCATTCTATGCTAAATCGGATTTCTTTGTGATCACTGTTCCCTAGCTCACTCCCTATTTCGATGTCATTAATTTGTGTTTCCCTGTTAGTTAACACTAAATCTAAAATATTATTTCCCGTGTTGGTTCCTTAATGTGTTGCGAAAGAAAGCAATCGTCAATTAATTCTAGAAAATCTTCTGTTTCACTATTCACTGTTTTGTTCAACCAGTTTATTCCACTAAAATTAAAGTCACTTATGACGTAAATTATGGTAGATCTTGATACCCTAGATATTTCATCCCATAGATGCTTTGCTTCCATTCTGTCTAAATTTGGTGGCCTATATATAACTCCTTGTTACGAACCCGGATCCAGCATCCGAGCCGGGAGCAGTGACAACCACGCCATCTGTGGACGACGACACCACCAGGTGTCGTCGTCCCGAAACCCCCGCCAAACGGACGACGACACCTGGTGAGGACAGCGTGTACTGGCCTCGAGGACCAGTTTCCAGTCTGGTTCAGCGCTCAACACCGCCGCTCCTGACCTCTGGTGAGGTGGTGCTCCGACGACAGCGCGATCTATGGACTGGATACGTCAGGTGTTTGCGCCCGCCACCGTAAGTGAGGAGTATTAGTGTCCCGGTTATTAATGACGTGTCTGCTTACAGAGCCGACCTGGGACCACTGTGTTGAAGGTGGAGTCAGTCTACCCGAGGCAGCCAGTCTCCATACTGTGAAGTTTGCTGCAGCTGTTGTGACATCGTCCCCCCGGAAGAACACTGTGGTGTGTTAGCTTTCACTGCCAGTGGAGTGGCAGTGAAAGGATTTACCCGGGACCGACTGTTGGAGACGATAATCCACTGGGGTATTGAGGACAGGAGGGTGATTTGTGATATCACACGAGACTCCTGTCTAGGGCGTACCCCTTTTATCGTTCGTGGAGTGGCCGTACCAGCCTTGGTGGCTCAGTACCTGCCAGCAGACCTGCTGGACGTGTGGTTGACGGCCTCCACGACGGTGCCCCCAGTGGACCTGTGTTTTGGCTGACCTGTGGCCAGGGTAGGCTCGGCATTCTCAGAAGACACGTCTTGAGGCCACGAAGAAAGCACCGCGGACTCGGCACCTAGCTTCTTGATCAAGAGTCTTCAGCAGAAGACTAGATTGTGCATGATCCCCTTGTAAGGTGTTAATACCCCTCCCCCTTGTGTACTCTTTTATTTTATATATTTAAATGGTGATGGTACTAATTATAATATTAAGTTCTTAGCTTTCTTTCCATACTCCCTTTAAGTTACTTGCGTCACGGATCGCATCCCTTGAAAGCCTCTACTGGCTTGGGGTCGGATATATATATCTTCCTCTAACGACATCAGAGTAAGAACCCCGTTGCGTCCCGAGAGGGCCGTAACACTCCTATTATAATATTATTTGCTTTTTCGTATAATTCTATCCAAATAGTTTCTGTGTGTGGCTCAGTTTTGATTCCCTCTTTGAGACTACATTTCAAATTGTCCCTAACATATATGGCTACTCCCCCTCCTCGTCTAATATATCTATCTGTGTGAAATAGTTTAAATCCATTTATATGATATTCAGCTAATAGTTCTCTATTTTCTACATTCATCCTTTCATATAAAAGGGGTGACGCCGAGGAAAATAAGACTCGCGTCCCTACCAAAACGAAAAAGACCACACTATTTAAACTATTTCATCCACGTTTCGGTAAGTGTAATAATATCTATTTTTTCTGAGCAGACAAGAGCATTTAATTCGTAAATTTTATTTCTTAGACTTCTACTGTTAGTGTAATATACCTTAAGTGAATTGTTATTTTGAGGCCCTTCTCTTTCCCTGATAAGAACATAAGAACAAAGGCAACTGCAGAAGGCCTATTGGCCCATACGAGGCAGCTCCTATTTATAACCACCCAATCCCACTCATATACATGTCCAACCCATGCTTGAAACAATCGAGGGACCCCACCTCCACAATGTTACGCGGCAATTAGTTCCACAAATCAACAACCCTGTTACTGAACCAGTACTTACCCAAGTCTTTCCGAAATCTAAACTTATCCAATTTATACCCATTGTTTCGTGTTCTGTCTTGTGTTGATACTTTTAATACCCTATTAATATCCCCTTTGTTATGTCCATTCACCCACTTGTAAACCCCACCATTTGGTCACCACTTGGTCCACAGATCTCCAGACTGATTAAAAAGTTAGTCTCATGGTATTGGAGGTGCTATATTAAGCTGGATTAGGACATGGCTATACCAAAGGAAACAGAGAGTTAGTATAAATGGAGTCAAGTCAGAGTGGGAAAATGTTGTAAGTGGAGTGCCTCAAGGCTCTGTCCTGGGACCTCTTGTTTATAATATATATATATATATATTATTAAATATGACCGAAAAAGTAAGATTAATAATTCTAACACGAATTTTCTCAATCTTTCATACATTACGCTTCACTGTTGGAGGTAAATCAAAAATCACTTCTCCAAAATTCATTTTTATTTCTAGTCTGACGCGACACGGGCGCGTTTCGTAAAACTTATTACATTTTCAAAGACTTCACAAATACACAACTGATTAGAACTTACGTCTCTCTGATATTATATCTACATTTGAGTGAGGTGGGAAGGATGATGTGGCATTAACACAAGACAGAACAGGGGATATTAATAGGGTATTAAAAGTATCAACACAAGACAGAACAGAAACAATGGGTATTGAATAGAAGTGTTTGTAGAAAGCCTATTGGTCCATATTTCTTGATGCTTCTATATTGGAGCAGAGTCTTGAGGTGGGTAGAATATAGTTGTGCAATAATTGGCTGTTGATTGCTGGTGTTGACTTCTTGATGTGTAGTGCCTCGCAAACGTCAAGCCGCCTTGACGTTTGCTATCGCTGTATCTATCGATGATTTCTGTGTTGTTTACTAGGATTTCTCTGGCGATGGTTTGGTTATGGGAAGAGATTATATGTTCCTTAATGGAGCCCTGTTGCTTATGCATCGTTAAACGCCTAGAAAGAGATGTTGTTGTCTTGCCTATATACTGGGTTTTTTGGAGCTTACAGTCCCCAAGTGGGCATTTGAAGGCATAGACGACGTTAGTCTCTTTTAAAGCGTTCTGTTTTGTGTCTGGAGAGTTTCTCATGAGTAGGCTGGCCGTTTTTCTGGTTTTATAGTAAATCGTCAGTTGATTTTTGATTTACCTCCAACAGTGAAGCGTAATGTACGAAAGATTGAGAAAATTCGTGTTAGAATTATTAATCTTACTTTTTCGGTCATATTTAATAATATATGTCTACAGGAAAGACTGCTACCAAAATATACTAATATTAAAGTGCATGACCCAGCAGCAAGGAATCAAGCCTTCACGATAAAATATCGCCAGGATCTGATTCGTGATCAGATATACAAGGCAGAGAATGAAATCAAAGACAACAAAACGCAACTACTTCATGCTACAAACGAGTGGAGAAATAGCAACATCGACCATAGTATCCGTACCCGCATTGAACAACACCTCGACATCCTCACAGACCAACATCACCTCAGCACTGAAACAAGGATTATCAAGAAACTAACAACATTATATGGAGGACCTATGGCAATTCCACGACCAAGAGATGGCTTCCTGAACCTTGCAGGAATTAACCTCACTGAGGACCAAGTCACTCTCCTAAATCTGGGCATAAACTGTCATGTTATGTCCAGACCGAGTGAAATGGCCCGGAAAGTAGAGTTGGAAATTCTGTTGGACGACATATTCGACCTCGAGACACAAAAGAAGGTCACTACCAAAGATACCTTACAAGCAGAACTTATTGCAGAAGGAGGAAAGAATCGAGGCAACTACAGAAGCACCATACTGTCCCCCGAGCTTAAAGCGGCAGCTAAAAGCCTTCGTGAGAACAAGGAGATAGTTGTCAGGAGAGGTGACAAGTCGCCAATATATGTCATTCTTAAAAAAGACGAATATCTGGCGAAAATGAACATCATACTCTCTGACCAAACTAAGTTCCAAAGGGTAACGAAGGACACTACAGCCGAATTAAAAGCAAAGGTCAACAAACTGATCGAAACTGTGAACGCCAAGAAATCCGGACTCCACCTGCCAAAGATCATTGGGGAATATAAACCTGGATATGCGTATGGAAATGTCAAGACGCACAAGCCTGGAAACCCACTTCGGCCAATCATTAGCCAGATACCCACACCCACGTACAGACTGGCGAAGCGACTCAACGGCCTGCTGACTCCTTATGTTCCTTGCGCCTTCAGCCTGAAGTCTCCAAAGGAATTTGTGGACTTACTGCGGGGCACACGGGCCACAGGGATAAGAGCCTCGTTGGACGTAGAATCGCTGTTTACCAACGTACCTGTGGACGAGACAATCGGAATGATAGCCGACAGAGTGTATCGTGATCCAGCCTGTACTCCTCTTGACATGCCAGAAAGTATTCTGAGGAAACTACTCCAAGCTTGTACTAAAGAGGCACCCTTCTTGAGCCCGGATGGGCACATGTATAAGCAAGTAGATGGGGTCGCCATGGGTTCTCCCCTAGGTGTCCTGTTTGCAAACTTCTACATGGGTACCATCGAGCAAAAAGTCTTAGTCGACATGAACTTGAAACCGGCCATATACTGCAGGTATGTTGACGACATTTTTACACAGGTACCTGATGTCAGACATCTGCAGGAGCTGAAGGAGGCATTTGAGCAGAGTTCCGTGCTGCGTTTCACTTACGAGACGGAAAAGGATGGGAAGCTGCCTTTTCTAGATGTAACAGTCATGGAAAAGGGCGGAGGTTTCCACACTGCAGTCTACACTAAGGAAACAAACATAGGAATGTGCCTAAATGCCAACAGCGACTGCCCCGACAGGTACAAGAGGAGTGTTGTTAACGCATACGTCGACCGTGCTCTCAGCCACAGCTCAGAATGGAAGCAAGTCGACGAAGAACTCTGTAGGGTAAGGCAGGTTCTAGTCAATAACGGCTTCTCCAATGGTTTCATCGAATACATCATAAGAAGGAAAGTGAAAAGCCATGCAACCTCTGAAGAGACAACTAACACAACACCTATACCCCCTATTAGACTATTTTACAGGAACTTCTTTTCCACAGCTCATAAAACGGAGGAAAGGGTCCTGAAAGATATTGTTAATAGAAACGTTATCCCTACAGACAAAAATCAGAGGATACAACTGACGATTTACTATAAAACCAGAAAAACGGCCAGCCTACTCATGAGAAACTCTCCAGACACAAAACAGAACGCTTTAAAAGAGACTAACGTCGTCTATGCCTTCAAATGCCCACTTGGGGACTGTAAGCTCCAAAAAACCCAGTATATAGGCAAGACAACAACATCTCTTTCTAGGCGTTTAACGATGCATAAGCAACAGGGCTCCATTAAGGAACATATAATCTCTTCCCATAACCAAACCATCGCCAGAGAAATCCTAGTAAACAACACAGAAATCATCGATAGATACAGCGATAGCAAACGTCAAGGCGGCTTGACGTTTGCGAGGCACTACACATCAAGAAGTCAACACCAGCAATTAACAGCCAATTATTGCACAACTATATTCTACCCACCTCAAGACTCCGCTCCAATATAGAAGCATCAAGAAATATGGACCAATAGGCTTTCTACAAACACTTCTATTCAATACCCATTGTTTCTGTTCTGTCTTGTGTTGATACTTTTAATACCCTATTAATATCCCCTGTTCTGTCTTGTGTTAATGCCACATCATCCTTCCCACCTCACTCAAATGTAGATATAATATCAGAGAGACGTAAGTTCTAATCAGTTGTGTATTTGTGAAGTCTTTGAAAATGTAATAAGTTTTACGAAACGCGCCCGTGTCGCGTCAGACTAGAAATAAAAATGAATTTTGGAGAAGTGATTTTTGATTTACCTCCAACAGTGAAGCGTAATGTACGAAAGATTGAGAAAATTCGTGTTAGAATTATTAATCTTACTTTTTCGGTCATATTTAATAATATATGTCTACAGGAAAGACTGCTACCAAAATATACTTATATATATATATATATATATATATATATATATATATATATATATATATATATATATATATATATATATATATATATAACTTATATATATATATATATAAAATATACTTATATTTTATAAGTATATATATATATATAAGTTATATATATATATATAACTGAAAACTCACACCCCAGAAGTGACTCGAACCCATACTCCCAGGAGCCACGCAACTGGTATGTACAAGACGCCTTAATCCACTTGACCATCACGACCGGACATAATGAGGTGATAGCCGAGGCTATTTGAACCACCCCACCGCCGGCACTCGGATAGTAATCTTGGGCATAGCATTTTACCAAATCACCTCATTCTTTGGGGCACACGTGAGGAACACAAATGCGAACAAGCCTGAATGGTCCCCAGGACAATATGCAACTGAAAACTCACACCCCAGAAGTGACTCGAACCCATACTCCCAGGAGCCACGCAACTGGTATGTACTAGACGCCTTAATCCACTTGACCATCACGACCGGACATAATGAGGTGATAGCCGAGGCTATCGCTGTCCTGGGGACCATTCAGGCTTGTTTGCATTTGTGTTCCTCACGTGTGCCCCAAAGAATGAGGTGATTTGGTAAAATGCTATGCCCAAGATTACTATCCGAGTGCCGGCGGTGGGGTGGTTCAAATAGCCTCGGCTATCACCTCATTATGTCCGGTCGTGATGGTCAAGTGGATTAAGGCGTCTTGTACATACCAGTTGCGTGGCTCCTGGGAGTATGGGTTCGAGTCACTTCTGGGGTGTGAGTTTTCAGTTGCATATTGTCCTGGGGACCATTCACGCTTGTTCGCATTTGTGTTCCTCACGTGTGCCCCAAAGAATGAGGTGATTTGGTAAAATGCTATGCCCAAGATTACTATCCGAGTGCCGGCGGTGGGGTGGTTCAAATAGCCTCGGCTATCACCTCATTATGTCCGGTCGTGATGGTCAAGTGGATTAAGGCGTCTTGTACATACCAGTTGCGTGGCTCCTGGGAGTATGGGTTCGAGTCACTTCTGGGGTGTGAGTTTTCAGTTGCATATTGTCCTGGGGACCATTCAGGCTTGTTCGCATTTGTGTTCCTCACGTGTGCCCCAAAGAATGAGGTGATTTGGTAAAATGCTATGCCCAAGATTACTATCCGAGTGCCGGCGGTGGGGTGGTTCAAATAGCCTCGGCTATCACCTCATTATGTCCGGTCGTGATGGTCAAGTGGATTAAGGCGTCTTGTACATACCAGTTGCGTGGCTCCTGGGAGTATGGGTTCGAGTCACTTCTGGGGTGTGAGTTTTCAGTTGCATATTGTCCTGGGGACCATTCAGGCTTGTTCGCATATATAGTAAGTAGCAACATTTGCAAATTTGCCGATGATCCAAACTGAGGTCCTCCTCGACCTCATTCTCCATCCTTCTCGACATCATTCGTCCTCGAACTCTTCCTTCTCCTCCTCTTTCCTTGACCTCCTGTTAGTCCTACTTCATTCTTGATCTCATCTTGCCTCCTCGACCTCTTTCTCCTCCTCCTTTCTCGACACCCTCCACGTTCTACTCTTCCTCCTCAACATCCTTTTCCTCCCTTCTTGACCTCTTCCTCCATCCTTGACCTCCTCGTTTCTTGTCATCCTTCCTCCTCCTCGACCTCCCTCCTCAACCTCTTCCTCCTTCTTCCTTCTCGACCTCCTCCACCTTCTACTATTCATTCTCGACCTCCTCCACCTTCTACTATTCCTTCACGACCTCCTTGACTCATTCCTCCTTGACATCTTCATCGACCTCCTTCTCTTCCTCCTCGCCCTTCTCTTCCTCCCTCCTCGTCCTCCTCCTTGACCTCTTCCTCCTCTTTACTTCTCGACCTCTTCCTGCTTCATCATTCATGTCATTTTCCTTCTTCCTCGGCCTTCCTCCTCAATCCTTACCACTATCAAGGCAGTTGATAGTGGTAAGGATTGTGATGTTGTGTACTTTGACTTTAGCAAAGCTTTTGATACAGTGCCAAACGAAAGACTGATTAAAAAAATAGAGGCTCATGATATTGGAGGTGTTATATTAAGTTGGATTAGGGCATGGCTATTCCAAAGGAAACAGAGAGTTAGTAAGAACATAAGAACAAAGGTAACTGCAGAAGGCCTATTGGCCCATACGAGGCAGCTCCTATTCTATAACCACCCAATCCCACTCATATACTTATCCAACCCGCGCTTGAAGCAATCGAGGGACACCACCTCCACCACGTCAGTCAGGTGCAGTCACACTCACTGCACCTGACTGCAGTCAGGTGCAGTCACAGTGAGAGGTTGTGTTAGCTGGAGCTCTGATTCTAATAACATTATTATTGCAATAATGGAAGGATTAGTGAGGGATTTGGTGATTCTGGTTGGGGCTCTGAGGGCAGAGGTGGATTCCCTGCGGGAGGAGGTGCGACGGCTGGGACTTCGGGAGGAAACGAAGGAGGAGGCCAGTGTTGACGGGACCTCATTAAGAAGGACTGACGGAACCAGTAATAAGGAGACCTCGTCTTGGCAAGTTGTGAAAGACAGGGGTCTTAAGGAGACCTTGGCAAAACCGACAACTAATAGCCTACACCTAAGGACTTTTAACGCATTTGACGTATTAGAGGACGAGTGCTGTGTTGAAACTGTTGTTCAACGAGGTGGCAAAGACAAAGTAATGAGGAGCATTGAAGCGCAGGTCCCTCAAACTGCTCGAAAGGAAAAGGGAGAATCGAAGCGAATTTTGGTTGTGGGAGATTCCCAGGTGAGGTATTTAGACAGAACGTTTTGTGCCAGAGATAGGGGGAACAGATTAAGGGTTTGCTATCCGGGAGCTGGAATTGGTGATATTGTTGGAAACATGAATGATATTATGACGGGAAATGGAAACAAACCCATTATTTGTATTAGTGCAGGGGGTAATGATGTTGGACGAGTTAGGAGTGAGGAACTAATACAGAGATTCAGGACAACCATTGAATTAGTTAGGAGCAAGGGAGGAATCCCGATCATATGTGGCATTCTTCCAAGAAAGGGAGTGGGAAATGAATGGATGTCAAGGGCACTTGGTGTCAATTGCCGGCTGGAAAGATATTGCAAATCAAATGCAATATCTTTCATAGACAACTGGAAACACTTCTATGGAAGAAATGAAATGTATGCTCGTGATGGGGTGCATCTATCGAGAGCTGGGGTTGTTGCTGTTGCGAACTCGTTGGAAGAAGTGGTTAGAGGTGTTTGGGTTTAAACTGTTAGTAGATAGAGGTATGTGAATTGATTTGGAGGAAGGAGGTAATAAAAGTATGTGTTTGTGGGAGAAAGGAATTGGCAAAATGATCAGGGAAAGAGAAGGGCCTCAAAATAACAATTCACTTAGGGTATATTACACTAACAGTAGAAGTCTAAGGAATAAAATTAACGAATTAAATGCTCTTGTCTGCACAGAAAAAATAGATATTATTGCACTTACCGAAACGTGGATGAATGTAGAAAATAGAGAACTATTAGCTGAATATCAAATAAATGGATTTAAACTATTTCACACAGATAGATATATTAGAGGAGGAGGGGGAGTAGCCATATATGTTAGGGACAATTTGAAATGTAGCCTCAAAGAGGGAATCAAAACTGAGCCACACACAGAAACTATTTGGATAGAATTATACGAAAAAGCAAATAATATTATAATAGGAGTTATATATAGGCCACCAAATTTAGACAGAATGGAAGCAAAGCATCTATGGGATGAAATATCTAGGGCATCTAGATCTAACAGTATTTACGTCATGGGTGACTTTAATTTTAGTGGAATAAACTGGTTGAACAAAACAGGGAATAGGGAAGCAGAAGATTTTCTAGAATTAATTGACGATTGCTTTCTTACGCAACACATTAAGGAACCAACATGGGAAAATAATATTTTAGATTTAGTGTTAACTAACAGGGAAACACAAATTAATGACATCGAAATAGGGTGTGAGCTAGGGAACAGTGATCAAGAAATCAGATTTAGCATAGAATGGAATAGACTCGTAAGAGAAAATTCTGTTAAAGTGCCAGATTTTCGAAAAGCTGATTTTAATAGCCTAAGAAATTTTTTAGGTCAAATTGATTGGAAAGTCTTGGGTATGGGGTGGGGGCCGGTCTTGGAGCGAGACATGAACCCAGCGATAGGTGACGTAAATGGGGATTTCGATGTGGATTCAATATATAACTTATTTAAGAATATTCTAAACAAAGCACAGGAACGGAGTATACCATACAAATTGAATAGATCGAATACTAATGACCCAAAGTGGATAACAAAGAATTTGAAGAACCTTATAGGTAAAATGAGAGCTTAGTACAAAAGAATTAAAAATCGGGAGGTCACTTTAGAACAGGAATTCGTACAACTGGTTAGAAATGTTAAAAAAGAGATAAGGAAAGCAAAAAGAAACTATGAAGTTCGCATAGCAGGGCAAGCAAAGACAATCCTAAAGGGTTTTTCCAGTTATATCGTACTAAGACTAGGGAAAGGATATGTCCATTAAAAATTGAGACAGGTGAAATAACAGATAGTGATGAAGAGATGAGTAGTATTTTTAATAAATATTTTGTATCTGTATTTACTAAAGAGGAACTTAATATGCCTTCAGCCGAACAAGTCTATGTGGGTGGGGACGAGGACAGGTTGACGAGTTTAACAGTTACCAGGGAGGATGTAATTAAACAATTAGTAAAACTCAAACCAAACAAATCCCCAGGGCCGGATGAAGTGTTTGCCAGGGTGCTTAAAGAATGCAAAGAGGAGCTTTGTGACCCACTGTCAACCATATTTAATAAATCAATAGAGTCAGGCAGAGTGCCAGAGTTTTGGAAAGTTGCTAATGTGATACCAGTTTTTAAGAAAGGAGATAGATCACTTGCGTCTAACTATCGACCAATTAGCCTAACGTCTATTGTGGGAAAGTTACTCGAATCTATAATAGCAAATAAAATTCGTCTTCATCTAGAAAAACATAAATTAATAATTGAGTCGCAACATGGTTTTATAAATGGCCGTTTAACAAATTTGTTATCTTTTTATTATTGCATTGTTGAGGCAGTTGATAGTGGTAAGGATTGCGATGTTGTGTACCTTGACTTTAGCAAAGCTTTTGATACAGTGCCACATGAAAGACTGATTAAAAAGTTAGAGTCTCATGGTATTGGGGGTGCTATATTAAGCTGGATTAGGGCATGGCTATACCAAAGGAAACAGAGAGTTAGTATAAATGGAGTCAAGTCAGAGTGGGAAAATGTTGTAAGTGGGGTGCCTCAGGGCTCTGTCCTGGGACCTCTGTTGTTTATAATATATATAAATGATTTAGATTCAGGTTTGAGTAGCAACATTTGCAAATTTGCTGATGATACGAAAATCGGTAAGGAAATTAATTCGGAGGAGGACTCACTATCACTTCAAGTTGATCTAGATAGGGTTTTGAAATGGTCGAAGGATTGGCAGATGCAGTTTAATGCTGATAAATGTAAAGTTTTGAGGTTAGGTAATGATGATAGGGTTATAAGATACGAGCTAGATGGTGTTGACATGTCGAAGTCGAATTGCGAAAGGGATCTGAGAGTTATGATTAGTAAGAATTTAAAACAAAAGGATCAATGCATAAATGTTTGTAATAAGGGAAAGAGAAGGTCCGCAAAATAACAATTCACTTAGGGTATATTACACTAACAGTAGAAGTCTAAGAAATAAAATTAACGAATTAAATGCTCTTGTCTGCACAGAAAAAATAGATATTATTGCACTTACCGAAACGTGGATGAATGTAGAAAATAGAGAACTATTAGCTGAATATCAAATATATGGATTTAAACTATTTCACACAGATAGATATATTAGACGAGGAGGTGGAGTAGCCATATATGTTAGGGACAATTTGAAATGTAGTCTCAAAGAGGGAATCAAAACAGAGCCACACACAGAAACTATTTGGATAGAATTAAACGAAAAAGCTAATAATATTATAATAGGAGTAATATATAGGCCACCAAATTTAGACAGAATGGAAGCAAAGCACCTATGGGATGAAATATCTAGAGCATCTAGATCTAACAGTATTTATGTCATGGGTGACTTTAATTTTAGCGGAATAAACTGGTTGAACAAAACAGGAAATAGTGAAGCAGAAGATTTTCTAGAATTAATTGACGATTGCTTTCTTACGCAACACATTAAGGAACCAACACGGGAAAATAATATTTTAGATTTAGTGTTAACTAACTGGGAAACGCAAATTAATGACATCGAAATAGGGAGTGAGCTAGGGAGCAGTGATCACAAAGAAATCAGATTTAGCATAGAATGGAATAGACCAGTAGGAGAAAATTCTGTTAAAGTGCCAGATTTTCGAAAAGCTGATTTTAATAGCCTAAGAAAATTTTTGGGTCAAATTGATTGGAAAGTCTTGGGTATGGGGTGTGGGCCGGTCATGGAGCGAGACATGAACCCAGGGATAGGTGACTTAAATGGGGATTTCGATGTGGATTCAATATATAACTTATTTAAGAATATTCTAAACAAAGCACAGGAACGTGCTTTACCATACAAATTGAATAGATCGAATACTAATGACCCAAAGTGGATAACAAAGAATTTGAAGAACCTTATAGGTAAAAAGAGAGCTTGGTACAAAAGGATTAAAAATGGGGAGGTCACTTTAGAACAGGAATTCGTACAACTGGTTAGAAATGTTAAAAAAGAGATAAGGAAAGCAAAAAGAAACTATGAAGTTCGCATAGCAGGGCAAGCAAAGACAAATCCTAAAGGGTTTTTTCAGTTATATCGTACTAAGACTAGGGAAAGGATAGGTCCATTAAAAACTGAGACAGGTCAAATAACAGATAGTGATGAAGAGATGAGTAGTATTTTTAATAAATATTTTGTATCTGTATTTACTAAAGAGGAACTTAACAATATGCCTTCAGCTGAACAAGTCTATGTGGGTGGGGACGAGGACAGATTGACGAGTTTAGCAGTTACCAGGGAGGATGTTCTTAAACAAATAGTAAAACTCAAACCAAACAAATCCCCAGGGCCGGATGTGTTTGCCAGGGTGCTTAAAGAATGCAAAGAGGAGCTTTGTGACCCACTGTCAACCATATTTAATAAATCAATAGAGTCAGGCAGAGTGCCAGAGTTTTGGAAAGTTGCTAATGTGATACCAGTTTTTAAGAAAGGAGATAGATCACTTGTGTCTAACTATCGACCAATTAGCCTAACGTCTATTGTGGGAAAGTTACTCGAATCTATAATAGCAAATAAAATTCGTCTTCATCTTGAAAAACATAAATTAATAATTGAGTCTCAACATGGTTTTATAAATGGCCGTTCATGTTTAACAAATTTGTTATCTTTTTATTCTAGCATTGTTGAGGCAGTTGATAGTGGTAAGGATTGCGATGTTGTATACTTTGACTTTAGCAAAGCTTTTGATACAGTGCCACATGAAAGACTGATTAAAAAGATAGAGTCTCATGGTATTGGGGGGTGCTATATTAAGCTGGATTAGGGCATGGCTATACCAAAGGAAACAGAGTTAGTATAAATGGAATCAAGTCAGAGTGGGAAAATGTTGTAAGTGGAGTGCCTCAAGGCTCTGTCCTGGGACCTCTGTTGTTTATAATATATATAAATGATTTAGATTCAGGTTTGAGTAGCAACATTTGCAAATTTGCCGATGATACGAAAATCGGTAAGGAAATTAATTCGGAGGAGGACTCACTATCACTTCAAGTTGATCTAGATAGGGTTTTGAAATGGTCAAAGGATTGGCAGATGCAGTTTAATGCTGATAAATGTAAAGTTCTGAGGTTAGGTAATGATGATAGAGTTACAAGATACATAAGAACATAAGAACATAAGAACAAAGGTAACTGCAGAAGGCCTATTGGCCCATACGAGGCAGCTCCTATTCTATAACCACCCAATCCCACTCATATACTTGTCCAACCCGTGCTTGAAACAATCGAGGGACCCCACCTCCACAATGTTACGCGGCAATTGGTTCCACAAATCAACAACCCTGTTACTGAACCAGTATTTACCCAAGTCTTTCCTAAATCTAAACTTATCCAATTTATATCCATTGTTTCGTGTTCTGTCCTGTGTTGATACTTTTAATACCCTATTAATATCCCCCCGGTTATGTCCATTCATCCACTTGTAAACCTCTATCATGTCACCCCTAACTCTTCGCCTTTCCAGTGAATGCAACTTAAGCTTTGTTAATCTTTCTTCATATGAAAGATTTCTAATTTGGGGAATTAACTTAGTCATCCTACGCTGGACACGTTCAAGTGAATTTATATCCATTCTATAATATGGCGACCAAAACTGAACTGCATAATCTAAATGGGGCCTAACTAGAGCAAGATATAGCTTGAGAACCACACCAGGTGTCTTGTTACTAACGCTGCGATTAATAAATCCAAGTGTCCGATTTGCCTTATTACGAACATTTATGCATTGATCCTTTTGTTTTAAATTCTTACTAATCATAACTCCCAGATCCCTTTCGCAATCCGACTTCGCAATCACAACACCATCTAGCTCGTATCTTGTAACTCTATCATCATTACCTAACCTCAGAACTTTACATTTATCAGCATTAAACTGCATCTGCCAATCCTTTGACCATTTCAAAACCCTATCTAGATCAACTTGAAGTGATACAGAGTCCTCCTCCGAATTAATTTCCCTACCGTTTTTCGTATCATCGGCAAATTTGCAAATGTTGCTACTCAAACCTGAATCTAACCAAGCTCTCTTTTTACCTATAAGGTTCTCCAAATTGAAGGATTGGGTGGTTATAGATAGGAGCTGCCTCGTATGGGCCAATAGGCCTTCTGCAGTTACCTTTGTTCTTATGTTCTTAAGGTAAAGCTGGAGGACGGAGTATCACTGATGGAAGAGTCTCAGGAGAATTAACAATCCACTTGTGATGGCAGTGTTCAACTCTGTGTAGAGGAAAATGTTGAAACGAGTGCTAAGGAAATATTGGTTTAGAAAATTAGAAATTGAAGATATAGTTAAGGATAGCATTGCCTTTGATTGTAGCGGGAGCACAAGTATTGAGCACCTGCTAGCACAAGCACTTGCACAAGCAAGAAGGTCCAAATGTGCGAAATCGGATTGCGAAAGGGATCTGGGAGTTATGATCACTAAGAATTTAAAACAAAAGGATCAATGCATGAATGTTCGTAATAAGGCGAATTGGACACTGGGATTTATTAATCGAAGCGTTAGTAACTAGACACCTGGTGTGGTTCTTAAGCTATATCTTGCTCTGGTTAGGCCCCATTTAGATTATGCAGTTCAGTTTTGGTCGCCGTATTATAGAATGGATATAAATTCACTTGAACGTGTCCAACGTAGGATGACTAAGTTAATTCCCCAAATTAGAAATCTTTCATATGAAGAAAGATTAACAAAGCTTATATTGCATTCACTGGAAAGGCGACGAGTTAGGGGTGACATGATAGAGGTTTACAAGTGGATGAATGGACATAACAGGGGGGATATTAATAGGGTATTAAAAATATCAACACAAGACAGAACACGAAACAATGGGTATAAATTGGATAAGTTTTGATTTAGGAAAGACTTGGGTAAATACTGGTTCAGTAACAGGGTTGTTGATTTGTGGAACCAATTGCCGCGTGGTGGAGGTGGGGTCCCTCAATTGCTTCAAGCGCGGGTTGGACAAGTATATGAGTGGGATTGGGTGGTTATAGAATAGGAGCTGCCTCGTATGGGCCAATAGGCCTTCTGCAGTTACCTTTGTTCTTATGTTCTTACATAGCCAATGGCCTGGCCCCCCATCACAGTCACTGGAGCAAGTCTCACTGCTTCCACTACCACTCCAGAAACTGTCACCAAGACGACCACGAGGTCGATTTCAACACTTAAGAACCACCCTCTCCAGCTCCCAATACTTCTTCAATCAGCATCTCAGCAGTATCGCTAGCTGATAAGCTGTCTACAAATGCTAAAATCACGACCAACATTCCTGAAATACCGTCTACCACCAATTCACGACACTTGGATGAGTCCACCCACAGGTTGCAAGGCGATAGACGAAAACACCACCTACGGTTGTTAGGGTCTCCTCAAACAAAGAAATTTTAGCAGGATTTCCACCGCTTGATTTCCACATCAAGTTTCAAGACTTCCTCGTGGAGGCCACCTCACCAAACTACAACAACAGCACGGCTCAGCCAAAGTCTCAGGCAAAGAAAAAACGGAAAACCACGAGGTATACACTAACCCCACCAGCTCCATAACTGGTATAGCCATCCAGGCCTGAAAACCACCATGAAGACTCCCATCCATCGCCACATCTGATACAATAGCTGTATCAGCTATTGATACAGATAATGGCTCCAAAGAGCCTCCACTTACGGGCTCACCATAGCCCGTGCTACTTGAACTCATTGTTCTGAGTAGCTTAATCTAAAACAACAGCAACCCTTTCTGTCAGATATTTCATCTTCCAAACTTTCAACGTCCAAACAGTGCGGCTGATACACCAGACGTATTTTACTGGCATCGAGTTTTAAGTCTTACGTTATTGTCAACAGAATGGATCCCGATGATCTTAAAACGCCCGAGAAGTTTATTGATGGAATTTATGGACATTTTAGTCAGGATTCTGCAGAAAATTCAACAAGTAACTTTAAATCTACTGCCCCTTGCCCGCTTAAGGACAGCGTTGGTTTTGAGAATTTTAATCCCGATATAAAAAGGAAATCTACAACCAGTGACAGTCAAGTTTTATGCCTCGATAATGACGATGAAGACTTTTATGCTTCCAAACATATTTTCGAGAAGACTTTAGAAAGTGAATCAAACAAAACCAGTAATAACACATTCAGTTTGAGATCCAGTGCTAGACAAAGGCCGCTTGCCAGTTGTAGCAACAGTCATGTTCAACATCACATATTTGTGCCGGAAGAGATAAAAACGCCAGAACACACACATGAGGATACTTCTGTTTATTATTGTAATGTTTCTACAGAAAATTCAATAAATAAAACTACTGCACCCGTTTCTGACAATATTACTGAAAATGAAGATTATCAGAGTATTTACAAACGTTTTTTCGGTGAGACAGACGAAGAACACCTACTGAGTGTATCTTTAGAAAGTGAATCAAACGAAACCAGTAATAACACGCTCAATTTGAGATCCAGTGCTAGAAACGAGCCACTTGCCAGTTGTAACGACAGTCATGTTCAACACCAAATATTTGTGCCAGGTGAGATAAAAACGCCAAAACACATATTTGAGGACACTTCTGATTATTATTGTAATGTTTCTACCGAAAATTCAACAAGTAAAACTACTGCAACTGTTTCTGACAATATTACTGAAGAGGAAGATCAGAGTATTTACAAACGTTTTGTCGGTGAGACCTACGAAGGAGAACACCTACTGAGTGTATCTAACACTGATGCCATTAGTTGTGTTCAAAACAATATTTCTATGACGGATGAGATGAAACCGCCAGAACACATCACTGAGGACGTTTCTGATAATTTTTGTAAGGATTCAACAAGTAACATTAAAACTGCAGTCCCTGTTTATGAGAATATTAGTGACGATGAAGACTTTTGTAAAGCTTCCAAGGAAATTGTTGACGAGATATTCGAAGAACAACAACTACTAAATACATCTAACACTGATGTCATTGGTTGTGTTCAACACCACATTTCTATGCCGGAGAAGTCTCAACGGCAACCTTCAGCCGACCGCCATGTACAATATTTAGTCGTAAAGAAGGAGACAGGCGACGAAAGATCCCTGATATTCACTTTCTTAAAGAAGAAGCCAGATGATTTGCCGCACGATCAGTTTTCAGTCAGCGACCGTGCACAATCAGAAATCCGCCCACAAGAAACAAAGTACAATAACTATTTACCTGCAGAATTAACTGACATTCATGGAAACTACACTGCCACCTCTGTCACCTATGGTGATGAAGCTCCCGTTAGGGTACAGACTGGCAATCGCCATACATCCAGTGGTCCTCAGAAGGATTTCCCATGTCCTCACGGTTCCAAGTCCTACGACTCAATAAAACGGCGTAATCGGCACATTTCTAACGGACATATGAGTCCCTACCAGGTGGGAAATCGTCGATCAGTCAGTGAGTGTGTGCAACCTGAAATCTGCACACAAACCAATTCCAATGTCAATTTGCCTGCAGAATTGACTGCCATTCATGGTAATTACATGACCACCTCCGTCACCAATGGTGATGAAGTTCCCGTTAAGGTACAGGCTGGCAAGCGCCATTTATCCAGCGGTGCTCAGAAGGTTAACCCATGTCCTCAATGTACCAGGACTTATAAGTCAAGAAAATGGTTCAATAGGCACATTCGTCAAAAACACAAGAGATGCAAGTCCGTTAACAATTTATCTGCAGAATTGACTGCCATGCATGGTAACTACAATGCCGCCTCCGTCACCCATGGTGATGAAGTTCCTGTTAAGGTACCGGCTGGCAAGCTCCTTACATCCAGTGGTGGTCAGAAGGATTTCCCATGTCCTCACTGTCCCAAGTGTTACACCTTAATAAAATGGCGTAATCGGCACATTTCTAACAAACATATGAGTCCCTACCAGGTGGGAAGGCGTCGATCAGTCAGTGAGTGTGCGCAACCTGAAATCCGCACACAAGAAACCAATTCCAATATCAATTTGCCTGCAGAATTGACTGCCATTCATGGTAATTACATGACCACCTCCGTCACCCTTGGTGACGAAGCTCCCGTTGAGTTCTCAGTCAGTGAGTGTGCACAACCTGAAATCCGCACACAAGGAACCAAGTCTAATAACAATTTGCCTGCAAAATTGACTGCCATTCATGGTAATTACATGACCACCTCCGTCACCAATGGTGATGAAGTTCCCGTTAAGGTACAGGCTGGCAAGCGCCATACATCCAGCGGTGCTCAGAAGGTTAACCCATGTCCTCAATGTACCAGGACTTATAAGTCAAGAAAATGGTTCAATAGGCACATTCGTCAAAAACACAAGAAACGCAAGTCCGTTAACAATTTATCTGCAGAATTGACTGCCATGCATGGTAACTACAATGCCGCCTCCGTCACCCATGGTGATGAAGTTCCTGTTAAGGTACCGGCTGGCAAGCTCCTTACATCCAGTGGTGGTCAGAAGGATTTCCCATGTCCTCACTGTCCCAAGTGTTACACCTTAATAAAATGGCGTAATCGGCACATTTCTAACAAACATATGAGTCCCTACCAGGTGGGAAGGCGTCGATCAGTCAGTGAGTGTGTGCAACCTGAAATCCGCACACAAGAAACCAATACCAATAACAATTTACCTGCAAAATTGACTGCCATTCATAGTAGCAACACTGCAACCTCCGTCACCCATGGTGGTGAAGATCCTGTTGATCCTGGTGAAGATCTCAGTCAGTGAGCGTGCACAACCTGAAATCCACACACAAGGAACAAAGTCCAATAACAATTGGCCTGCAGAATTGACTACCATTCACGATAACTACATTGCCACCTCCGTCACCCTTGGTGATGAAACTGCCGTTGAGTTCTCAGTTCTCAGTGAGTATGCACAACCTGAAATCCGAACCCAAACAACCAAGCTCAATAACACTTTACCTGCAGAATTGAATGCCATTCATGGTAGCTACACTGCCGCCCTCGTCGCCCATTGTGATGAAGTTCCCGTTAAGATACAGCCTGGCAAGCTCCTTACATCCAGTGGAGCTCAGAAGGATTTCTTAATAAAATGACGTAATCGGCACAATTCTAACGTTCATATGAGTCACTACCAGATGGAAAGACGTCAATCAGTCAGTGAGCGTGCACAACCTGAAATCCGCACAGGAAACAAAGCCTGTTAAGAATTGACTGCTATACATTTTAATTGCACTGCCGCCTCCGTCACCCATGGTGATGAAGTTCCCGTTAAGGTACAGGCTGGCAAGCGCTGTACAACCAGCGGTGCTCAGAAGGTTTACCAATGTCTTCAGTGTTCCAGGCCTTACATCTGAAGAAAATGGCTTAATTGGCACATTTGTCACATACACAAGAGAGCCCTACCAGGTGGGTAGGCGTCAATCAATCGTATCTGCTTTAGTTTTACACTCTGTTTTCCCTGGAGTATGTACACGTTGTTTCAAGTATTTACAAAAAAAAATTGCTTCCAGTTCACCAAATAGTCCCCGCTATGACTGGCTATAAACTCTGTGAATTTTAAAAGTATATGTTCTCTATATTATGTTCTATAATTTTAATAAAAAAATACCCACAATTCTGAAATTAAATAACCTATTTTCTTTGTGCACATGAATTATATTGTAAAAAATGACATGCTTACTGTGCGCATCAACCGAAGTACATGATTAAAATTCCCTGAATTGCTGCATTGATGGCCGAGACGGCACTGAGAAGGGTTGATTAAAGGAGTCATTCTGCATGAAGTTTACTAGTCTTTTTATTGTACACTCTTGCTACTTTCGTCTCTCCGATTAACCTCTTATTTGATTTTTATTATATTATTGCGGGCCTCTGGCGCCTTAAAACCAGTTGCTTCGGGCAGATGGGACTCGTTAGCCTGGAAAGGCAGCTCATCAGACTGTGCGGCTGATACACCATACGTATTTTACTGGCATCGAGTAAATTTTAAATTTGTTGCTTATAAGAGTTAATAAGCACCAGGACTGACCAATCCAATCGTCTATAAAGACGATCATTGGTGCGGTGGTCACGGTACTCTACGTTTAGGGGTGATCCTAGACGGCATGGGTCAAAGAGTTCTTAGTGATCTATGGCTTGCGCGTTCATGCAGCTTTCTCACACATGTTAAACTCAGTGCTGCCCGTGCATGCTCCAGAATTTGATGAAAAACTGTACCCAATTGGATCCATGAGTGTCTTCGGGAGTTGATCAGTCAGGGAGCTTAGTTAATAAGCACCAGGACAGACCAATCCTTATAGAGGATCATTTGTGCGGTGGTCACGGAACTGTGTCCATTTAGAGGTGATCCTAGACAGCATGGGTTTGAATCCTCGCCGGGTTAAACAGTTCTTAGTGATCTATGGCTTGCGCGTTCATGCAGCTTTCTCAAACGTTAAACTGGAGTGCAACACCGTGCACTCAAGAATTTGATGAAAAACTGTACCCAAATGGATCCATGAGTGTCGTTGGGGATTGATCAGTCAGGGAGCTTAGTTAATAAGCTCCAGGACTGACCAATCCTTATAGACGATCATTGGTGCAAAGGTCACGGTACTGTGTACGTTTAGGGTTGATCCTAGACGGCACGGGTTCGAGTCCTGTCCGGGTCAAAGAGTTCTTCGTGATCTGTGGCTTGCGCGTTCATGCAGCTTTCTCACACATGTTAAACTCAGTGCTGCCCGTGCATGCTCCAGAATTTGATGAAAAACTGTACCCAATTGGATCCATGAGTGTCGTCGGGGGTTGATCAGTCGGGGAGCCTAGTCAATAAGCATCAGGACTGACCAATCCCTATAGACGATCTTTGGTGAGGTGGTCACGGTATTGTGTACATTTACAGGTGATCCCAGACGGCATGGGTTCGAACCGTTGCCGGGTCAAAGTGTTCTTAGTGATCTATGGCTTACACGTTCATGCAGCTTTCTCACACATGTTAAACTCAGTGCGGCCCGTGCATGCTCCAGGATTTGATGAAAAACTGTACCCAAATGGATCCATGAGTTTCTTCGGGGGTTGATCAGTTAGGGAGCTTAGTTAATAAGCACCAAGACTGATCAATGCTTATAGACGATAATTTGTGCGGTGGTCACGGCACCATGTACGTTTAGGGGTGATGCTAGACGGCTTGTGTTCGAATCCTGGCCGGGCCAAAGAGTTCTTAGTGTTCTATTGCTTGCTTGTTCATGCAGCTTTCTCACATATGTTAAACTCAGTGCGGCCCATGCATGCTCCAGGATTTGATGAAAAACTGTTCCCAAATAGATCCATGAGTGTCGTCGGGGGTTGATCAGTCAGGGAGCTTAGTTAATAAGCTCCAGGACTGACCAATCCTTATGGACGATCATTGGTGCGGTGGTCACGGTACTGTGTACGTTTAGGGGTGATCCTAGACGGCATGGATTCGAATCCTGGCCGGGTCAAACAGATCTTAGTGATCTATGGCTCGCACATTTATGCAGCTTTCTCACACATGTTAAACTCAGTGCTGCCTGTGCATGCTCCAGAATTTGATGAAAAACTGTACCCAAATGGATACACGAGTGTCGTCGGGGGTTGATCAGTCAGGGAGCTTAGTTAATAAGCTCTAGGACTGACCAATCCTTATGGACGATCATTGGTGCGGTGGTCACGGTACTGTGTACGTTTAGGGGTGATCCTAGACGGCATGGGTTCGAGTCCTGGCCGGATCAAAGAGTTCTTAGTGACCTATGGCTTGCGCGTTCATGCAGCTTTCTCACACATGTTAAACTCAGTGTGGCCCGTGCATGCTCCAGAATTTTATGAAGAACTGTACCCAAATAATAATAATAATAATAATTTTTATTTAGGTAAGGTACATACATAAAGAGATTTTACAAAGTTTGTTGGCTTTATAGATAGAGCTAGTACATACAATGCCTAAAGCCACTATTACGCAAAGCGTTTCGGGCAGGAAAAACATTAATGACTAAAGCTTAACACTAATGGGTAAAAAGAATAAGATGTGTTGAGTACAAATAAAAATAGAGGTAAAAGAGGGGGGAACATTGTTGAAAAAGCAGCAAATACAATTACAAATTATTACAGAAAATTACATTCAAACAGCGTTGATTTGAAAAACAAAAAAAAAACAAAAAACATACATGGGTTGACAACAAAGGGGTAAGGTGGGTTACAGGGAATTTATTAGGTATAGCTTCGTTTTTAACTTAAACTGGTTGAGAGAGGTACAGTCTTTAACATGGTTGGAAAGGTCATTCCACATTCTGGGCCCCTTGATTTGTAGAGCATTTCTGGTTTGATTAAGTCGTACTCTAGGAATATCAAAACTGTATTTATTTCTGGTGTGGTGCTCATGGGTTCTGTTACAACCTTCTATGAAGCTTTTGAGATCAGGATTGGCATTATAGTTTTAGCGCTCTGAGGGCAGAGGTGGATTCCCTGCGGGAGGAGGTGCGACGGCTGGGACTTCGAGAGGAAACGAAGGAGGAGGCCAGTGTTGACGGGACCTCATTAAGAAGGACTGACGGAACCAGTAATAAGGAGACCTCGTCTTGGCAAGTTGTGAAAGACAGCGGTCTTAAGGAGACCTTGGCAAAACCGACAACTAATAGCCTACACCTAAGGACTTTTAACGCATTTGACGTATTAGAGGACGAGTGCCGTGTTGAAACTGTTGTTCAACGAGGTGGCAAAGACAAAGTAATGAGGAGCATTGAAGCTCAGGTCCCTCAAACTGCTCGAAAGGAAAAGGGAGAATCGAAGCGAATTTTGGTTGTGGGAGATTCCCAGGTGAGGTATTTAGACAGAACGTTTTGTGCCAGAGATAGGGGGAACAGATTAAGGGTTTGCTATCCGGGAGCTGGAATTGGTGATATTGTTGGAAACATGAATGATATTATGACGGGAAATGGAAACAAACCCATTATTTGTATTAGTGCAGGGGGTAATGATGTTGGACGAGTTAGGAGTGAGGAACTAATACAGAAATTCAGGACAACCATTGAATTAGTTAGGAGCAAGGGAGGAATCCCGATCATATGTGGCATTCTTCCAAGAAAGGGAGTGGGAAATGAATGGATGTCAAGGGCACTTGGTGTCAATTGCCGGCTGGAAAGATATTGCAAATCAAATGCAATATCTTTCATAGACAACTGGGAACACTTCTATGGAAGAAATGAAATGTATGCTCGTGATGGGGTGCATCTATCGAGAGCTGGGGTTGTTGCTGTTGCGAACTCGTTGGAAGAAGTGGTTAGAGGTGTTTGTTTGGGTTTAAACTGTTAGTAGATAGAGGTATGTGAATTGATTTGGAGGAAGGAGGTAATAAAAGTATGTGTTTGTGGGAGAAAGGAATTGGCAAAATGATCAGGGAAAGAGAAGGGCCTCAAAATAACAATTCACTTAGGGTATTTTACACTAACAGTAGAAGTCTAAGGAATAAAATTAACGAATTAAATGCTCTTGTCTGCACAGAAAAAATAGATATTATTGCACTTACCGAAACGTGGATGAATGTAGAAAATAGAGAACTATTAGCTGAATATCAAATAAATGGATTTAAACTATTTCACACCTTTCGAGGAGGGGGGAGTAGCCATATATGTTAGGGACAATTTGAAATGTAGCCTCAAAGAGTGAATCAAAACTGAGCCACACACAGAAACTATTTGGATAGAATTATACGAAAAAGCAAATAATATTATAATAGGAGTTATATATAGGCCACCAAATTTAGACAGAATGGAAGCAAAGCATCTATGGGATGAAATATCTAGGGCATCTAGATCTAACAGTATTTACGTCATGGGTGACTTTAATTTTAGTGGAATAAACTGGTTGAACAAAACAGGGAATAGGGAAGCAGAAGATTTTCTAGAATTAATTGACGATTGCTTTCTTACGCAACACATTAAGGAACCAACATGGGAAAATAATATTTTAGATTTAGTGTTAACTAACAGGGAAACACAAATTAATGACATCGAAATAGGGTGTGAGCTAGGGAACAGTGATCACCAAGAAATCAGATTTAGCATAGAATGGAATAGACTCGTAAGAGAAAATTCTGTTAAAGTGCCAGATTTTCGAAAAGCTGATTTTAATAGCCTAAGAAATTTTTTAGGTCAAATTGATTGGAAAGTCTTGGGTATGGGGTGGGGGCCGGTCTTGGAGCGAGACATGAACCCAGCGATAGGTGATGTAAATGGGGATTTCGATGTGGATTCAATATATAACTTATTTAAGAATATTCTAAACAAAGCACAGGAACGGAGTATACCATACAAATTGAATAGATCGAATACTAATGACCCAAAGTGGATAACAAAGAATTTGAAGAACCTTATAGGTAAAATGAGAGCTTAGTACAAAAGGATTAAAAATCGGGAGGTCACTTTAGAACAGGAATTCGTACAACTGGTTAGAAATGAAAAAAAGAGATAAGGAAAGCAAAAAGAAACTATGAAGTTCGCATAGCAGGGCAAGCAAAGACAAATCCTAAAGGGTTTTTCCAGTTATATCGTACTAAGATTAGGGATAGGATAGGTCCATTAAAAACTGAGACAGGTGAAATAACAGATAGTGATGATGAGACGAGTAGTATTTTTAATAAATATTTTGTATCTGTATTTACTAAAGAGGAACTTAACAATATGCCTTCAGCCGAACAAGTCTATGTGGGTGGGGACGAGGACAGGTTGACGAGTTTAGCAGTTACCAGGGAGGATGTTCTTAAACAAATAGTAAAACTCAAACCAAACAAATCCCCAGGGCCGGATGAAGTGTTTGCCAGGGTGCTTAAAGAATGCAAAGAGGAGCTTTGTGACCCACTGTCAACCATATTTAATAAATCAATAGAGTCAGGCAGAGTGCCAGAGTTTTGGAAAGTTGCCAGTTTTTAAGAAAGGAGATAGATCACTTGCGTCTAACTATCGACCAATTAGCCTAACGTCTATTGTGGGAAAGTTACTCGAATCTATAATAGCAAATAAAATTCGTCTTCATCTTGAAAAACATAAATTAATAATTGAGTCTCAACATGGTTTTATAAATGGCCGTTCATGTTTAACAAATTTGTTATCTTTTTATTCTAGCATTGTTGAGGCAGTTGATAGTGGTAAGGATTGCGATGTTGTATACCTTGACTTTAGCAAAGCTTTTGATACAGTGCCACATGAAAGACTGATTAAAAAGATAGAGTCTCATGGTATTGGGGGTGCTATATTAAGCTGGATTAGGGCATGGCTATACCAAAGGAAACAGAGTTAGTATAAATGGAATCAAGTCAGAGTGGGAAAAGGTTGTAAGTGGAGTGCCTCAAGACTCTGTCCTGGGACCTCTGTTGTTTATAATATATATAAATGATTTAGATTCAGGTTTGAGTAGCAACATTTGCAAATTTGCCGATGATACGAAAATCGGTAAGGAAATTAATTCGGAGGAGGACTCACTATCACTTCAAGTTGATCTAGATAGGGTTTTGAAATGGTCAAAGGATTGGCAGATGCAGTTTAATGCTGATAAATGTAAAGTTCTGAGGTTAGGTAATGATGATAGAGTTACAAGATACGAGCTAGATGGTGTTGTGATTGCGAAGTCGGATTGCGAAAGGGATCTGGGAGTTATGATTTGTAAGAATTTAAAACAAAAGGATCAATGCATAAATGTTCGTAATAAAGCAAATCGGACACTTGGATTTATTAATCGCAGCGTTAGTAACAAGACACCTGGTGTGGTTCTCAAGCTATATCTTGCTCTAGTTAGGCCCCATTTAGATTATGCAGTTCAGTTTTGGTCGCCATATTATAGAATGGATATAAATTCACTTGAACGTGTCCAGCGTAGGATGACTAAGTTAATTCCCCAAATTAGAAATCTTTCATATGAAGAAAGATTAACAAAGCTTAAGTTGCATTCACTGGAAAGGCGAACAGTTAGGGGCGACATGATAGAGGTTTACAAGTGGGTGAATGGACATAACAAGGGAGATATTAATAGGGTATTAAAAGTATCAACACAGGACAGAACACGAAACAATGGGTATAAATTGGATAAGTTTAGATTTAGGAAAGACTTGGGTAAATACTGGTTCAGTAACAGGGTTGTTGATTTGTGGAACCAATTGCCGCGTAACATTGTGGAGGTGGGGTCCCTCGATTGTTTCAAGCACGGGTTGGACAAGTATATGAGTGGGATTGGGTGGTTATAGAATAGGAGCTGCCTCGTATGGGCCAATAGGCCTTCTGCAGTTACCTTTGTTCTTATGTTCTTATGTTCTTATACTGAGTCCTCCTCCGAATTAATTTCCCTACCGTTTTTCGTATCATCGGCAAATTTGCAAATGTTGCTACTCAAACCTGAATCTAACCAAGCTCTCTTTTTACCTATAAGGTTCTCCAAATTGAAGGATTGGGTGGTTATAGATAGGAGCTGCCTCGTATGGGCCAATAGGCCTTCTGCAGTTACCTTTGTTCTTATGTTCTTAAGGTAAAGCTGGAGGACGGAGTATCACTGATGGAAGAGTCTCAGGAGAATTAACAATCCACTTGTGATGGCAGTGTTCAACTCTGTGTAGAGGAAAATGTTGAAACGAGTGCTAAGGAAATATTGGTTTAGAAAATTAGAAACTGAAGATATAGTTAAGGATAGCATTGCCTTTGATTGTAGCGGGAGCACAAGTATTGAGCACCTGCTAGCACAAGCACTTGCACAAGCAAGAAGGTCCAAATGTGCGAAGTCGGATTGCGAAAGGGATCTGGGAGTTATGATCACTAAGAATTTAAAACAAAAGGATCAATGCATGAATGTTCGTAATAAGGCGAATTGGACACTGGGATTTATTAATCGAAGCGTTAGTAACAAGACACCTGGTGTGGTTCTTAAGCTATATCTTGCTCTGGTTAGGCCCCATTTAGATTATGCAGTTCAGTTTTGGTCGCCGTATTATAGAATGGATATAAATTCACTTGAACGTGTCCAACGTAGGATGACTAAGTTAATTCCCCAAATTAGAAATCTTTCATATGAAGAAAGATTAACAAAGCTTATATTGCATTCACTGGAAAGGCGACGAGTTAGTGGTGACATGATAGAGGTTTACAAGTGGATGAATGGACATAACAGGGGGGATATTAATAGGGTATTAAAAATATCAACACAAGACAGAACACGAAACAATGGGTATAAATTGGATAAGTTTTGATTTAGGAAAGACTTGGGTAAATACTGGTTCAGTAACAGGGTTGTTGATTTGTGGAACCAATTGCCGCATGGTGGAGGTGGGGTCCCTCAATTGCTTCAAGCGCGGGATGGACAAGTATATGAGTGGGATTGGGTAGTTATAGATAGGAGCTGCCTCGTATGGGCCAATAGGCCTTCTGCAGTTACCTTTGTTCTTATGTTCTTACATAGCCAATGGCCTGGCCCCCCATCACAGTCACTGGAGCAAGTCTCACTGCTTCCACTACCACTCCAGAAACTGTCACCAAGACGACCACGAGGTCGATTTCAACACTTAAGAACCACCCTCTCCAGCTCCCAATACTTCTTCAATCAGCATCTCAGCAGTATCGCTAGCTGATAAGCTGTCTACAAATGCTAAAATCACGACCAACATTCCTGAAATACCGTCTACCACCAATTCACGACACTTGGATGAGTCCACCCACAGGTTGCAAGGCGATAGACGAAAACACCACCTACGGTTGTTAGGGTCTCCTCAAACAAAGAAATTTTAGCAGGATTTCCACCGCTTGATTTCCACATCAAGTTTCAAGACTTCCTCGTGGAGGCCACCTCACCAAACTACAACAACAGCACGGCTCAGCCAAAGTCTCAGGCAAAGAAAAAACGGAAAACCACGAGGTATACACTAACCCCACCAGCTCCATAACTGGTATAGCCATCCAGGCCTGAAAACCACCATGAAGACTCCCATCCATCGCCACATCTGATACAATAGCTGTATCAGCTATTGATACAGATAATGGCTCCAAAGAGCCTCCACTTACGGGCTCACCATAGCTCGTGCTACTGGAACTTCTTGTTGAGAGTAGCTGAATCTAAAACAACAAGAACAACAATGATGTCTGTAACTAGTCAGGTGTATAACGGCTTCCTGGCACGTCAGGTGTTACTCGCTACCGAGAGCAATATAAGCTCTCCTCACTCCCTTTCTGTCAGACGGGCTCATCATACATGCTACATGGACACCTCGTCCTGAGTAGCTAAATCTTTAACAACAACAACAACCCATTCTGTCGATTACGGGCTCACCATAGCCCGTGCTACTTGAACTCATTGTTCTGAGTAGCTTAATCTAAAACAACAGCAACCCTTTCTGTCAGATATTTCATCTTCCAAACTTTCAACGTCCAAACTGTGCGGCTGATACACCAGACGTATTTTACTGGCATCGAGTTTTAAGTCTTACGTTATTGTCAACAGAATGGATCCCGATGATCTTAAAACGCCCGAGAAGTTTATTGATGGAATTTATGGACATTTTAGTCAGGATTCTGCAGAAAATTCAACAAGTAACTTTAAATCTACTGCCCCTTGCCCGCTTAAGGACAGCGTTGGTTTTGAGAATTTTAATCCCGATATAAAAAGGAAATCTACAACCAGTGACAGTCAAGTTTTATGCCTCGATAATGACGATGAAGACTTTTATGCTTCCAAACATATTTTCGAGAAGACTTTAGAAAGTGAATCAAACAAAACCAGTAATAACACATTCAGTTTGAGATCCAGTGCTAGACAAAGGCCGCTTGCCAGTTGTAGCAACAGTCATGTTCAACATCACATATTTGTGCCGGAAGAGATAAAAACGCCAGAACACACACATGAGGATACTTCTGTTTATTATTGTAATGTTTCTACAGAAAATTCAATAAATAAAACTACTGCACCCGTTTCTGACAATATTACTGAAAATGAAGATTATCAGAGTATTTACAAACGTTTTTTCGGTGAGACAGACGAAGAACACCTACTGAGTGTATCTTTAGAAAGTGAATCAAACGAAACCAGTAATAACACACTCAATTTGAGATCCAGTGCTAGAAACGAGCCACTTGCCAGTTGTAACGACAGTCATGTTCAACACCAAATATTTGTGCCAGGTGAGATAAAAACGCCAAAACACATATTTGAGGACACTTCTGATTATTATTGTAATGTTTCTACCGAAAATTCAACAAGTAAAACTACTGCAACTGTTTCTGACAATATTACTGAAAAGGTAGATCAGAGTATTTACAAACGTTTACAAATCGGTGAGACCTACGTAGGAGAACACCTACTGAGTGTATCTAACACTGATGCCATTAGTTGTGTTCAAAACAATATTTCTATGACGGATGAGATGAGACCGCCAGAACACATCACTGAGGACGTTTCTGATAATTTTTGTAAGGATTCAACAAGTAACATTAAAACTGCAGTCCCTGTTTATGAGAATATTAGTGACGATGAAGACTTTTGTAAAGCTTCCAAGCAAATTGTTGACGAGATATTCGAAGAACAACAACTACTAAATACATCTAACACTGATGTCATTGGTCGTGTTCAACACCACATTTCTATGCCGGAGAAGTCTCAACGGCAACCTTCAGCCGACCGCCAAGTACAATATTTAGTCGTAAAGAAGGAGACAGGCGACGAAAGATCCCTGATATTCACTTTCTTAAAGAAGAAGCCAGATGATTTGCCGCACGATCAGTTTTCAGTCAGCGACCGTGCACAATCAGAAATCCGCCCACAAGAAACAAAGTACAATAACTATTTACCTGCAGAATTAACTGACATTCATGGAAACTACACTGCCACCAAGTCCTACGACTCAATAAAACGGCGTAATCGGCACATTTCTAACGGACATATGAGTCCCTACCAGGTGGGAAGGCGTCGATCAGTCAGTGAGTGTGTGCAACCTGAAATCCGCACACAAGAAACCAATTCCAATATCAATTTGCCTGCAGAATTGACTGCCATTCATGGTAACTACACTGCCACCTCCGTCACCCTTGGTGACGAAGCTCCCGTTGAGTTCTCAGTCAGTGAGTGTGCACAACCTGAAATCCGCACACGAGGAACCAAGTCTAATAACAATTTGCCTGCAAAATTGACTGCCATTCATGGTAATTACATGACCACCTCCGTCACCAATGGTAATGAAGTTCCCGTTAAGGTACAGGCTGGCAAGCGCCATACATCCAGCGGTGCTCAGAAGGTTAACCCATGTTCTCAATGTACCAGGACTTATAAGTCAAGAAAATGGTTCAATAGGCACATTCGTAAAATACACAAGAGACGTAAGTCCGTTAACAATTTATCTGCAGAATTGACTGCCATGCATGGTAACTACAATGCCGCCTCCGTCACCCATGGTGATGAAGTTCCTGTTAAGGTACCGGCTGGCAAGCTCCTTACATCCAGCGGTGGTCAGAAGGATTTCCCATGTCCTCACTGTCCCAAGTGTTACACCTTAATAAAATGGCGTAATCGGCACATTTCTAACAAACATATGAGTCCCTACCAGGTGGGAAGGCGTCGATCAGTCAGTGAGTGTGTGCAACCTGAAATCCGCACACAAGAAACCAATTCCAATATCAATTTGCCTGCAGAATTGACTGCCATTCATGGTAACTACACTGCCACCTCCGTCACCCTTGGTGACGAAGCTCCCGTTGAGTTCTCAGTCAGTGAGTGTGCACAACCTGAAATCCGCACACGAGGAACCAAGTCTAATAACAATTTGCCTGCAAAATTGACTGCCATTCATGGTAATTACATGACCACCTCCGTCACCAATGGTGATGAAGTTCCCGTTAAGGTACAGGCTGGCAAGCGCCATACATCCAGCGGTGCTCAGAAGGTTAACCCATGTTCTCAATGTACCAGGACTTATAAGTCAAGAAAATGGTTCAATAGGCACATTCGTAAAATACACAAGAGACGCAAGTCCGTTAACAATTTATCTGCAGAATTGACTGCCATGCATGGTAACTACAATGCCGCCTCCGTCACCCATGGTGATGAAGTTCCTGTTAAGGTACCGGCTGGCAAGCTCCTTACATCCAGTGGTGGTCAGAAGGATTTCCCATGTCCTCACTGTCCCAAGTGTTACACCTTAATAAAATGGCGTAATCGGCACATTTCTAACAAACACATGAGTCCCTACCAGATGGGAAGGCGTCGATCAGTCAGTGAGTGTGTGCAACCTGAAATCCGCACACTAGAAACCAATTCCAATAACAATTTACCTGCAAAATTGACTGCCATTCATAGTAGCAACACTGCAACCTCCGTCACCCATGGTGGTGAAGATCTCAGTCAGTGAGCGTGCACAACCTGAAATCCACACACAAGGAACAAAGTCCAATAACAATTTGCCTGCAGAATTGACTACCATTCTATTGATAACTACATTGCCACCTCCGTCACCCTTGGTGATGAAACTCCCGTTGAGTTCTCAGTTCTCAGTGAGTATGCACAACCTGAAATCCGAACCCAAACAACCAAGCTCAATAACACTTTACCTGCAGAATTGAATGCCATTCATGGTAGCTACACTGCCGCCCTCGTCACCCCATTTTGATGAAGTTCCCGTTAAGATACAGGCTGGCAAGCTCCTTACATCCAGTGGAGCTCAGAAGGATTTCTTAATAAAATGACGTAATCGGCACAATTCTAACGTTCATATGAGTCACTACCAGATGGAAAGACGTCAATCAGTCAGTGAGCGTGCACAACCTGAAATCCGCACACAGGAAACAAAGCCTGTTAACAATTTATCTGCAGAATTGACTGCTATACATTTTAATTACACTGCCGCCTCCGTCACCCATGGTGATGAAGTTCCCGTTAAGGTACAGGCTGGCAAGCGCTGTACAACCAGCGGTGCTCAGAAGGTTTACCAATGTCTTCAGTGTTCCAGGCCTTACATCTGAAGAAAATGGCTTAATTGGCACATTCGTCACATACACAAGAGAGCCCTACCAGGTGGGTAGGCGTCAATCAATCGTATCTGCTTTAGTTTTACACTCCCTGGAGTATGTACACGTTGTTTCAAGTATTTACAAAAAAAAATTGCTTCCAGTTCACCAAATAGTCCTCGCTATGACTGGCTATAAACTCTGTGAATTTTAAAAGTTTATGTTCTCTATATTATGTTCTATAATTTTAATAAAAAAAAATACCCACAATTCTGAAATTAAATAACCTATTTTCTTTGTACACATGAATTATATTGTAAAAAATGACATGCTTACTGCGCGCATCAACCGAAGTACATGATTAAAATTCCCTGAATTGGTGCATTGATGGCCGAGACGGCACTGAGAAGGGTTGATTAAAGGAGTCATTCTGCATGAAGTTTACTAGTCTTTTTATTGTACACTCTTGCTACTTTCGTCTCTCCGATTAACCTCTTATTTGATTTTTATTATATTATTGCGGGCCTCTGGCGCCTTAAAACCAGTTGCTTCGGGCAGATGGGACTCGTTAGCCTGGAAAGGCAGCTCATCAGACTGTGCGGCTGATACACCATACGTATTTTACTGGCATCGAGTAAATTTTAAGTTTGTTGCTTCTAAGAGTTAATAAGCACCAGGACTGACCAATCCTTATAGACGATCATTGGTGCGGTGGTCACGGTACTCTGTACGTTTAGGGGTGATCCTAGACGGCATGGGTTCGAATCCTGGCTGGGTCAAAGAGTTCTTAGCGATCTATGGCTTGCGCGTTCATGCAGCTTTCTCACACATGTTAAACTCGTGCGGCATATCCATGCTCCAGGATTTGATGAAAAACTGTACCCAATTGGATCCATGAGTGTCGTCAGGGGTTGATCAGTCAGGGAGCTTAGTTAATAAGCACCAGGACAGACCAATCCTTATAGACGATCATTGGTGCGGTAATCACGGTACTGTGAACGTTTAGTTGCATGGGTTCGAATCCTGGCTGGGTCAAAGAGTTCTTAGTGATCTATTGCTTGCGCGTTCACGCTGCTTTCTCACACATGTTAAACCCAGTGCGGCCCGTGCATGCTCCAGGATTTGATGAAAAACTGTACCCAATTGGATCCATTAATGTCGTCGGAGGTTGATCAGTCAGGCAGTCTTGTTAATAAGCACCAGGACTTTCCAATCCTTATAGACGATCTTTGGTGCGGTGGGCACAGTACTGTTTAAATTCAGGGGTGATCGTAGACGGTATGGGTTCGAATCCTGGCCGGGTCAAACAGTTCTTCGTGATCTATAGCTTGCGCTTTCATGCAGCTTTCTCACACATGTTAAACCCAGTGCGGCCCGTGCATGCTCCAGGATTTGATGAAAAACTGTACCCTCTTGGATCCATGAGTGTCGTCGAGGGTTGATCAGTCAGGGAGCTTAGATAATAAGCACCAAGGCTGACCAATCCTTATAGAGGATCATTTGTGCGGTGGTTACGGAACTGTGTCCATTTAGAGGTGATCCTAGACAGCATGGGTTTGAATCCTCGCCGGGTTAAACAGTTCTTAGTGATCTATGGCTTGCGCGTTCATGCAGCTTTCTCAAACGTTAAACTGGAGTGCAACACCGTGCACTCAAGAATTTGATGAAAAACTGTACCCAAATGGATCCATGAGTGTCGTTGGGGATTGATCAGTCAGGGAGCTTAGTTAATAAGCTCCAGGACTGACCAATCCTTATAGACGATCATTAGTGCGGTGGTCACGGAACTGTGTACGTTTAAGGGTGATACTAGACGGCGTGGGTTCGAATTCTGGCCGGGTCAAAGAGTTCTTAATGTAATATGCCTTGCACCTTCATGCAGCTTTCTCACACTTCTCAAGCCATAGTTGTTTGACCAGAGTCGTGGGGCAAATTCAGCTCCTATAAATTCTCTTGGATGAGGTGTTGTGGAGACCAAAGTTCTGCCATCATCAACACGCTGTCAACAAACACAAGGGAGGTGTCTTTCCGAAACCCGTTGTTACGGACCCGAGTCCAGCGTCGTAGCACGGAGCAGTGACGACAACGCCATCTGTGAGTCCGCTCCTGAAACCCCCTCCAAATGGACGACGCCATCTAGTGAAGACGGGATATACCGGCCACAGGTGCTGGATTCCGATTGATTGATTGATAAAGATTAAGCCACCCAAAAGGTGGCACGGGCATGAATAGCCCGTAAGCTGGATTCCCGTCTTAATCAGCTCATAACATAGCCGCTGCTGACCTCTGGTGAGGTGGCGCTTAGACAGCAACGCCATCTATGGAGTGGATAGGTGGACTTTGTGTCTAAGCCTGTAAGTGAGGTTCCCTAGCCCCAGTACTAATGACGTGTCTGATTACAGAGTTGACCTGGGACTGCTGTATTTGACGATGGATCAGTCTACTCAAGGCAGCCAAGGTCTCTCCACGAGTTTGCTGAAGAAGCTGTGAGTCACCCCCGGACGAACACTGCTGAGAGTGTTTACAGGTGTGTATGAATATAATGTCCAAAAGCCTGGCGTGACTGCCCGCAGAAAAGCCTAAAGTTACCCGTGAACGAGCACCAATTGGTACACTGAAACCTAATGTTTATACTCTTTCAATTTGATAAGATCAGATTTCGTGTTACGTCTTTCATTTTGGTATCAAATTGTTCGCAATAAAAGCGCGTATTTTAAGACTAGTCCCCTAATAATACCTGGAATTTTAACATTTTAATTATCACAAAATTATTTATATCTTTCCAGTGTTCCGACAAATTTTTGCGTTACATCTTTCATTTGTTATCAAATTTTGCGCAATCTAAACGCGCCTATTTTGATACTATCCCGAGGTCGATTGGATAAAAAATGAATTTTACACTTTTGTAGTGGACGCAAGTCCGGCCCAAAGTTACCGATAGTGGTAATTACTCAAACTGAAAGTATAGTGTAGTAAAGTTCAAAAGTTTATCCTTGTCTAGCAAATAGTTAACCCAAGAGCAATGTTTGAGAAAAATTAAGTCATCTGAAGCCTTTTATTCGTGTGAAAGTCTTAAGAGGCTAAGATAAATGATTAGTACAGTTTTACGTTACCGTGAAGCGAGAAACTAAAAAATGGCATTGAAATATTATTAAAGTCCATAGCAATGTGTTTAGGGTCTAACCAAGTTCAGTGATTGGATAATATTATCTAGGAGGTAAAGTCATTATGCAGTTCAGAAGCCGTCAATAAAAAAAAAAATTAAACCGTCTTTAAAGTTTTATTAGCTCCTCGTAGGAAGCTAAATTCAACTACATTTCAGAACATCTAAGAAACATAGCATTTACGTAATGAAAGGGAAAGTATTATTTGGTCTAAGAGTGGTTAAGCTCTAACTGCTCAGGAAAATAACAGTGAACAATTTATCACATTTTAAGCGCGTGGGGAGTTCTTACTACATTAGTAGCTCCAAATGCATACTTTTAACACGAACTAAGCATTATCCTTTCTAAGTTCATTAATAAAATATTACTAACTTCAGCTAATAGAATCAATACACGTTAAACTATAAATTCCACGAAAGGTAACTATTACAATAAACATTGAACAAGATCCTTAAATAAGTTAAAATTTACATTTACCTTAAAACACTTAAAGTATGAGAGAAGGTACCACACAGACAACAGTGGACTAACTGAGGGGTGACGGCGGGCCGGGCACCTCGTTGACTTAACACCAAACACTTTAGGGGAAAGGTAGAAAGTTCCCCACAAAAGCTGCCACGACCACCATAACAGCGCCATCTATTGACAGAACCGTCAGCTTCGCTTCCAGTGGAACAAAATGGTGTGAAGACTCAAAGAGCTTGACTACTTATTTTAATAATTTCCAATAAATCTTTGCATTTCTATTTTATAATTAAATTAAAATAGGAATATTATTAGCAGGCTTTCTATCGCGTAACTGATTATTAGCAAAAAATATTAGTTTTAGTTCGAATATTTTATTTAGTCTTAGAAAATTTTATTGTGAGTAATTCTAAGACTGTAGACCTAAATGTATATATTTACTACCAAAGGCCTACACTCAACAACGAAGAAGACAGACCATATCAACACTTTCGGCAGCCTTCTCAATGGAAAAAACGAGTCTAAAGATAATCATTGAAGAATTACCTGTTAAAAAATCAGCATGCGATTCGCAGAAGCTCAAAGCAGTCATAGAACAACAAATAGAAAGCATCTCAAGAACTACGACGACTCACATCTTCACAGATGGATCAGTTGATCAAGAGAGAGGTTTTGCTGGGGCAGCAGTTTACACTACAACTATAAAATAAATACTCCCAACTATCAAAAGTCGCCAATGTAACGAAAGAAAGATCCACTGGGATATGGTACGAACAAGCCACTGGAATATGGTACGAACTAGCCACTGGGTATTACTCTTTCAAGCCTGACAAAAAGATATCCAGAGACATTGCAGTAGCCATACACAGATTCAGACATAGTTACAAGGGCTACTGGGAGGTAATAAACCCATGGCTGCAGAAACTGCACAGCCGTGTGCTCCTGCAATCTGAAGCTATTTCGGCCCTCCAAGCCACAGTCACCCAACAACAACAAACCATAGACCGCCTTCTTGAATCGTCGACGAACATCAACCAAGAAATTCTCAACTTACAAGCTGTTGCAGACGACGCAATGGATCAAATACATAAGATTCAGGCCGAGGAAACCCACTCAGCTCAAAGTGACTTCCTACAAAAGCTGGAAAAACAAATAAATCTCCTTCAGATTCACCAGGCGGCTTCCGAAGACGACCTAGAGCAGCAACAACTTCATGACTCCCTGATAATTAGCTCTACTGATCTACCTGATGAACAACAAGGTGAGAATTGTTGTAACGTAGCCCACGTTAATTCAAAGATCAAAGTCAATGTTGATATTAAATCAGCTGTCAGGATAGATAAAAACAGTTCCCGTAGCAGTAGGAGAATGCTCATCAAACTTGCAAATTCCGCTGTTAAGTAAGTTTAACCTCATACAATCAGCTGCTAAGCAAAAAACCAACCTCTATATAAATGAGTGCCTTACAAAGCAGCGTGGATCCCTCCTCTTCAGGCGTAAAATTCGCAAACTAAACCCTGGTCTTATCAAGCAGTGCTTGATACGACCAGGGTTTAATTGGAATGGAACGATCATTGTAAAGAAATAAAGTGCAGGAAAAAGATATGAAATAAAGTGTGACCAACAACTACTGGCCTTCTTTAGTGATTGTGGTATATCTAAAAATCTTAACCCGACCAATGCCAATACTGAAAATAACTCTTTGAGTGCCTGAGCCTAACCTAACTTAATCTAACCTTGTCCAAGGTGCTGTCTCTGCCTTAACATTTAACTAATGTTCTCTCATTCATATAAGTTCCTAAGTAATCAGTCTCCATGCACTTATACAAGCATCTACCTCAGTATCATTGTAAAATTTAACTCTTAAATCTAATCTTACCCTATTCCTTTTAAATTTAATTGTACTGATTTATGTCATTTATTGTAATTAATTATTGATCTCATTTTGTTTTCTTAATTAAGTTCATACTAATTATAGGTTAAAAACTAAGCTAAATAAAATTAATTCTCTTTAAGATTATTTTACTTTACAATTATCATTTCTCATTTTTTGGTAATATATTCATCTTGACAGTCTCTACTGATTTTTTGTTTTCTCCACCAAACTTGTGTATCCCTCATGGCAATCTAATGATCTTTATTCTACTTCTAATTGTTTAAATTTTTGGTATACTTGCATTTATTGTTGTGTTTTGCTATAATAATTCTAAAATTGCAGCAGACTTAGTATTTATGTAAAGATCTACCTCAGTGTTATAGTAAAATCTTGCTCATAAATATAATCTTACCGTTATTTTTTTTTAATTTTTAAATTTAATTGTAATTTGATTTATACATCATTTACTGTAATTAATTATTCAGTTCATTTTGTTTTCTTAAGTTCAAACTAATTATAGGTTCACAACTAAGCTATATTAAATAATTTATTTTTAAGATTATTTTTACTTTACGATTATTATGTCTCATTATTTTTTGCTATATATTATTTATGTCAGTCTACTGATTTTTTCTTCTCTCTTAACCTAACTCGTGTATCCTTCCTGGCTATGTACGGTGATATTTACTCTACTTCAAATTGTTTTTATTTTTTGTGTACTTACATTTATTGTTGTGTTTTGCTATAATTACCTTCTATTTACAGCAGATTTAATATTTAACTGTTCCTGTAATTGCTTGTCTTATTGTATCGTGACATTATTGCATCTATATGCATACTGATATTGATTTTGATCGAAATCTTCTGTCTCATATCCACACAAATTAGCACATTGATCATCATTATTGCAGGTATTACACAGCAAATCTTGTAAAAAAACAAACTCCTAAATAGCACCCGCTTATCAGTTTACAACCAAAATGTTAGATCACTTGGTAAACATTTTGATGATATAAATGAATTACTCACAGAACTAGGTACTAAATTATCATTCATTATTTTAACAGAAACTTGGCTAAGTAAAGACTATACCCAACTCTTCAACTTAGCTGGTTATAAAGCCATTCATAACTGCAGGCCTAACAAAAAAGAAGGTGGCACAGCAATATATTACAAAGATACCTTCATCTGCAATAGTGTCATTAGTGATAGAGACGACTGTTGTGAATATACCTTTGCCACGTTCTCCAGTAAATCCCTTAAATCCTCCCTGACTATAGATTTATGCCATCTATAGATTTCCTAATACCAACATTCTTAATTCTCAAGCTTAATTCTCAGACAACTTAAGGAATCATATCACAAATAACAATCTCAACAAAACTCACATCATTCTAGGAGGTCATTTCAATATTGACCTGGGTCTTCAAAATAACCCTCAAATTGACTATTTCCGTAACAGCATCCACTCCTGTATGCTAATCCCCACAATCACCAAGCCCACCCGAGTCACTCAAACATCTGCCACTACCTACCTGGGAGCCGGTCGGCTGAGCGGACCGCACACTGGACTTGTAATCCTGTGGTCCCGGGTTTGATCCCGGGCGCCGGCGAGAAACAATGGGCAGAGTTTCTTTCACCCTATGCCCCTGTTACCTAGCAGTAAAATAGGTACCTGGGTGTTAGGCAGTTGGTCCAGATGGAGTTTCACCATGGGTTCTGAAACTCAATCAGCATTCCTCTTCAACTGATTTTTCAGGCATTCCTGTTTACAGGAGTTGTAGCTGATGTGTGGAAAAACGCTAACATAGTTCCAATCTACAAAAGTGGAAGCAGGGAAGACCCCCTTAATTATAGACCGGTATCATTGACAAGTGTAATAGTCAGAATATTGAAAAAAAATAATTAAAACTAAATGGGTAGAACACCTGGAGAGAAATGATATAATATCAGACAGACAGTATGGTTTTCGATCTGGAAGATCCTGTGTATCGAATTTACTCAGTTTCTATGATCGAGCAACAGCTAAAAAAGGCTTTTGACAGAGTTCCACATAAGAGGTTGTTCTGGAAACTGGAAAATATATGAGGGGTAACAGGTATGCTTCTAACATGGATGAAAATTTTTTTTGACTGATAGAAAAATGAGGGCAGTGATCAGAGGCAATGTATCGGACTGGAGAAATGTCACAAGTGGAGTACCACAGGGTTCAGTTCTTGCACCAGTGATGTTTATTGTCTACATAAATGATCTACCAGTTGGTATACAGAATTATATGAACATGTTTGCTGATGATGCTAAGATAATAGGAAGGATAAGAAACTTAGATGATTGTCATGCCCTTCAAGATGACCTGAACAAAATAAGTATATGGAGCACCACTTGGCAAATGGAATTTAATGTTAATACATGCCTTGTTATGGAATGTGGAATAGGAGAACATAGACCCCACACAACCTATATATTATGTGAGAAATCTTTAAATAATTCTGATAAAGAAAGAGATCTAGGGGTGGTTCTAGATAGAAAACTATCACCTGAGGACCACATAAAGAACATTGTGCGAGGAGCCTATGCCACGCTTTCTAACTTCAGGATTGCTTTTAAATACATGGATGGCGATATACTAAAGAAATTGTTCACGGTTTTTGTAAGGCCAAAGCTAGAATATATAGCGGTTGTGTGGTGCCCATATCTTAAGAAGCACATCAGCAAACTAGAAAAGGTGCAAAGACATGCTACTAAGTGGCTCCCAGAACTGAAGGGCAAGAGCTACGAAGAGGTTAGAGGCATTAAATATGCCAAAACTGGAAGACAGTTTTGAAGACAAAAAGACAAAAGACAGAAGACAAAAAGAGGTGATATGATCATTACATACAAAATAGTAACAGAAATTGATAAAATCGATAGGGAAGATTTCCTGAGACCTGGAACTTTAAGAACAAGACGTCATAGATATAAACTAGCTAAACACAGATGCCTAAGAAATATAAGAAAATTCACTTTCGCAGAGTGGTAGACGGTTGGAACAAGTTAGGTGAGAAGGTGGTGGAGGCCAAGACCGTCAGTGGTTTCAAAACGTTATATGACAAAGAGTGCTGGGAAGACGGGACACCACGAGCGTAGCTCTCATCCTGTAACTACACTTAGGTAATTACACTTAGGTAATTACACACACACACACACACACACACACACACACACACACACACACACACACACACACACACACACACAAAAAAAAAAAAAACTAAACAGACGTGTTTTTCTGGTGCTAATCAGACCATTGGAGGGTATACAAGATAAGATCAGTGTGTAGGAAAGTATAACCAGGCGCCCCAGAAGCCCAGATGTAGGAGCGTTCTCCATCGCCTCACAGTCCGGAGACTATCCGGTGACTGCCCAGTGTCGGCAATGTTTAGTTGCTTTTTGTCACACATTACTTATTTAAAACGCTATTTTGTTCTTGTTTCTTCGTTCCTTGCGACTTGAAAACATAGATTTTTACGTTTTGCATGTAAGATTATCTTTCTCTGTTCATGTTGCCAACATTTCTCTTCGTGTCGTTCCACCCTTGCCGCCATGGAGGGTCCCACTTTTAAAGTTTTGCAAAACCTTGATCCATATGACAAAGGATTCTACTCTTCCTATATTTCTGAAACAACTATTCCTTGAACATTTTCTTCACACTCCCACTAAGTTTACCAACGGTGTTGGCTACTCTGTTGTATTTCCTGACCAGATCAATATAAGTCTCCCGAAGACTAGCATCTTCACGGCAAACATTATGCAATATTGTATGATCATGGTCGTCGTAGGTGACTATCACAGTTCCTTCATTGCTCTGGAGTAATTTGATCCTATCGATCTTGTGGAAGTCGAAATTCAATATTGGTTGTATCTTATCTTCAGTAGATTTAAAACAATCGAGTTTTGCTGGGTTCCCAGCCATATAGCAGTCTCCGTGGTGTAGTGGTAAGACACTCGCCTGGCGTTCCGCGAGCGCTATGTCATGGGTTCGTATCCTGGCCGGGGAGGATTTACTGGGCGCAATTCCTTAACTGTAGCCTCTGTTTAACGCAACAGTAAAATGTGTACTTGGATGAAAAAACGATTCTTCGCGGCAGGGGATCGTATTCCAGGGACCGTAGGATTAAGGACTTGCCCGAAACGCTACGCGTACTAGTGGCTGTACAAGAATGTAACAACTCTTGTATATATCTTAAAAAAAAAAAAAAAAATATATATATATGTATTTCCTTAAATGAGTGTGTGGATGCTGCTGCCACTAAGGAGGCTACCCACACTTATCCTGTTTTCAGCAAAGGCGTTCCTTATTTCGGTTTTTATTCAGTCATTCATTCCTCAATCCGTGCCCGTACGCAGGGTCGTTGGTCGTGTGTTATTGTAACAAACTGCGTGCTCTTAAGAGTAGCGTTTTCACATGGACTTCCTAATATCACCGAAACCGGATGGGGGAAACAGCTCTGGCGAGGTAATGTACTGGCCATACTCGTTTAACTCATGTGCACCTACTGGAGTGCCGCCCTGCTCCTTATTGTTCGATCTGTATTGTCCCTCTTACGTCGTGCATATCCTTCTTGAATGTCTTGACTTCCAGGATGCGCGTGTGTCTTGCTTCTCGACTGTCCCTTGGAGTCATTTGTCTCTCGACAGAATCCTTGGAGAATCAGATATCCTTGATATTGTTCGCTTTATGCGCCTTTGTTCTAGTATTAGCATCCTTAGTGATATTTAGCGTCTTTTTCAATATCCTGCACCTTTGATGGTCTTACATAGTCTCCCCGGCTGGGTGCCTTCCTTTTATAATCACTTACGTCTTCCCTTTCATCCCCCCATCCCTTTTGTGACAAATGGGAGGGATGATCAAAGGGAGGGGAGAGACGAATGACAGCAAGGGGAGAAGGGAGAAAGGGGAGAAAAGGGAGAGGGGAGAAGGGAGAGCCATGAATTGAGCACCAGATCATTACACCCTCCTCACCCGTTCTCCTGCTCCTCCTCCCTTCCTCACCATTTCCCACTACCTTTGCCTGGCCCATGCTTCACCCATTCAACTTGGTCCTACCCTCTTTCCCTATACCACACCCCCTCCCCCTCTCCCTCTCCATCCCCGACTCTCTCCATATTTCTAAAATATATTTTATTAGTAATAATTATAATGTCATCATTCAATTACATTAAATGATATTAGCATTGACTATAATAAACACTTTTGAATTGTGTCTTCCCCCTTCCCCCCTGGCCGTCCTACTAATGGGAGGGAGATGTTCAGAATGTTTTATGGGATTATGTTCTTAGTTGAAAAGGCAGGGAGCATCAGTTAATCCTCCAGAGGCAGATAATGATGTATCTATATAAGGTGCCTTAATCCTTGTGTTCAATATTTACATAGGTATTGGTACGGACAGTGCAAAAAATCATGTGGCATCTGATTGTGTCTCAGGTACACTGTTCTCGATCGAATTCTAGCGACCCTGACCAGCCTATGGTCAGCCCGGACCCCAGACCATTATCTTTTAAATTAGGTGACACTTTTCCCAAGCGTCTGGCCTACAACTTTGGAAAGAAAATTATCTCTCATAGCTACAGATAAACTAATAGAATCTCATAACTGAAGAAGTAAATACAAAGACTTCACATTTACTTCCCGCCTCGGTTACTCCTTAATATATAGGAGCGGGGAGGGTGGGGTGGGGGGGGGGTAATGTTTGTGTTCCACCCGGGTAGGTGAGTGGCTCCTACTGTCCTCTTATATGCCTGCTGTGGCGGTACACAAGCGAAGTGCCTCCCGTGTGTTTGCTGTACATAGACTCATGCATACACTTCAGTTCCTTCATTTAGTTAAACCCACCCAGTGGCTGCAGCACCTGGGTGGGGGTGGAGTAAAATGGGAGGTTGCGTGGCCCTTCTGAATTAGTCGTCTAGTTCAATCGCATCAACTGGGCATTGTAAACTTGCTATTCCAATCGGTCTTTGGGCTACTCTTACGGCCTCTAAACCGGCATATATTATCCGTTAGCTCTGAGGATCTTCGTGTGCTTGTTCCTACCCTTGTTGGGCTCCATGGTGGGAAGGGGTGCGGGGCTGTGAAGTCCATTTTTTAATTACGTGCTTCTAAATACAGATCTATCTTTGGCTCTGAGAGGGCGACCAGGTTCCAGAGTTGCACAGACGGTATATCGGGCTCCATATCTGCGTCTACGATGGTCCCAGACCATGCTTGGTGTTTGGTTCCCTCTTGGTGGACGGTAACTTGGCGCACTGAGGGGACACATGTACCCCGGCCACAGGTATGAAGGGGTATCTCCAACTCCCCTCACTGCCTGCTGTGACGCGGCACAAGCTAAACGCGTTCCTATATATTGGTCATGGATGGAGATATCTGCACTCCTCAGTGTCATTTCCTCAGTGTGATTTCTTTTAAGGGGTTAAGCCTGCCCTGGGGTTGACCCCTAGGTGGGGGGGGGGGTGAAGAGGCAAAACTGGAGGTTCAGGGCAACCCACCTGAACCAATCAGCTCTAGTTAGCACCACTTAGACATAGAGTCAAGTGGGCATTGTAGGATTGGTGTCCTTATTGGACCCTGGGCTCAGTTCAAAATAAATTCCATCTCCATGCCTCTGCAGATAATGTTGAAAACTCTGTCATGGTTCTCCTAAGTGCAGCTGCATGATGTCCCTTTGCCACCTTGTGTGTGTATCCTGGACATTATAGTACTGGTAGCTCTTCCTGAGTTCGCTGCATCAACTGTGGAAAGGCCCACCCTGCCTTCCCTTGAACTTGCGTCCATTGTAAGTGTGAACAGGCCATCCTGTTCAAACCCCCCTCCTTACATGGATCGGCGCCAGAACTGTCCTTTGGATTCCTTTACCATTACTTATGCTCGTGTGTTGTTTCACACTACTATTCCCTGACCTTCTTCCCTTCTCTTGTGCTCATTTTCCAAACCTTAAACTACGAGCTTGCATCAGCTTCTTCAACCCTTCTCCAATCTGATGGTGATGCTGCACGCAATAGCAGGCACGACAGAAAAATGGAGAGGAGACTGGCGACATGAAATCAATGGGTAAGGGATGACAGGGGGAGGAGGGGTTACTCTAACAGTAGGGGGATAAGGGAGGCAATAAGGGAAGCTTGTTGACGCATTGGGGGTCTAAGGCATGGTAATGTCAAATATGGAGGATGGCAACAACTTTTAATGGAGACAAAAACCCGACAACAGCTTGGGCATCACCACGGCTGATGCCGTGAGCACATTTAACATTCTTTCCTGGAAGAATCTGAGAAACTAAATAAAAGGAAAAATAACAACCACATTTCGAGGCTTAACGCCAGAATTTCCAGCACCAATTACTTAGGTGAAGAAAGTGTTCACCACGTCGGCGCCTCTTCTTCACTGTCCTGCCATCCATACACACTGTCCTCTCTGACAGTCCTGGACACAAGCTGCCTTGTAGCCTATTCTACTACTAAAGTATTAATATCCTATAGCCACATACATAAGTAAATATTGTGGCCTAACTAGCCTACTCACACAAGGGGTAATGGGAGGGAAAATGATCTACCTTACATTCCTCGCTCACGACGCCTGTCCCTCGATGGTGTGAGGTTCCCACGCTTCCTGAGTCGATCCTCGACAACCCAGGAACGTTCCACAGGTCCTCAGGTGTCGTGGAGCCTTCGCGTCGTCGCTGTTCCAATCCCTGAGATTCAGCTACCCCAATCCTGGTTCATCGATGGGCACTGAGCTAACCACTATTTTCCCACACTCGTTCCTTCCACAAGGCGTTGCTCCTTGTCCTAGGCACGGTGTCGTCCTTCCAAAACCCTCAGTGGATGTGACCCGGTCACAGCTAGGCTTGCCCGCCACACCTTCTCAGGCCCTCAACGTCCAGCGTCGCCGCCCAGCGTCGTCGCCAAATATTTTCCAAGTTTGGCACTCTTTTGCTCAATAAACTTGGTTCCTTTTTGCTTCCCAGAAGTGCGGGGTCTCCAATACATCAGATGGGCTGCGATAGCAAGCACTAATCCACTACGAAAGGCTTGTAGAGCCTCAAATCCTTGAGAGCTGACCGAGGTGCGTCCACTCGCTTCCAAGGTCAGGTGTTGACCTGACCTTGGAAGTGTTGATCTGACGTTGGCGCCACCCGGGGCACTCGGTGACGTCATGGCGAGCCCTGATTGGTCGCCCGCGACCTAAGTCGGCCAATCCGCGATCGGCTAGTGTCCCTTCCAAAACATCATATCTGCAGTAGGGGATACTCTTTCATTTTATATCAGGGCGCCAATTTCCCCTTACTTACAACTTATAATGTAACTTCCTCCCTTAACTGGCAGCCGGTCTGGTCGCCACATATATCAATAGACTCCCTGAACCTCAGAGAATCAGTAGGGAGAGCTGATATGACTCTTAAAGCAGGCAAACGAAAGAGATGGAAAGGCAAACTGCCCGAAACGCTTTGCGTAATAGTGGCTCTAGGCATTGTATGTACTAGCTCTATCTATAAAGCCAACAAACTTTGTAAAATCTCTTTATGTATGTACCTTTACCTAAATAAAAATTATTATTATTATTATTATAGATAGGAGAGGGCACCGTAACAATATATATATATATATATATATATATATATATATATATATATATATATATATATATATATATATATATATATATATATATATATATATATATATGTCGTACCTAGTAGCCAGAACGCACTTCTCAGCCTACTATGCAAGGCCCGATTTGCCTAATAAGCCAAGTTTTCATGAATTAATTGCATTTCGACTACCTAACCTACCTAACCTAACCTAACTTTTTCGGCTACCTAACCTAACCTAACCTATAAAGATAGGTTAGGTTAGGTTAGGTAGGGTTAGTTAGGTTCGGTCATATATCTACGTTAATTTTAACTCCAATAAAAAAAATTGACCTCATACATAATGAAATAGGTAGCTTTATCATTTCATAAGAAAAAAATTAGAGAAAGTATATTAATTCAGAAAAACTTGGCTTATTATGCAAATCTGGCCTTGCATAGTAGGCTGAGAAGTGCGTTCTGGCTACTAGGTACGACATATATATATATATAAAACATGGGTATCAAAAGCTTGTCTAGGTGGTATACATTTCACAGTGCCATTATTTCAATAAATGTTATAAAACGAGGACAATGCATGGAACACAAATTCAATGGAAATTGCACAGTATACATGTGAGTAATACATCCAAGACCTAAATGTATTACATTCTCGGTTCAAATAATGTTACTTATACAGCATTTATGTTGCATTACATACATTAAGCATACAAGGATGTTTTTCAAACTCCATGACATTGGGCTACCGCTATACACTAGACTTCTAATATATATCCACTATTACATGGAGATTTGATACATAGGAAGATAAGGGTGGGAAAAGGTAAAGTGTAATTTGAAAGTGTGTGATTATTACATAGCAGAGTAAACAAAGGGTATTGAAGGTAAGGTGCGATCTGACCATATGATTTTTATTACTGTGTGAATATTAGCTCATTAGTGATTATTTACATAGCTCAGTAAAAAAGGGCATTAAAAGACAGGATGTTTACTTTAATAAGGTGATAGACTGGAGTACATCTTGATTTGAATTAATTTTGATGAACATTGAACTAAAGCGGAAGACAAGAGTTGGAGTTCGGCAATTTGCTTTTGATTTATTTTACAGGGGTCTAAAATGTGGTTGGATTTTAAATGTTAGGGTATTTGGACTAATAGTAGTAAATTTACAGGAGAAATCTAAGACAGAGAACGGAAGCTTGAACTCGGTAATTGAGTTTTCTTTACTTACTCAGTGAGTAGTATGTATGCTTTAAATTTTATGGGATTTGGTTAGATAATAAAGAAGATATGAGAGAGAAAGCTATGGCGGGGGGGGGGGCGGGGGAGCTGGAACACAATTACTAAATTGTTGTATTTTACTATGTCTGATATGCAGTGGTGTTAAATTTCAGGAGGGTTGATTGAATGCTAAATAGGTTGTAATAGTAAACTACAGCGAGGACGAGAGCGCCCCTCGTCGCTAACTAATAATGTAGTTCGGTAACTACATTATTGTATTTTACTATATCTGAAATAGCTGTGTTTTAAATCTCGAGAAAATTGATTGGATACTATAGAAGTTGTAATAGCAAAGTAAGGCGGGGAACAAGAGATAGAACTTGCTTATTGACTTGATCTGATTTATGATGTCTGAAACATGACTGTTTAAAATTAGGCTAAAATTGGGCTTATAGTAGCGAAGATGCGGTCTCTGACAAATTTGGGTCATAAACTAAACTCAGATGAAAATTGGTCTGAAAATAGGCTCTGAATATTTTTTGGCTCAAACTGGACTCTGTTAATTTTTTGGTCTTCAAACGGACTCTAACAATATTTGAATTTCCTCCATTAGTACTCTTTTAGAACTCAGCAGTGATTTTGGATCTAAAATGGTCTCTGTTCAATTTTGGTCTCAAACTGCACTCTGATTAATTTCGGTCTTCAAACAGAATCTGACTAATTTTTGGTCTTTAACTGGACTCTGACAAATTTTAGACTTTAAATGGACTCTGATTAATATTGGTCTGAAATGGTCTCTGAATAATTTTTGGTCTTCTACGGGTCTGACATATCTTTGGTTAAAAATGGTCTTTGAAATTATTTTGGTCTTTAACTGGACTCTGACTATTTTCAGGTTCATACTGGTCTCTAACTACTTTCGTGTTTACACTGGTCTCTATTCAGTTTCGGTCATTTAAGGATCTCTATTTTATTTCGGTCTTCAACAGGTCTCTGAATAGTTTAGATCATCTATTGGACTCTGATGAAAATCGGTCTTCAAATGGTCTCTGATGAAAATCGGTCTGAAAATGGTCTCTCTCAAATTCCGGTCAATTTTGGCCTTCTGCTGGACTCTGATGAAAATGGGTACAAAATATTGTAACATACTGCTAAGAGGTTTATTTTCCATAACAAAACTTTTATGACATTATTCTTTGAAAATGTCTTTTTTATATAAATTTCAGTCTTAAGCTCGTAAATAAACTCCTATTATAAGAACTCTGAAATATTTTCATAAAACTGAACTCTGAAAATTTTTGAATTTGCATCATAAGAACCCTTTAGAATCGTGTGAGTGATTTACCCTATAAGAACTCTTTAACTCCAAATGAGTGATTTTAAAAACAAACAAAAGTTGACCGTAGAGTTTATTCTCAGTAAGAAGGGAGCGGACTTTGCCCTTGACTTTTCTATAACAAACTTCTAGGAACTCTGAAATTATTTTAAATTTCTGCCACAAGAAACCTTTAACTCCAAATCGGAACCTGGGAAACTTACCTAGAAACCTGACAGTCTATAGACGACTGGGAAATTTATAAGGAAACCCGATAGTGGTGGAAAGTCGTTAAAGACAGGGGTCTTAAGAAGATCTTGACAAGACCGCCTACAGAAGCCCTAAGGACTTCAAATTCCTTTGCCGTGTTCGAAGACGAGTGCTGTGGTGAGCCTGCAGTTCAATCGAAAGGGAAATCAATGAAGAGTACCGAAGCACAGGCCCCTCAAAGTGCTCAGAAAGTTAAAGAGTTACCTAAGCAAATTTGGGTTGAGGGAGATTCCCAGGTGAGGTATTTAGACAGGACGTTTTGTGCAAGAGATAGGAGGAACAGGTTAAGGGTTGGCTATCCAGGAGCTGGAATTGGAGATATTGTTGACAACATGAAAGATATTATGAAGGGAAATGGGAACAAACCCATTTTTTGTATTAGTGCAGGGGGTAATGATGATGGACGAGTTAGGAGTGAGGAACTGATACAGAAATTTAACGAAGCCATAGAATTAATTAGGAGCAGGGGAGGAATCCCGATCATATGTGGCATTCTTCCAAGAAAGATCGTTGGGAATGAATAGTTGTCGAGGGCACTTGGTGTCAATTGCCGGCTGGAAAGATATTGCAAATCAAATGCAATATCTTTCATCAACAACTGGGAACACTTCAATAGAAGAAGTGAAATGTATGCTCGTAATGTGGTGCATCTATCGAGGGCTGTGGTTGTTGCTGTTGCGAACTCGTTGGAACCAGTGGTTAGAGGCATTTGTTTGGGTTTAAACTGTTAGTAGATAGTGGTATGGGAATTGATAGGGAGGAAGGAGGTAATAAAAGTATGTGTTTGTTGAAGAAACAAATTGGCAAAATGAACAGGGAAAGAGAAGGGCCTCAAAATAACAATTCACTTAAGGTATATTAAACTAATAGTAGAAGTCTAAGAAAGAAAATAAACGAGTTAAATGCTCTTGTTTGTACAGAAAAAATTGATATTAACGCACTTACCGAAACGTGGATGAATGTAGAAAATAGAGAACTATTAGCTGAATATCAAATAAATGGATTTAAACTATTTCACGCAGATAGATATATTAGACGAGGCGGGGGAGTAGCCATATATGTTAGGGAAAATTTAAAATGTATTCTTAAAGAAGGTATCAAAACTGAGCCACACACAGAAACTATTTGCATAGAATTAAACGAAAGAGCAAATAATCTTATAATAGGAGTTATATACAGGCCACCAAATTTAGACAGAATGGAAGCAAAGCACCTATGGGATGAAATATCTAGAGCATCAAGGTCTAGCAGTATTTATGTCATGGGTGACTTTAACTTTAGTGGAATAAATTGGTCTAACAGAACAGGGAATAATGAAGCAGAAGATTTTCTTGAATTAATTGACGATTGCTTTCTTAGCCAACACATTAAGGAACCAACGAGGGAAATAATACTTTAGATTTAGTGTTAACTAACAGGGAAACACAAATTAATGACATCGAAATAGGGAGTGAGCTAGGGAACAGTGATCACAAAGAAATCACATTTAGCATAGATTGGAATAGATCTGTAGGAGAAAATTCTGTTAAAGTGCCATCTTTTCGAAAAGCAGATTTCAAAAGCCTAAGAAATTTTTTGGGTCAAATTGATTGGAAAGTCTTGGGTATGGGGGGTGGGCTGATCTTGGAGCGAGACATGAATCCAGCGATAGGTGACGTAAAAGGGGATTTCGATGTGGATTCAAAATATAACTTATTTAAGAATATTCTAAGCAAAGCACAGGAATCTAGTATACCATACAAATTGAATAGATCGAATACTAATGACCCAAAGTGGATAACAAAGGATTTGAAGAACCTTATAGGTAAAAAGAGAGCGTGGTACAAAAGGATTAAGAATGGGGAAGTCGGTTTAGAACAGGAATTCGCAGAACTGGTTAGAAATTCCAGCATAGTTCAGGCAGTTGGTAGTGGTAAGGATTGTGATGTTGTGTACCTTGACTTAAGCAAAGCTTTTGATGCAGTGTCACACGAAAGACTGATTAAAAGCTAGAGGCTCATGTATTGGGTGCGCTATATTAAGTTGGATTAGGGCATGGCTATTCCAAAGGAAACAGAGAGTTAGTATAAATGGAGTCAAGTCAGAGTGGGATAATGTTGTTAGTGGAGTACCTCAGGGCTCTGTCCTGGGACCTCTGTTGTTTATAATATATATAAATGATTTAAATTCAGGTTTGAGTAGCAACATCTGCAAATTTGCAGATGATACAAAAATCGGTAGGGAAATTAACCCAGAAGAAGACTCACTATCACTTCAAGTGGATCTAAATAGGGTTTTGAAATGGTGAAAAGAATGGCAGATACAGTTTAATGCTGATAAATGTAAAGTTCTGAGGATAGGTAATGATAGTTTCAAGATACGAGCTAGATAGTGTTGAGATTGGGAAGTTGGATTGCGAAAGGGATCTGGGAGTTATGATTAGAAAGAATTTAAAACAAAAGGATCAATGCATGAATGTTCGTAATAAGGCAAATAGGACATTGAGACTTATTAATCGAAGCGTGAGTAACAAGACACCTGGTGTGGTTCTTCAGGAATATCTTGCTCTGGTTAGGCCTCATTTAGATTATGCAGTTCAGTTTTGGTCGCCGTAATATGGAATGGATATAAATTCACTTGAACGTGTCCAGCGAAGGATGACTAAGTAAATTCCCCAAATTAGAAATCTTTTATATGAAGAAAGAGTAACAAAGCTTCAATTGCATTCGCTGGAAAGATGAAGAGTTAGGGGTGACATGACATGGTTTACAAGTGGATGAATGGACATAACACAGGGCATGTTAATAGGGTATTAAAAGTATGAACATAAGACAGTCAGGTGCAGTCACAGTGAGAGGTTGTGTTAGCTGGAGCTCCGATTCTAATAACATTATTATTGCAATAATGGAAGGATTTGGTGAGTCTGGTAGGAGCTCTGAGAGCAGAGATGGATTCCCTGCGGGAGGAGGTACGACAGCTGAGACTTCGGGAGGAAACGAAGGAGGAGGCCAGTGTTGACGGGACCTCATTAAGAAGGACTGACGGGACCAGTATTAAGAAAACCTTGTCTTGGCAAGTTGTGAAAGACAGGGGTCTTAAGAAGACCTTGGCAAAACCGACAACTAATAGCCTACACCAAACCCTACAATGGGTTTGTTTCCATTTCCTGTCATAATATCATTCATGTTTCCAACAATATCACCAATTCCAGCTCCCGGATAGCAAACCCTTAATCTGTTCCCCCTATCTCAGGCACAAAACGTTCTGTCTAAATACCTCATTTGGGAATCTCCCACAACCAAAATTCGCTTCGATTCTCCCTTTTCCTTTCGAGCAGTTTGAGGGACCTGCGCTTCAATGCTCCTCGTTACTTTGTCTTTGCCACCTCGTTGAACAACAGGTTCAACACAGCACTCGTCCTCTAATACGTCAAATGAGTTAAAAGTCCTTAGGTGTAGGCTATTAGTTGTTGGTTTTGGGAAGGTCTTCTTAAGACCCCTATCTTTCACAACTTGCAAAGATGAGGACTTCTTAATACTGGTTTCGTCAGTCCATTTTAATGAGGTCTCGTCAACACTGGCCTCCTCCTTCGTTTCCTCCCGAAGTCGTAGCCGTCGTACTTCCTCCCGCAGGGAATCCATCTCTGCTCTCAGAGCTCCAACCAGACTCACCAAATCTTTTACTAATCCTTCCATTATTGCAATAATAATGTTATTAGAATCGGAGCTCCAGCTAACACAACCTCTCACATAGAAAATCAGATTTAGCATAGAATGGAATAGACCTGTAGGAGAAAATTCTGTTAAAGTGCCAGATTTTCGAAAAGCTGATTTTAATAGCCTAAGAATTTTTTGGGTCAAATAGATTGGAAAGTCTTGGGTATGGGGTGGGGGCCGGTCTTAGAGCGAGATATGAACCCAGCGATAGGTGAAGTAAAAGGGGATTTCTATGTGCATTTAATATATACCTTATTTAAGAATATTCTAAACAAAGCACAGGAACGTAGTATAACATACAAATTGAATAGATCGAATACTAATGACCCAAAGTGGATAACAAAGAATTTAAAGAACCTTATAGGTAAAAAGAGAGCTTGGTACAAAAGGATTAAGAATGGGGAAGTCAGTTTAGAAAAGGAATTCATACAACTGGTTAGAAATGTTAAGGTGGCATATTTTTGTAAAATTAAAAGTGGTTCAATTTGCTTATAAATTTATTTATGAAATGGTTATAGAAAGGGCTGCAGCTGGTCCAAGTTTCACCATCACACCCTAAACAGAAAAGGAGAAAAAAATACACAACGTATTATGCAACGAATTTTCAAATACTCTCAGGGAACACATGTTTCAACTAAAATCCTTTCTATAACACTCAGATATTAAATTTAGCACATAATAAAGGATTGTTGTGATCAGTTTTATCAAAAAAGTGTTTAGTGCAATAATATAATTATTCAAAGCTACCCTTCTAAAAAATATGCAATATATGATATTTATAATTTTTTATAAAATCAACAAATAGACTTTGGACTAAAATGTCTACAACATTCTGTAGAAGCACAAACGCTACATATAAGGTGTAATTTGCATGTAAATTGATTAATAAATGAAAGATCTGAAGTACTTTGAAGTTGTAAATTACTTTCCAGAGTTAAATAAAGATCCAAGTTCGGCCACCTGTAGCTGAGCTTGACTTCGACAGATTTCGTTCATAATTGGCACCCTTGCAGATAGGCATCCATTGAGCAAGGTGTGCAAGTTTCATGCAAATCCCTTGATAACAAACGAAAAAAAATTGGCCAAAAAAAAAGAAGAAAAAAAAAAAGAAAAAAAAAATTTACATATAAATATATTGCACATACATATTACAATTATTACAAGAGTTTGTGCTTCTACAGCACATAGTAGACATTTTAGTTGACACATGTGTTCCCTGAGATTATTTGAGAATGTTGAACATTCGTTGCAAAATACATTGTGTATTGTTTTCTCCTTTTCTGTTTAGGGTGTGATGGTGAAACTTGGACCAGTTGCAGCCCTTTCTATAACCATTTCATAAATAAATTTATAAGCAAATTGAACAACTTTTAATTTATAAAGATTTTAAAAGTTATGCCCCCTTAAAAAAGAGATTAGGAAAGCAAAAATAAACTATGAAGTTCGCATAGCAGAGCAAGCAAAGTCAAATCCTAAAGGTTTTTTTTCAGTTATATCGAACTAAGACTAGGGAAAGGATAGGTCCATAAAAAACTGAGACAGGTCAAATAACGGATAATGACAAGGAGATGAATAGTAATTTTAACAAATATTTTATATCTGTATTTACTAAAGAAGAACTTAACAATATGCCTTCAGCCGAACAAGTCTATGTGGGTGGGGATGAGGACAGGTTGACTAGTTTAGCAGTTACCAGGGAGGATGTAATTAAACAATTAGTAAAACTAAAACCAAACAAATCCCCAGGGCCGGATGAAGTGTTTGCCAGGGTGCTTAAAGAATGCAAAGAGGAGCTTTCCGAGCCACGGTCTACCATATTTAATAAATCAATAGAGTTAGGCAGAGTGCCAGAGTCATGAAAGGTAGGTAATGTGGTATCAATTTTTAAGAAAGGAGATAGATCACATGCGTCAAACTATCGGCCAATTAGCCTAACGTCTATTGTGGGAAAGTTACTTGAATCAATAATTGCAAATACAATTCGTCTTCATCTTCAAAAACATAAATTAATAAATGAGTCGCAACACGGTTTTACAAATGGCCGTTCATGTTTAACAAATTTGCTAACTTTTTATTCCAGCAGAGTTGAGGCAGTTGATAGTGGTAAGGATTGTGATGTTGTGTACCTTGACTTTAGCAAAGCTTTTGATACAGTGCCACATGAAAGACTAATTAAAAAAGTAGAAGCTCATGGTATTGGGGGTGCTATATTAAGTTGGATTAGGGCATGGCTATTCCAAAGGAAACAGTGAGTTAGTATAAATGGGGTTAAGTCAGAGTGGGATAATGTTGTTAGTGGAGTACCTCAAGGCTCTGTCCTGGGACCTCTGTTGTTTATAATATATATAAAGGATTTAGATTCAGGTTTGAGTAGCAACATCTGCAAATTTGCAGATGATACAAAAATCGGTAGGGAAATCAACACGAAACAAGACTTGCTATCACTTCAAGTTGATCTAAATAGGATTTTAAAATGGTCAAAAGACTGTCAGATGTAGTTTAATGCTAATAAATGTAAAGTTTTGCGGCTTGGTAATGATGATAGAGTTACAAGATACGAGCTAGATGTTGTTGAGATTGCGAAGTAGGATTGCGAAAGGGATCTGGGAGTTATGATTAGGAAGAATTTAAAACAAAAGGATCAATGCATGAATGTTCGTAATAAGACGAATAGGACACTGGGATTTATTAATCGAAGCGTTAGTAACAAGACACCTGGTGTGGTTCTTCAGCTATATCTTGCTCTTGTTAGGCCCCATTTAGACTATGCAGTCCAGTTTTGGTCGCCGTACTATAGAATGGATATAAATTCACTTGAACGTGTCCAGCGTAGGGTGACAAAGTTAATTCCCCAAATTAGAAGTCTTTCATATGAAGAAAGATTAATAAAGCTTAAATTGCATTCACTGGAAAGACGAAGAGTTAGGGGTGACATGATAAAAGTTTACAAGTGGATGAATGGAAATTACAAAGGGGATATTAAGAGGGAATTAAAAGTATCAACTCAAGACAGAACACGAAACAATGGGTATAAATTGCATAAGTTTAGATTTAGGAAAGTCTTGGGTAAATACTGGTTCGGTAACAAGGTTGTTGATTTGTGGAACCAATTACCGCGTAACGTGGGGGAGGTGGGGTCCCTCGATTGTTTCAAGCACAGGTTGGACATGTATATGAGTGGGATTGGGTGGTTATAGATAGGAGCTGCCTCGTATGGGCCAATAGGCCTTCTGCAGTTACCTTTGTTCTTGTGTTCTCCTCCTTACCCGTCATCATTCTTCGTTCTCGACATCCTCCTTTCTCCTCCTCCTCCTCAACCTCCTCTTTCCTTCTCGAGCTCCTTCTCCTCCACTTTTTCCTTCTTCCTTCAACCTACTCCTCCATCCTCGTCCTCAGTCGTAGGGATATAGCATATAGGTGTAGCATATATATCCACTTTTTTTTTTGCCCTGGAAAATGGAAAGAGAATGGACCCTTTTTTTTGGCCCAGGAATATGGACACCGTATAGTACCCTTTTTTTTTTGTCCCAGAAAATAGACAGCGTAGCAGAGCTTTTTTTGGGAAGGGGGGGGGGGTGCTGGAAAATAGAAGGTTGTGCAGTCATTGCGAATATTTGGGGCCAGTCGTCCATAAGAACATAAGAATAAAGGTAACTGCAGAAGGCCTATAGTGGTAACTGCAGAAGACAGTTGATAGTGGTAAGGATTGTGATGTTGTGTACCTTGACTTTAGCAAAGCTTTTGATAAAGTGCCACATGAAAGACTGATTAAAAAGATAGAGTCTCATGGTATTGGGGGTGCTATATTAAGCTGGATTAGGGCATGGCTATACCAAAGGAAACAGAGTTAGTATAAATGGAGTCAAGTCAGAGTGGGAAAATGTTGTAAGTGGAGTGCCTCAAGGCTCTGTCCTGGGACCTCTGATATATATATATATATATATATATATATATATATATATATATATATATATATATATATATATATATATATATATATATATATATATATATATATATATATATTTTGGTAGCAGTCTTTCCTGTAGACATATATTATTAAATATGACCGAAAAAGTAAGATTAATAATTCTAACACGAATTTTCTCAATCTTTCGTACATTACGCTTCACTGTTGGAGGTAAATCAAAAATCAATTCTCCAAAATTCATTTTTATTTCTAGTCTGACGCGACACGGGCGCGTTTCGTAAAACTTATTACATTTTCAAAGACTTTAGTTCACAAATACACAACTGAATAGAACTTACGTATCTCCGATTTTATATCTACATTTGAGTGAGGTGGAAGGGGTGATGTGGCATTAACACAAGACAGAACAAAGTGTGGTATTAATAAGGTATTAATTTCATCAACACAAGACAGAACAAGAGTATTAATAGGGTATTAATTTCATCAACACAAGACAGAACACGAAACAATGGATATTGAATAGAAGTGTTTGTAGAAAGCCTATTGGTCCATATTTCTTGATGCTTCTATATTGGAGCGGAGTCTTGAGGTGGGTAGAATATAGTTGTGCAATAATTGGCTGTTGATTGCTGGTGTTGACTTCTTGATGTGTAGTGCCTCGCAAACGTCAAGCCGCCTGCTATCGCTGTATCTATCGATGATTTCTGTGTTGTTTACTAGGATTTCTCTGGCGATGGTTTGGTTGTGGGAAGAGATTATATGTTCCTTAATGGAGCCCTGTTGCTTATGCATCGTTAAACGCCTAGAAAGAGATGTTGTTGTCTTGCCTATATACTGGGTTTTTTGGAGCTTACAGTCCCCAAGTGGGCATTTGAAGGCATAGACGACGTTAGTCTCTTTTAAAGCGTTCTGTTTTGTGTCTGGAGAGTTTCTCATGAGTAGGCTGGCCGTTTTTCTGGTTTTATAGTAAATCGTCAGTTGTATCCTCTGATTTTTGTCTGTAGGGATTGATTTTTGTCTGTAGGGATAACGTTTCAGGACCCTTTCCTCCGTTTTATGAGCTGTGGAAAAGAAGTTCCTGTAAAATAGTCTAATAGGGGGTATAGGTGTTGTGTTAGTTGTCTCTTCAGAGGTTGCATGGCTTTTCACTTTCCTTCTTATGATGTCTTCGACGAAACCATTGGAGAAGCCGTTATTGACTAGGACCTGCCTTACCCTACAGAGTTCTTCGTCGACTTGCTTCCATTCTGAGCTGTGGCTGAGAGCACGGTCGACGTATGCGTTAACAACACTCCTCTTGTACCTGTCGGGGCAGTCGCTGTTGGCATTTAGGCACATGCAGGCGATGAGTCACAATAACGTGGCTGAAGTATGTTGACCAGACCACACACTAGAAATTGAAGGGAATATATATATATATATATATATATATATATATATATATATATATATATATATATATATATATATATATATATATATATATATATATATGTCGTACCTAGTAGCCAGAACTCACTTTTTGGCCTACTATTCAAGGCCCGATTTGCCTAATAAGCCAAGTTTTTCTGAATTAATATATTTTTTCTAATTTTTTTCTTATGAAATGATAAAGCTACCCATTTCATTATGTATGAGGTCAATTTTTTTTTATTGTAGTTAAAATTAACGTAGATATATGACCGAACCTAACCAACCTTACCTAACCTAACCTATCTTCATAGGTTAGGTTGGGTTAGGTTGCCGAAAAAGGTAGGTTAGGTTAGGTAGGTTAGGTAGTCTAAAAAACATTAATTCATGAAAACTTGGCTTATTAGGCAAATCGGGCCTTGCATAGTAGGCCGAGAAGTGCGTTCTGGCTATTAGGTACGACATATTATATATATATATATATATATATATATATATATATATATATATATATATATATATATATATATATATATATATATATATATATATATATATATATATGTCGTACCTAGTAGCCAGAATGCACATCTAGGCCTACTATGCAAGGCCCAATTTGCCTAATAAGCCAAGTTTTCATGAATTAATTGTTTTTCGACTACCTAACCTACCTAACCTAACCTAACCTAACTTTTTCGGCTATCTAACTTAACCTAACCTCTAGAGATAGGTTAGTTTAGGTTAGGTAGGGTTGGTTAGGTTCGGTCATATACCTATGTTAATTTTAACTCCAATAACAAAAAACTGACCTTATACATTATGAAATGGGTAGCTTTATTATTTCATAAGAAAAAAATTAGAGAAAATATAATAATTCATGAAAACTTGGCTTATTAGGCAATTTGGGCCTTGCATAGTAGGCTGAGAAGTGAGTTCTGGCTATTAGGTACGACATATATATATATATATATATATATATATATATATATATATATATATATATATATATATATATTATATATATATATTATATATATATTATATATATATATTATATATATATATTATATATATATATATATATATATATATATATATATATATATATATATATATATATATATATATATTATATATATATATATATATATATATATATATATATATATATATATATATATATATATATATATATATATATATATATATATATATATAAATGATTTAGATTCAGGTTTGAGTAGCAACATTTGCAAATTTGCCGATGATCCAAACTGAGGTCCTCCTCGACCTCATTCTCCATCCTTCTCGACATCATCATTCGTCCTCGAACTCTTCCTTCTCCTCCTCTTTCCTTGACCTCCTGTTAGTCCTACTTCATTCTTGATCTCATCTTGCCTCCTCGACCTCTTTCTCCCCCTCCTTTCTCGACACCCTCCACGTTCTACTCTTCCTCCTCAACATCCTTTTCCTCCCTTCTTGACCTCTTCCTCCATCCTTGACCTCCTCGTTTCTTGTCATCCTTCCTCCTCCTCGACCTCCCTCCTCAACCTCTTCCTCCTCCTTCCTTCTCGACCTCCTCCACCTTCTACTATTCATTCTCGACCTCCTCCACCTTCTACTATTCCTTCTCGACCTCCTTGACTCATTCCTCCTTGACATCTTCATCGACCTCCTTCTCTTCCTCCTCGCCCTTCTCTTCCTCCCTCCTCGTCCTCCTCCTTGACCTCTTCCTCCTCTTTACTTCTCGACCTCTTCCTGCTTCATCATTCATGTCATTTTCCTTCTTCCTCGGCCTTCCTCCTCAATCCTTACCACTATCAAGGCAGTTGATAGTGGTAAGGATTGTGATGTTGTGTACTTTGACTCTAGCAAAGCTTTTGATACAGTGCCAAACGAAAGACTGATTAAAAAAATAGAGGCTCATGATATTGGAGGTGTTATATTAAGTTGGATTAGGGCATAGATATTCCAAAGGAAACAGAGAGTTAGTAAGAACATAAGAACAAAGGTAACTGCAGAAGGCCTATTGGCCCATACGAGGCAGCTCCTATTCTATAACCACCCAATCCCACTCATATACTTATCCAACCCGCGCTTGAAACAATCGAGGGACACCACCTCCACCACGCCAGTCAGGTGCAGTCACAGTGAGAGGTTGTGTTAGCAGGAGCTCTGATTCTAATAACATTATTATTGCAATAATGGAAGGATTAGTGAGGGATTTGGTGAGTCTGGTTGGGGCTCTGAGGGCAGAGGTGGATTCCCTGCGGGAGGAGGTGCGACGGCTGGGACTTCGGGAGGAAACGAAGGAGGAGGCCAGTGTTGACGGGACCTCATTAAGAAGGACTGACGGAACCAGTAATAAGGAGACCTCGTCTTGGCAAGTTGTGAAAGACAGGGGTCTTAAGGAGACCTTGGCAAAACCGACAACTAATAGCCTACACCTAAGGACTTTTAACGCATTTGACGTATTAGAGGACGAGTGCTGTGTTGAATCTGTTGTTCAACGAGGTGGCAAAGACAAAGTAATGAGGAGCATTGAAGCGCAGGTCCCTCAAACTGCTCGAAAGGAAAAGGGAGAATCGAAGCGAATTTTGGTTGTGGGAGATTCCCAGGTGAGGTATTTAGACAGAACGTTTTGTGCCAGAGATAGGGGGAACAGATTAAGGGTTTGCTATCCGGGAGCTGGAATTGGTGATATTGTTGGAAACATGAATGATATTATGACGGGAAATGGAAACAATCCCATTATTTATATTAGTGCAGGGGGTAATGATGTTGGACGAGTTAGGAGTGAGGAACTAATACAGAGATTCAGGACAACCATTGAATTAGTTAGGAGCAAGGGAGGAATCCCGATCATATGTGGCATTCATCCAAGAAAGGGAGTGGGAAATGAATGGATGTCAAGGGCACTTGGTGTCAATTGCCGGCTGGAAAGATATTGCAAATCAAATGCAATATCTTTCATAGACAACTGGGAACACTTCTATGGAAGAAATGAAATGTATGCTCGTGATGGGGTGCATCTATCGAGAGCTGGGGTTGTTGCTGTTGCGAACTCGTTGGAAGAAGTGGTTAGAGGTGTTTGTTTGGGTTTAAACTGTTAGTAGATAGAGGTATGTGAATTGATTTGGAGGAAGGAGGTAATAAAAGTATGTGTTTGTGGGAGAAAGAAATTGGTAAAATGATCAGGGAAAGAGAAGGGCCTCAAAATAACAATTCACTTAGGGTATATTACACTAACAGTAGAAGTCTAAGGAATAAGATTAACGAATTAAATGCTCTTGTCTGCACAGAAAAAATAGATATTATTGCACTTACCGAAACGTGGATGAATGTAGAAAATAGAGAACTATTAGCTGAATATCAAATAAATGGATTTAAACTATTTCACACAGATAGATATATTAGACGAGGAGGGGGAGTAGCCATATATGTTAGGGACAATTTGAAATGTAGTCTCAAAGAGGGAATCAAAACTGAGCCACACACAGAAACTATTTGGATAGAATTATACGAAAAAGCAAATAATATTATAGTAGGAGTTATATATAGGCCACCAAATTTAGACAGAATGGAAGCAAAGCATTTATGGGATGAAATATCTAGGGCATCTAGATCTAACAGTATTTACGTCATGGGTGACTTTAATTTTAGTGGAATAAACTGGTTGAACAAAACAGGGAATAGGGAAGCAGAAGATTTTCTAGAATTAATTGACGATTGCTTTCTTACGCAACACATTAAGGAACCAACATGGGAAAATAATATTTTAGATTTAGTGTTAACTAACAGGGAAACACAAATTAATGACATCGAAATAGGGTGTGAGCTAGGGAACAGTGATCACCAAGAAATCAGATTTAGCATAGAATGGAATAGACTCGTAAGAGAAAATTCTGTTAGTGCCAGATTTTCGAAAAGCTAATTTTAATAGCCTAAGAAATTTTTTAGGTCAAATTGATTGGAAAGTCTTGGGTATGGGGTGGGGGCCGGTCTTGGAGCGAGACATGAACCCAGCGATAGGTGACGTAAATGGGGATTTCGATGTGGATTCAATATATAACTTATTTAAGAATATTCTAAAGAAAGCACAGGAACGGAGTATACCATACAAATTGAATAGATCGAATATTAATGACCCAAAGTGGATAACAAAGAATTTGAAGAACCTTATAGGTAAAATGAGAGCTTAGTACAAAAGGATTAAAAATCGGGAGGTCACTTTAGAACAGGAATTCGTACAACTGGTTAGAAATGTTAAAGTAAGTAAGTAAGTAATTATCAAAAGAAGGCACCAAACCGGGAAGGCTATGTAGCACCATCAAATACGCAAAATAATCAGAGGGCGCTAAATATCACCAAGGATGCCAATACGAGAACAAAAACGCATGAGGCGAACGATATCAAAAGTATCCGAGTCACCAAGAATTCTATCGAGGGACAGGTGACCGCGAGGGGCGGTCGGAAAGCAAGACACACGCTCGTCCTGGAAGTCAGGACATTCAAGAAGGACATGCACGACCGTAAGAGGGACAATGCAACTAGGACAATAAGGAGCAGGGCGGCGCTCCATCAAGTGACCATGGGTTAAGCGAGTATGGCCAATACGCAACCTCGCCAGAGCTGTTTCCCACCGCCGGTTACGGTGGAAGGAGGACGGCCACGAGGAAACACAACATTTAAGAGTACGTAGCTTGTTACCAGTAACAGACAACCAAGAAGCCTGCCAACGGGTAAGGACTGAGGAATGGATAACCGGGTAAAAGTCGGAATACGGAATGCCTTTACGAGAGATGGGACAAGAGCGGACAGCTTCCTTAGCTGCAGCATCCGCACGCTCATTTAAAGACACGCCAATATGGCTGGGAACCCAACAAAACTCAACCGACTTAAATTTACTGTGAACGAGAAACAGCCAATGCTGGATCTCGACAACTACTGGATGAACTGGATTAAAGCACCCGAGAGCCATGAGGGCACTACGAGAGTCAACAACAACCACAAAGGAAGACTGACAACGAGAAAGCAGGAGACGAAGAGCATAGAGAATAGCATAAAGTTCCGCTGTAAAGATGCTAGTCTCCGGAGGCAAGCGACACATATAAGTGCGATCAGGAAAAACAACAGAGTAGCCAACACCGTCCGCTGACTTAGACCCATCGGTGAAGACAGAAACGGAGCGGGAGTGAGAAGAAAAGTGCTCGAGGAAAAGGCGTTTTAGAACCGTAGGAGGGGTAAAAGCTTTAGTGATACGAGTCAAGGATGTACAAAACCGCGGAAGAGGGACCCTCCACGGGGGCAAAGAAGGAACAACACGAGGAGAAACATCAGAAATACGAACGGAAAGAGAATCCTGTAGGCGAGATAACCGGACAGAAAGAGGGAGGTGGTGAAGAGGAACAGGAACCGCAGGAGGGGTAAAAGTTAAAGCACGACAGAGGCGAGAGGAAGGATGTTGCAAGGACCGCGCAAGATAGCGAAGACAGTAGCGATCACGGCGGTCCTGGAGAGACAGGAAGCCAGTGTCAACATACAAGCTAAGGACGGGAGTCGAACGAAAGGCACCAGAACTGAGGCGCAACCCAGTATGGTGCAAAGCATCAAGACGGCGAAGAGTAGAAGGAGAAGCAGACGAGTAAGCAGGGCAACCATAATCGAGCTTAGACAGGACGAGAGAGGAATGTAAAGCAAGGAGAGTGCGCCTATCTGCCCCCCAAGAAGTATGGGACAAGACCCGAAGGAGGGTAAGGGCCTTAGAGCACTCAACACGGAGGTAAGAGATATGGGGAGACCAAGACAAACGAGTGTCAAGGAATAACCCCAAAAGCTTCGCGGAATCTTTGTATTCAAGGGGATGACCATAAAGTGACAAAGAGGGACGAAGAACAACCCGTTTCCGCGTAAAAGTCATGGCACAAGTCTTAGAAGTAGAGAACTTGAAGCCATGACCTGTGGCCCAAGACGACATGGCATCAATCGCAAGTTGAAGCCGGCGTTGAAGGAGAGGCGAATCATCACCCTGACAACAAAGGGTAAGATCATCGACATAGAGAGCGGAGAAGACACCAGAAGGAAGAGAGGAAAGAAGACCATTGAGGGCAACCAGAAAAAGAGTAGTGCTCAGAACACTACCCTGGGGCACACCTTCGTATTGCTGAAAAGAGGGAGACAGAGCGGTACCAAGGCGCACCCGAAAGGAACGACGAGAGAGGAAGCTGCGGAGAAAGAGAGGGAGATGACCACGAAGGCCAAAAGAATGAAGTTGAGATAGGATATGATAACGCCAAGTGGTGTCGTAAGCCTTTTCTAGGTCAAAAAGGACGGCAACAACGGAGGTCTTCGCAGCAAAAGCAGTACGAATATAGACCTCCAAGTTCACCAGGACATCTGTCGTGCTGCGGCACTTGCGGAAACCAAATTGAGAAGGGGAGAGGTGATGGTGTTCCAGGAACCACATCAGACGAACGTTAACCATACGTTCAAAGAGTTTGCAGACACAACTTGTGAGAGCAATAGGGCGAAAGTCCTTAGGGGAAGTACCCAGAGACCCCGGTTTGCGAACAGGGAGGACAACGGCATCGAGCCAGTCCTCAGGGACTGACGACGACTCCCAGATCCGATTATACAGACTCAGTAAATACTGGGACGTGCTCGGAGATGGCGAAGCATCTCATAATGAATACCATCGGAGCCCGCCGCCGTAGAACCGCAGACGGCCAGGGCAGAACGAAGTTCAGAGAGAGAGAAGGGATCATTATAGGGAAGCTGAAGATGAGTGCAGAAATCTAAAGGACGAGACTCAAGGACAGGTTTACGAAGAAGGAAAGATTGGGGAAGATGAAGACCAGAGCTAACAGAAGAAAAGTGGGAACCCAGTTCGGAAGCGACCTGCAACGGGTCCGCCACAAGAGTATCATGGAGGTGAAGGACCGGTGAAACATCGGGAACGAACTTACCCGCTATCTTGCAGATACGCTTCCAGATCTGGGCCAGAGGGGTTTCGGACGTAATTGTCGAGACATAAGACGCCCAACATTCACGTTTAGCCGTACGGATGGCCCTACGGGCCACCGCACTCGCTTTCCGAAAGAAAAGAAAAGAATCGGTCGTCTGCCTACGGCGGTGCTTCTTCCAGGCTGCACGCTTACAGCGGACAGCCCGAGCACAGTCCGCATTCCACCAGGGAACGCACTTCCGTGGACCCCGAGAGGAAGAGCGAGGAATAGAGCGGAGGGCAGCGTCGAAGACAGTGTCATGAAAAAGGAGGAGAGCGCGAGAGAGGGGCAGAAGGGAGAGGTCAGAGAGAGTAGCATTGAGGGAAAATAGGGTCCAGTCCGCCTTAGCAAACTGCCACCTAGGGAAAGAGAGGGAAGGGCGAAAAGAGAAAAAGGAAACAAGGATGGGGAAATGATCACTCCCATGGAGGTCATCAAGAACCTGCCACGTGAAATCTAAGTAAAGAGAAGAAGAGCAGAGAGAAAGATCAAGACAAGAAAGGGTGCGAGTTCGAGAGTCCAAATGAGTGGGCTCACCAGAATTCAGAAGAGACAGGGAAGAAGAGAGGAGAAACGGCTCAAGGAGGCGACCCCGGGTATTCGTCAGAACGTCACCCCAAAGAGAATGACGACAATTGAAGTCACCCAGCAGGAGCACAGGCTCCGGCAAGGAGTCTAGGAGGTGTTTCAAATCAGGAAGAGAGAGCGGGACACTCGGGGGGAGATAAATGGAACAAACTGTGTACCATTTCCCCACAAAGATACGAGCAGCAGAACAATGGAGAGGCGAAGGAAAAAGTAAAGGAACAAAGGGAACATCTGCACGAATCAAGAGAGCAGAAGAATTAGAAGCCCCAGCAATGGCTGGGGGGGGGAGAGAAAGGAATAGCCACGAAAACGACCAGGACGAGCACCAAGCATTGGCTCCGGGAGACAGACACAAAGGGGCGAAAACCGCGAAATCAGAAGTTGGAGTTCGAGGAAATTGGCGTAATAACCTCGAACGTTCCATTGAAGAATGGACAACGACGAGAAGAGAAAGGACAAAAACAGAGAACAAGGAAGAAACAAAGGCGAAAGAGCAACAGAGCACGTTAAAGAATATCAGGGTCAGCAAAGTCAGGGTTAGGGGGCACGGGTAAACTGAGCAAAGACGGAGAGAAGGAAACGGGAGAACAGATCAGAGGTGGGCGGGCGGGGTCCGGAGGAGGAGGAGGAAGAGGAGGAGACAACGGAGAGGAGCAGTCAAGGACAGCAGTAGGAAGAGGGGGAGTAGGAAGAGGGGGAGTAGGAAGAGGGGGAGTAGAAAGAGGGGAGCGCACCCCAGCAAGAGCAGCAACCGAAAGGGAAGCAGGGGCCAAAGAAACCTCCATAGCAGGAACAGGGGGCGCAACCACTGAAACGGGAGGGGAAGGAGCAACAGAGCCAGAAGTAGGAGCTAAGGAAGAAAGCGAAGCCTTCTTACCCGCCGGGGAAGAGGAAGGAGAGGAGCCAGGCTTACGCTTCTGACTTAAAGAGACAGGTGTCCCAGCAACTACGTACCGGGCAACGGATTCCAGTGTCTCAACAGGAGAAGCCGAACGAGAGCACACACGACGGCCGTTAGGAGAGCGATGGACATCCGCCTGCACCGACAGGCGGCGGGGAGAGCCGATAGATGGAGGAAGAGGATGGGAAGGAGGATCGGAGGGGGACGAGGAAGAAGACACAGGAGACATGACAGACCGGGTTGAAAGAAGGGGAACCCCAGACAGAGGACCAGGAGGGGGACCCCTCGGGAAAGAACTCAAAGGAACAGAGGAGGGGGCAGTGGGCGTATCAGGGTCCAAGGCCCGGAAACGGTTGAGAGTCTGAGGAAGGGGGGAAGGACGAGGAGAGGAAGAGCGCAACACGCGAGCATAAGAGATGTTAGTATAAGGCGGGAGCCGGCGAACCTGGCGCCTCGCCTCAGGAAAAGACAAACGCTCCCGGTGCTTCAGGTTAAGGACGGCCGCCTCAAGCTTGTAATGGACACAGGCACGGGAGAACGTAGGATGGGCCTCACCGCAGTTGAGGCAGCGAGCTTGGGGAGAAGTGCACTCCGACTTAGAGTGACCTTCACTCCCAGACAAAGGACAGAGAGAGACAGTCCCAGAGCAGCGGAGGGCACCATGCCCAAACCTCCAGCACTTATTACAAAGTCGAGGAGAAGGAATATACTCCTGGACAGAGCACCTAGCACCAGCAAGAATGACAGAGGATGGAAGGGTCCTACCATCAAAGGTGATCTTCACAACGCGAAGGGGTTGACGGCGACGACCACGAGGGGGACGAGTAAACGAGTCAACCTGGAGGACAGAATGGCCTTGGGCATCAAGGATATGCCGAATATCATCGTGGCAATCCTGCAGATTCCGAACACCGGTTGCAACATGGGGTGGGAGGAGAATAGTGCCAACACTGGAATTCATCTGAACGTTCTTGGAGACCCGAACAGGGATCTCGCCAAGGCAAGATAAGGCAGCCAAGCGGGAAGCCGCATCCTGAGAAGGAGCAGCAACGACACGTGTACCGAGACGAGTGGGGTTGAAAGTAACACACGCATCCACGGAATCTACAAGATGCCGATGGAGGGAGAAATCGTCAGGAGGCGCAGAATCAAGAGGGAGGAGATCAAAGTATTTGGCCCATGAAGCAGGACCAAACAAGGCCTGATACGCATCAGCACGGGAAGGAATCGAGCGAGTGCGGTTGGGGCGCGAACGGCGTTGAGAACCCCTAGAGAGAGAGGGGTCAAAAGGCGCAGTAGTCACAACGAAAGACTGAGCCACACCAGGGGACGAAGTGGTCACCACCGGGGGCTGGAGGCTCGACCCAACCTCAGAGGAGGGAGGGGAGCTGGGGGAAGAAGTCAGGACGGTCAAAGGAGGAGCAAGGTCGGGGCCCAACGCAGCGGGAGCTACAGAGCCTGGTCTTCCAATACAGGCCGACTCGGGGGCTTGGTCCTAAGTACTAAGACTAGGGAAAGGATAGGTCCATTAAAAACTGAGACAGGTGAAATAACAGATAGTGATGAAGAGATGAGTAGTATTTTTAATAAATATTTTGTATCTGTATTTACTAAAGAGGAACTTAACAATATGCCTTCAGCCCACCCAATATGGGGTCGCCCACCCCACGAGCCTGAGAGGGTACAACGGAAACATTCAACGACAGAGACGAAAACCCTAAAGGGTTTTTCCAGTTAAATCGTACTAAGACTAGGGAAAGGATAGGTCCATTAAAAACTGAGACAGGTGAAATAACAGATAGTGATGAAGAGATGAGTAGTATTTTTAATAAATATTTTGTATCTGTATTTACTAAAGAGGAACTTAACAATATGCCTTCAGCCCACCCAATATGGGGTCGCCCACCCCACGAGCCTGAGAGGGTACAACGGAAACATTCAACGACATAGAGACGAAAAGTGACAAATTCATCCACGAATGTGCCCCCATACCCACCATGGAGCCACAATTAGAGGCAGGACACCCAACAGGAAGCTATCGCTGATCATGCCGGGGCCCCCTAGGGGTGCGTCGTGAGTATACGCCCCACAAACGCCTCCTTAAGAACCGTCAGTCCGTCGAGATCGGGTCCAGCGACGAAAGGGGGATTGACAATAAAAGGTTCCCCTCGCTCGAGACGTCGGGTACTACAGTTCTACGGGTGCAAGAGTATGCCTCCTCAAGCACCCGGGCGTCAAAATAGAAGAAGTCCAAAGAAATAATCCAAAACAAGCAAAAGGTCGGCAGGAAACGACAAGCAGATAGGAGAAGAGGGGGGAGAAAAACGAAACATAAGGAAAAGGAAAAGCGATCCGGCACAATTGGAGAAGACAGCAGCAGGAGTGCAAGGCCAGAAAAGGACAGAGGACTGCCCAACGGAGCATCACACTCCGGCAGCCGTCCACCAAGCCCCCTCACGACGCCAACGGGCCGGAAGGGGAGGGGGTAGAAATGTTAAAAAAGAGATAAGGAAAGCAAAAAGAAACTATGAAGTTCGCATAGCAGGGCAAGCAAAGACAAATCCTAAAGGGTTTTTCCAGTTAAATCGTACTAAGACTAGGGAAAGGATAGGTCCATTAAAAACTGAGACAGGTGAAATAACAGATAGTGATGAAGAGATGAGTAGTATTTTTAATAAATATTTTGTATCTGTATTTACTAAAGAGGAACTTAACAATATGCCTTCAGCCGAACAAGTCTATGTGGGTGGGGACGAGGACAGGTTGACAGGTTTAACAGTTACCAGGGAGGATGTTCTTAAACAAATAGTAAAACTCAAACCAAACAAATCCCCAGGGCCGGATGAAGTGTTTGCCAGGGTGCTTAAAGAATGCAAAGAGGAGCTTTGTGACCCACTGTCAACCATATTTAATAAATCAATAGAGTCAGGCAGAGTGCCAGAGTTTTGGAAAGTTGCTAATGTGATACCAGTTTTTAAGAAAGGAGATAGATCACTTGCGTCTAACTATCGACCAATTAGCCTAACGTCTATTGTGGGAAAGTTACTCGAATCTATAATAGCAAATAAAATTCGTCTTCATCTAGAAAAACATAAATTAATAATTGAGTCGCAACATGGTTTTATAAATGGCCGTTCATGTTTAACAAATTTGTTATCTTTTTATTCTTGCATTGTAGACGCAGTTGATAGTGGTAAGGATTGCGATGTTGTGTACCTTGACTTTAGCAAAGCTTTTGATACAGTGCCACATGAAAGACTGATTAAAAAGTTAGAGTCTCATGGTATTGGGGGTGCTATATTAAGCTGGATTAGGGCATGGCTATACCAAAGGAAACAGAGAGTTAGTATAAATGGAGTCAAGTCAGAGTGGGAAAATGTTGTAAGTGGGGTGCCTCAGGGCTCTGTCCTGGGACCTCTGTTGTTTATAATATATATAAATGATTTAGATTCAGGTTTGAGTAGCAACATTTGCAAATTTGCCGATGATACGAAAATCGGTAAGGAAATTAATTCGGAGGAGGACTCACTATCACTTCAAGTTGATCAAGATAGGGTTTTGAAATGGTCGAAGGATTGGCAGATGCAGTTTAATGCTGATAAATGTAAAGTTTTGAGGTTAGGTAATGATGATAGGGTTATAAGATACGAGCTAGATGGTGTTGACATGTCGAAGTCGAATTGCGAAAGGGATCTGAGAGTTATGATTAGTAAGAATTTAAAACAAAAGGATCAATGCATAAATGTTTGTAATAAGGCAAATCGGACACTTGGATTTATTAATCGCAGCGTTAGTAACAAGACACCTGGTGTGGTTCTCAAGCTATATCTTGCTCTAGTTAGGCCCCATTTAGATTATGCAGTTCAGTTTTGATCGCCATATTATAGAATGGATATAAATTCACTTGAACGTGTCCAGCGTAGGATGACTAAGTTAATTCCCCAAATTAGTAATCTTTCATATGAAGAAAGATTAACAATGCTTAAGTTGCATTCACTGGAAAGGCGAAGAGTTAGGGGTGACATGATAGAGGTTTACAAGTGGGTGAATGGACATAACAAAGGGGAAATTAATAGGGTATTAAAAGTATAAACACAAGACAGAACACGAAACAATGGGTATAAATTGGATAAGTCTAGATTTAGGAAAGACTTGGGTAAATACTGGTTCAGTAACAGGGTTGTTGATTTGTGGAACCAATTACCGTGTAACGTGCTGGAGGTGGGGTCCCTCGACTGTTTCAAGCGTGGGTTGGACAAGTATATGAGTGGGATTGGGTGGTTATAAATAGGAGCTGCCTCGTATGGGCCAATAGGCCTTCTGCAGTTGCCTTTGTTCTTATGTTACGCGGCAATTGGTTCCACAAATCAACAACCCTGTTACTGAACCAGTATTTACCCAAGTCTTTCCTAAATCTAAACTTATCCAATTTATACCCATTGTTTCGTGTTCTGTCTTGTGTTGATATTTTTAATACCCTATTAATATCCCCCTGTTATGTCCATTCTTCCACGTGTAAACCTCTATCATGTCACCCCTAACTCTTTGCCTTTCCAGTGAATGCAACTTAAGCTTTGTTAATCTTTCTTCATATGAAAGATTTCTAATTTGGGGAATTAACTTAGTCATCCTACGTTGGACACGTTCAAGTGAATTTATATCCATTCTATAACACGGCGACCAAAACTGAACTGCATAATCTAAATGGGGCCTAACCAGAGCAAGATATAGCTTAAGAACCACACCAGGTGTCTTGTTACTAACGCTTCGATTAATAAATCCCAGTGTCCTATTCGCCTTATTACGAACATTCATGCATTGATCCTTTTGTTTTAAATTCTTACTAATCATAACTCCCAGATCCCTTTCGCAATCTGACTTCGCAATCTCAACACCATCTAGCTCGTATCTTGTAACTCTATCATCATTACCTAGCCTCAGAACTTTACATTTATCAGCATTAAATTGCATTTGACCATTTCAAAACCCTATCTAGATCAACTTGAAGTGATACTGAGTCCTCCTCCGAATTAATTTCCCTACCGATTTTCGTATCATCGGCAAATTTGCAAATGTTGCTACTCAAACCTGAATCTAACCAAGCTCTCTTTTTACCTATAAGGTTCTCCAAATTGAAGGATTGGGTGGTTATAGATAGGAGCTGCCTCGTATGGGCCAATAGGCCTTCTGCAGTTACCTTTGTTCTTATGTTCTTAAGGTAAAGCTTGAGGACGGAGTATCACTGATGGAAGAATCTCAGGAGAATTAACAATCCACTTGTGATGGCAGTGTTCAACTCTGTGTAGAGGAAAATGTTGAAACGAGTGCTAAGGAAATATTGGTTTAGAAAATTAGAAATTGAAGATATAGTTAAGGATAGCATTGCCTTTGATTGTAGCGGGAGCACAAGTATTGAGCACCTGCTAGCACAAGCACTTGCACAAGCAAGAAGGTCCAAATGTGCGAAGTCGGATTGCGAAAGGGATCTGGGAGTTATGATCAGTAAGAATTTAAAACAAAAGGATCAATGCATGAATGTTCGTAATAAGGCGAATTGGACACTGGGATTTATTAATCGAAGCGTTAGTAACAAGACACCTGGTGTGGTTCTTAAGCTATATCTTGCTCTGGTTAGGCCCCATTTAGATTATGCAGTTCAGTTTTGGTCGCCGTATTATAGAATGGATATAAATTCTCTTGAACGTGTCCAACGTAGGATGACTAAGTTAATTCCCCAAATTAGAAATCTTTCATATGAAGAAAGATTAACAAAGCTTAAGTTGCATTCACTGGAAGAACACGAAACAATGGATATAAATTGGATAAGTTTAGATTTAGGAAAGACTTGGGTAAATACTGGTTCAGTAACAGGGTTGTTGATTTGTGGAACCAATTGCCGCGTAACATTGTGGAGGTGGGGTCCCTCGATTGTTTCAAGCACGGGTTGGACAAGTATATGAGTGGGATTGGGTGGTTATAGAATAGGAGCTGCCTCGTATGGGCCAATAGGCCTTCTGCAGTTACCTTTGTTCTTATGTTTCTTATGGAAAGGCAACGAGTTAGGGGTGACATGATAGAGGTTTACAAGTGGATGAATGGACATAACAGGGGGGATATTAATAGGGTATTAAAAATATCAACACAAGACAGAACACGAAACAATGGGTATAAATTGGATAAGTTTTGATTTAGGAAAGACTTGGGTAAATACTGGTTCAGTAACAGGGTCGTTGATTTGTGGAACCAATTGCCGCGTGGTGGAGGTGGGGTCCCTCAATTGCTTCAAGCGTGGGTTGGACAAGTATATGAGTGGGATTGGGTGGTTATAGATAGGAGCTGCCTCGTATGGGCCAATATGCCTTCTGCAGTTACCTTTGTTCTTATGTTCTTACATAGCCAATGGCCTGGCCCCCCATCACAGTCACTGGAGCAAGTCTTACTGCTTCCACTACCACTCCAGAGACTGTCACCAAGACGACCACGAGGTCGATTTCAACACAGACTTAAGAACCACCCTCTCCAGCTCCCAATACTTCTTCAATCAGCATCTCAGCAGTATCGCTAGCTGATAAGCTGTCTACAAATGCTAAAATCACGACCAACATTCCTGAAATACCGTCTACCACCAATTCACGACACTTGAGTCCACCCACAGGTGGCAAGGCGATAGACGAAAACACCACCTCTTAGGGTCTCCTCAAACTAAGAAATTTTAGCAGGATTTCCACCGCTGCATCAAGCTTCAAGACTTCCTCGTGGAGGCCACCTCACCAAACTACAACAACAGCACGGCTCAGCCAAAGTCTCAGGCAAAGAAAAAACGGAAAACCACGAGGTATACACTAACCCTACCAGCTCCATAACTGGTATAGCCATCCAGGCCTGAAAACCACCATGAAGACTCCCATCCATCGCCACATCTGATACAATAGCTGTATCAGCTATTGATACAGATAATGGCTCCAAAGAGCCTCCACTTACGGGCTCACCATAGCTCGTGCTACTGGAACTTCTTGTTGAGAGTAGCTGAATCTAAAACAACAAGAACAACAATGATGTCTGTAACTAGTCAGGTGTATAACGGCTTCCTGGCACGTCAGGTGTTACTCGCTACCGAGAGCAATATAAGCTCTCCTCACTCCCTTTCTGTCAGACGGGCTCATCATACATGCTACATGGACACCTCGTCCTGAGTAGCTAAATCTTTAACAACAACAACCCATTCTGTCGATTACGGGCTCACCATAGCCCGTGCTACTTGAACTCATTGTTCTGAGTAGCTTCTATCTAAAACAACAGCAACCCTTTCTGTCAGATATTTCATCTTCCAAACTTTCAACGTCCAAACTGTGCGGCTGATACACCAGACGTATTTTACTGGCATCGAGTTTTAAGTCTTACGTTATTGTCAACAGAATGGATCCCGATGATCTTAAAACGCCCGAGAAGTTTATTGATGGAATTTATGGACATTTTAGTCAGGATTCTGCAGAAAATTCAACAAGTAACTTTAAATCTACTGCCCCTTGCCCGCTTAAGGACAGCGTTGGTTTTGAGAATTTTAATCCAGATATAAAAAGGAAATCTACAACCAGTGACAGTCAAGTTTTATGCCTCGATAATGACGATGAAGACTTTTATGCTTCCAAACATATTTTCGAGAAGACTTTAGAAAGTGAATCAAACAAAACCAGTAATAACACATTCAGTTTGAGATCCAGTGCTAGACAAAGGCCGCTTGCCAGTTGTAGCAACAGTCATGTTCAACATCACATATTTGTGCCGGAAGAGATAAAAACGCCAGAACACACACATGAGGATACTTCTGTTTATTATTGTAATGTTTCTACAGAAAATTCAATAAATAAAACTACTGCACCCGTTTCTGACAATATTACTGAAAATGAAGATTATCAGAGTATTTACAAACGTTTTTTCGGTGAGACAGACGAAGAACACCTACTGAGTGTATCTTTAGAAAGTGAATCAAACGAAACCAGTAATAACACACTCAATTTGAGATCCAGTGCTAGAAACGAGCCACTTGCCAGTTGTAACGACAGTCATGTTCAACACCAAATATTTGTGCCAGGTGAGATAAAAACGCCAGAACACATATTTGAGGACACTTCTGATTATTATTGTAATGTTTCTACCGAAAATTCAACAAGTAAAACTACTGCAACTGTTTCTGACAATATTACTGAAGAGGTAGATCAGAGTATTTACAAACGTTTACAAATCGGTGAGACCTACGTAGGAGAACACCTACTGAGTGTATCTAACACTGATGCCATTAGTTGTGTTCAAAACAATATTTCTATGACGGATGAGATGAGACCGCCAGAACACATCACTGAGGACGTTTCTGATAATTTTTGTAAGGATTCAACAAGTAACATTAAAACTGCAGTCCCTGTTTATGAGAATATTAGTGACGATGAAGACTTTTGTAAAGCTTCCAAGCAAATTGTTGACGAGATATTCGAAGAACAACAACTACTAAATACATCTAACACTGATGTCATTGGTCGTGTTCAACACCACATTTCTATGCCGGAGAAGTCTCAACGGCAACCTTCAGCCGACCGCCAAGTACAATATTTAGTCGTAAAGAAGGAGACAGGCGACGAAAGATCCCTGATATTCACTTTCTTAAAGAAGAAGCCAGATGATTTGCCGCACGATCAGTTTTCAGTCAGCGACCGTGCACAATCAGAAATCCGCCCACAAGAAACAAAGTACAATAACTATTTACCTGCAGAATTAACTGACATTCATGGAAACTACACTGCCACCAAGTCCTACGACTCAATAAAACGGCGTAATCGGCACATTTCTAACGGACATATGAGTCCCTACCAGGTGGGAAGGCGTCGATCAGTCAGTGAGTGTGTGCAACCTGAAATCCGCACACAAGAAACCAATTCCAATATCAATTTGCCTGCAGAATTGACTGCCATTCATGGTAACTACACTGCCACCTCCGTCACCCTTGGTGACGAAGCTCCCGTTGAGTTCTCAGTCAGTGAGTGTGCACAACCTGAAATCCGCACACGAGGAACCAAGTCTAATAACAATTTGCCTGCAAAATTGACTGCCATTCATGGTAATTACATGACCACCTCCGTCACCAATGGTAATGAAGTTCCCGTTAAGGTACAGGCTGGCAAGCGCCATACATCCAGCGGTGCTCAGAAGGTTAACCCATGTTCTCAATGTACCAGGACTTATAAGTCAAGAAAATGGTTCAATAGGCACATTCGTAAAATACACAAGAGACGTAAGTCCGTTAACAATTTATCTGCAGAATTGACTGCCATGCATGGTAACTACAATGCCGCCTCCGTCACCCATGGTGATGAAGTTCCTGTTTAGGTACCGGCTGGCAAGCTCCTTACATCCAGTGGTGGTCAGAAGGATTTCCCATGTCCTCACTGTCCCAAGTGTTACACCTTAATAAAACGGCGTAATCGGCACATTTCTAACGGACATATGAGTCCCTACCAGGTGGGAAAGCGTCGATCAGTCAGTGAGTGTGTGCAACCTGAAATCCGCACACAAGAAACCAATTCCAATAACAATTTACCTGCAAAATTGACTGCCATTCATAGTAGCAACACTGCAACCTCCATGACCCATGGTGGTGAAGATCTCAGTCAGTGAGCGTGCACAACCTGAAATCCACACACAAGGAACAAAGTCCAATAACAATTTGCCTGCAGAATTGACTACCATTCTATTGATAACTACATTGCCACCTCCGTCACCCTTGGTGATGAAACTCCCGTTGAGTTCTCAGTTCTCAGTGAGTATGCACAACCTGAAATCCGAACCCAAACAACCAAGCTCAATAACACTTTACCTGCAGAATTGAATGCCATTCATGGTAGCTACACTGCCGCCCTCGTCACCCCATTTTGATGAAGTTCCCGTTAAGATACAGGCTGGCAAGCTCCTTACATCCAGTGGAGCTCAGAAGGATTTCTTAATAAAATGACGTAATCGGCACAATTCTAACGTTCATATGAGTCACTACCAGATGGAAAGACGTCAATCAGTCAGTGAGCGTGCACAACCTGAAATCCGCACACAGGAAACAAAGCCTGTTAACAATTTATCTGCAGAATTGACTGTGTGACGGTAACGCGTTGGTGTTCGGCTGTTTAAGGCTAGGGGTATGGCCTCGTCACATAGTTATAAAAAAAAATAGAAAAAACTGGAACTTCGTCTGTGGTAAGGTAAGGAGAAGACACACAAAACACAAGTAAACTTTAACAATGAAATTTTAATTACGTTAAATAAATCAAAACATGAAAAAATGGACAAACAAATTTGTATAATAAAATCAATCAATCAAAATAATAAGAATACTTAAATGACACAATGAAAAGTTACGTTAAGGCAAAATAACAAGAAGTGCAATACAAAATTAAATGGGAGGTGCTGGAATATTGGCTTTAAGCCACCACTTCTCTCAGTACACGCTAGCGTCTAGCCGGGAGGAGTGGTAACAACGAGAGCACCGAATATTCTGAGGTCTGAGGTCGTGGCGACCCCAGACATCAAGTAGTATGGGGGGGGGGGCGAGTGCAGGTGCAGCCAGACCGGCGACCAATCAGCGGAGCCGGTAGCGATCAACATGTAGTTTGGCGGTTTGAGTCCGAACAGGTGTCTGGCTGCAACGTTTTGCGCTCTGGCAAGCCTTGCTGGTGTTGTTGGACATGTCTTCCATAGTCGTTTTATATAATTTCAACGACGTAATTATGGAGGGAAGAGCAGGCTCAATCTCTTGAAGGAGATTATCGTCACAACTCTCCCCCGAAGCCTGCGGTTCTGGAAGAAGTACGTCGTTATGTGGTGGAGTAAGGGATGGAGTTGCTTCTACTTCATAAACTCTGGAGAGATCATGGGCTGAGATGTTGTCAGACTCTTGGTATAGCGTGTCTCCAGGTTGAATTTCTGCAGGTAGCAAGCCCATAGTAGAAGACGTTGAGATGAGAAGTGGGCGTGCTGCAGGAGGTGTAGGGTGGTGTGGTCCGTATTGATGGTGGACCGAGCACTTTTCAGGTGTGGAGTGAAGTGCTGAAGCTTCAGGATGAGGAAGAGTAGCTCCTTGCCAATTGTTCCGTAGTTCCTTGTAGCAGTAGTCGCTGACAGGTGTATTCTTCTCGCCTCGTTGCTGCATCACGACACCACCAACGTCGGTACCATTGGCGTCGACATGGAGGATGAAGGGCTTATCTGACGAGGTGAGAGTGGAATTAGAAGAGGGCAAAGGAGCACGATTATTATCCTGAAAGCATTTGGGAAGATCATTAAGGATTTCGGAATTAGAAAGCGCTGACTCCTTGTCAGTGCTTTCGGGAGGAGAAGCTGGGATGGTCTCACTGTGGATGTAGGAATCTGTGAAGGTGGAATAGTTAGTTAGGACAGTGGGAGGAGTACCATTATATTGCTTCAGGAGGTTGACGTGGCACAGCTGGGTCTTCCGCCGCCTATCTGGAGTCTCTATCACGTAGTTGTTATTATTCCTGCACTCTTTGACGCAGTAGGGTCCTGAAAACCTGTTTTGTAAAGGTGAACCTGGGATAGGGAAATAGGCAAGGACGAAGTCTCCCGGCTTGAATTTTCTTACTTTGCTGGTCTGGTCGTAATGAGTCTTCATTCTCACCTGGGCTTTCAATAGATTATCATGGGCAAAGCGGTGGACTCTCTCTAGAATGTGTTGAAGGTTTTGAAGAAACTGGGGCACATTCTGATGCTCACTGAAGGTGGCATCTCTGAGAGAGTCTTTGAAAGCCTTAAGGGGAGTACGGCACTTACGGCCGTAGAGCATCTCATAAGGAGATACTCCTAGGGACTCATTGGGGAGACTTCTGAAAATACACATTATAAGGTCAATCTGCTTATCCCAATCCTTCGAGGTTTCACTACAAAACTTTTTCAAGAGTGCTTTGATGGTCTGATGACTACGTTCAAGAGAACCCTGTGAAGCAGGATGATAGGGGCTGGACAATACCTGTTTGATGTTGAACTCCTCCAGTGTCCTTTTGAAGAGATCACTGGTGAAGTTGGTGCCACAGTCACTTTGAATCTCCCTGGGAAATCCGTATTGAGTGAAGATCTTCAATAGATGTTTGATAACCGTAGCAGCCGTGATGTTCTTCACTGGAACTGCTATGGGAAATCTGGTGGTAGGACACAGGATGGTTAGGATGTAGGCGTTACCTGAACTGGTCCGAGGTAAAGGACCAACACAGTCTATTATGAGTCTGTGGAAAGGTTCCGCAGGCACCTGTATGGGAATCAGTGGTGCTCTGGGAATGGAGACGTTCGGTTTGCCTGCCATCTGACATGTATGACACTGTTTTACGTACTGTTTGACGTTATTTACCATACCTGGCCAGTAGTAGTCTTGACGAATCCCATGGTAAGTCTTGTTGAAGCCGTAGTGGGAGAATGCTCCGTGGGCCAGGTGTAGAATAGTGGGCCGCAGGCTGGTAGGAATCACAAGTTGTTCGATGTTGGCCCAATCGTCCTCCTCCTTCAGTTTACTGGGTCTATATCTGCGGTAGAGCAAGTCGTTCTCTAGGAAGAACCCAGGAATACTGTCGGGTTGAGTCTCAGCCTGGAAAAACAATGGTGTTAAAGTAAGATCTTCCCTCTGCAACTTACGGAACTCCAACTTGGTCAGATGCGGGGGTAGTTTCTGAGGGTCTTGAGGGACAGCGGTAGCAGTAGGGTCAGCTGGCTGTGGACGTGCGGCTTGTGCACGGGTGGTCACGAGAACCGGAGGAGAAACTTCATCACTCTTGAACCTCTGCTGGAACATACTCAAGAATAGGGTTTATTGGCACAGAGTTACACACCTGGGGTTTGTCCATGACGATCAGGTTGGTCGGTTGCAGGTCTTCTGCCAAGTCGTTGCCTAGGAGAAGTTGCACTCCAGGCATGGGAAAAGGCTTTTCCCTGACGGCGACTTGAACTTCCCCGTTCACGTAGGGACAATCCAGGTGGACTCTGGCGAGAGGGTATGGAGTGGTAGCAGTGAGGTCAGTGATGAAGACGGTTTCTCCGGTGTAGACGATGTTAGGCACAGCCGACTTCAAGATGATCGATTGTAGAGCCGCTGTGTCCCTCAAGATCTTCAATTTGAAACGTCCCTCCGGATTTGAACCGTTGGCAGAGACAGTTCCAGTATACAGGTGGTTACTGAAAAGAGAAAGATCATTAACATCAACACCAACATTCATCACAGGCTTACCGGACTTAGGAGGAGTTGGTTTGGGTCTTTGTTGGTCAGTGGTTCCCTTGTATTGAGACTTACCACACTTGTCTATGGTATGTCCATAGAGTCTACAATACTTTCAGTACAGTTGTGAACCAGCTTGATCGGGGCTCACCTTCTCGTAACTGTACCACGACTTCTTACTGGAGGATGGTTCAGGTGTCAGCCGGTGGATGAGGCTGTAAGTGTCAGCCGACTTAGCACACTTCAGGTAGTCGGTTTCTTCTTTATCTGCTAAGTAGAGGCGGACAGGAGGAGGCACACGTCTCAAGAATTCTTCAACAAGCATCAGGTTGACGAGTTCTGTAAAAGTAGAGACATGTGCTGCTTCCAGCCATTTCATGAAATACGTGTTAGCAAACTCGAGGAAGGTAGTGGTACTTGCCTTCAGGTGGTCACGGAATTTCCTTCTATAACTTTCGGTAGAGAGGAGGTAGGCGTCCAACACTGCTTGTTTCAGAGTGTGGTAGTCATTCTCAGACGCCAAAGTACTGAGTGTGACTGCAGCTCTACCTGTAAGATGGACTCTGAGAAGTGTGGCCCATTGGTTGACAGGCCAACTGAGTTGATTAGCAAGGGTTTCAAAGGTGGTAAAGAACACATCAACTTCTGCTTCTACAAAGGGTGGCATTAACTTACTTGCATGTGATATATTAAAACTGACGGGAAGATTGGCAGTAGCTTGTTGGCGTTGAGTGAAGTGTGAAGTTTCCAAGGCGATTTCACGTTGACGACACTCTAGAGCCAAAGTTGCTTGTTGCTTGTCATGTTCGCGTTGTATTTCCAACTCGCGTTGTTTGGTTTCAAGCTGTACGCGTTCACGTTCACGGAGTAATGCGACCTCACGTTCGTGTTCTTCTCTCCTCAAAGCGGCCTCGCGTTCTTGTTCGTTTCTCCTCAAAGCAGCCTCGCGTTCTTGTTCGTCTCTTCAAGGCAGCTTCGCGTTCTCGTTCTTCCCTTCGTATTGCAGCTGTTCGTTCTTCAATCTTGGCCAGCTCTAGTTTGAGTTTCAGCGTTGCCAAATCAGTTTTATCTGTAATATAGTAAGTTTCATGAGTTTCAGAGTCTATCTTACCTTGCTCTAAATAGTAATCCAGCAACAGGTTGTGTAGGTCATTTTTGTTGGCTTGGTAGGGAACTTCTAGTTGATACTCATGTGCAAGAGTTTGTAATTCAGTCTTCTTGGCACGACTTAAAGTCCCTATTTCACCTGCTGGATTGTTACGGAAAGCTTGGAGACGAAACATGGTGAAATTAGCAAATAAAGGTACACGAATATTCAATAGTGAATGTCAGAAACAGGACAACGTGGCAACTGGTACCTATCCTGTGAGATCTTTAACAATTAAAGTTAAGTAAAAGATATTAAATGATTATATTAAATCAAAGGCGCAGGAAATCTTGTACCCGGTACTCATGTAAGAGGATAAGGGCAAGAAAATCCCACTAACAAATGAAACAGAGTTTCGAAAACAAATGAAACAGTAAATTGCTTCAAAAGTAAAATTGGTAGTCCAAGGATGTAGGCATACCTTGCCACGTCTCTATAGGACATAAAGCAAGTTTTTCCTACTGAATTTAATATGATACTTACAGAATTAGCGAACTTTTGTGCTCTGAAAAAATAAGCTAATTCCCTACCGTTGTATGTATCATCATCTCTGACTGACGTGTAGGGGTGCGAGGTGTCAACTGGTGACGAGAACTGCTGCTGAGGTCCCAATTCAGCAACTAAAGTTCGAGCTAGAGGAACTATGGCCCTCTTTGTCCTCCTACAGTCAGATTGCAGAAGATTGGGTACTCTTGACCCGGGGCAGACCACAGTACCAGGGTACCAATATGATGATCTGTCAGAATGAGAAATATTCAAGGGACATAGATGGTAAACACGAGTAATAACACGGAGGGAGAGATGACCAATTAAGAGTATGACTGCGGCCTAGTCACCACGTAATCCAAAGTTGTCTCACCTTCACCATATGTTACTCTCGTAATGCACAATACACCGCACCTTATAAAAATGAAATTGAATATGAAAAATAGTAAAGCTACGTTAACAAAGTTAAATACGCTTACCATAAATTACCACTTGGCACCAGTACCTGAGTGAAGCTCCTAGGACAGGCCCCCATATAACTTGTGACGGTAACGCGTTGGTGTTCGGCTGTTTAAGGCTAAGGGTATGGCCTCGTCACATAGTTATAAAAAAAATAGAAAAAACTGGAACTTCGTCTGTGGTAAGGTAAGGAGAAGACACACAAAACACAAGTAAACTTTAACAATGAAATTTTAATTACGTTAAATAAATCAAAACATGAAAAAATGGACAAACAAATTTGTATAATAAAATCAATCAATCAAAATAATAAGAATACTTAAATGACACAATGAAAAGTTACGTTAAGGCAAAATAACAAGAAGTGCAATACAAAATTAAATGGGAGGTGCTGGAATATTGGCTTTAAGCCACCACTTCTCTCAGTACACGCTAGCGTCTAGCCGGGAGGAGTGGTAACAACGAGAGCACCGAATATTCTGAGGTCTGAGGTCGTGGCGACCCCAGACATCAAGTAGTATGGGGGGGGGCGAGTGCAGGTGCAGCCAGACCGGCGACCAATCAGCGGAGCCGGTAGCGATCAACATGTAGTTTGGCGGTTTGAGTCCGAACAGGTGTCTGGCTGCAACGTTTTGCGCTCTGGCAAGCCTTGCTGGTGTTGATAGACATGTCTTCCATAGTCGTTTTATATAATTTCAACGACGTAATTATGGAGGGAAGAGCAGGCTCAAACTCTTGAAGGAGATTATCGTCACAACTGCTATACATTTTAATTACACTGACGTCACTAATTACACTGATGGAAAGACGTCAATCAGTCAGTGAGCGTGCACAACCTGAAATCCGCACACAGGAAACAAAGCCTGTTAACAATTTATCTGCAGAATTGACTGCTATACATTTTAATTACACTGCCGCCTCCGTCACCCATGGTGATGAAGTTCCCGTTAAGGTACAGGCTGGCAAGCGCTGTACAACCAGTGGTGCTCAGAAGGTTTACCAATGTCTTCAGTGTTCCAGGCCTTACATCTGAAGAAAATGGCTTAATTGGCACATTCGTCACATACACAAGAGAGCCCTACCAGGTGGGTAGGCGTCAATCAATCGTATCTGCTTTAGTTTTACACTCCCTGGAGTATGTACACGTTGTTTCAAGTATTTACAAAAAAAAATTGCTTCCAGTTCACCAAATAGTCCTCGCTATGACTGGCTATAAACTCTGTGAATTTTAAAAGTTTATGTTCTCTATATTATGTTCTATAATTTTAATAAAAAAAAAATACCCACAATTCTGAAATTAAATAACCTATTTTCTTTGTACACATGAATTATATTGTAAAAAATGACATGCTTACTGCGCGCATCAACCGAAGTACATGATTAAAATTCCCTGAATTGGTGCATTGATGGCCGAGACGGCACTGAGAAGGGTTGATTAAAGGAGTCATTCTGCATGAAGTTTACTAGTCTTTTTATTGTACACTCTTGCTACTTTCGTCTCTCCGATTAACCTCTTATTTGATTTTTATTATATTATTGCGGGCCTCTGGCGCCTTAAAACCAGTTGCTTCGGGCAGATGGGGCTCGTTAGCCTGGAAAGGCAGCTCATCAGACTGTGCGGCTGATACACCATACGTATTTTACTGGCATCGAGTAAATTTTAAGTTTGTTGCTTCTAAGAGTTAATAAGCACCAGGACTGACCAATCCTTATAGACGATCATTGGTGCGGTGGTCACGGTACTCTGTACGTTTAGGGGTGATCCTAGACGGCATGGGTTCGAATCCTGGCTGGGTCAAAGAGTTCTTAGCGATCTATGGCTTGCGCGTTCATGCAGCTTTCTCACACATGTTAAACTCGTGCGGCATATCCATGCTCCAGAATTTGATGAAAAACTGTACCCAATTGGATCCATGAGTGTCGTCAGGGGTTGATCAGTCAGGGAGCTTAGTTAATAAGCACCAGGACAGACCAATCCTTATAGACGATCATTGGTGCGGTAATCACGGTACTGTGAACGTTTAGTTGCATGGGTTCGAATCCTGGCTGGGTCAAAGAGTTCTTAGTGATCTATTGCTTGCGCGTTCACGCTGCTTTCTCACACATGTTAAACCCAGTGCGGCCCGTGCATGCTCCAGGATTTGATGAAAAACTGTACCCAATTGGATCCATTAATGTCGTCGGAGGTTGATCAGTCAGGCAGTCTTGTTAATAAGCACCAGGACTTTCCAATCCTTTTAGACGATCTTTGGTGCGGTGGACACAGTACTGTTTAAATTCAGGGGTGATCGTAGACGGTATGGGTTCGAATCCTGGCCGGGTCAAACAGTTCTTCGTGATCTATAGCTTGCGCTTTCATGCAGCTTTCTCACACATGTTAAACCCAGTGCGGCCCGTGCATGCTCCAGGATTTGATGAAAAACTGTACCCTCTTGGATCCACGAGTGTCGTCGAGGGTTGATCAGTCAGGGAGCTTAGATAATAAGCACCAAGGCTGACCAATCCTTATAGAGGATCATTTGTGCGGTGGTTACGGAACTGTGTCCATTTAGAGGTGATCCTAGACAGCATGGGTTTGAATCCTCGCCGGGTTAAACAGTTCTTAGTGATCTATGGCTTGCGCGTTCATGCAGCTTTCTCAAACGTTAAACTGGAGTGCAACACCGTGCACTCAAGAATTTGATGAAAAACTGTACCCAAATGGATCCATGGGTGTCGTTGGGGATTGATCAGTCAGGGAGCTTAGTTAATAAGCTCCAGGACTGACCAATCCTTATAGACGATCATTAGTGCGGTGGTCACGGAACTGTGTACGTTTAAGGGTGATACTAGACGGCGTGGGTTCGAATTCTGGCCGGGTCAAAGAGTTCTTAATGTAATATGCCTTGCACCTTCATGCAGCTTTCTCACACTTCTCAAGCCATCGTTGTTTGACCAGAGTCGTGGGGCAAATTCAGCTCCTATAAATTCTCTTGGATGAGGTGTTGTGGAGACCAAAGTTCTGCCATCATCAACACGCTGTCAACAAACAGAAGGGAGGTGTCTTTCCGAAACCCGTTGTTACGGACCCGAGTCCAGCGTCGTAGCACGGAGCAGTGACGACAACGCCATCTGTGAGTCCGCTCCTGAAACCCCCTCCAAATGGACGACGCCATCTAGTGAAGACGGGATATACCGGCCACAGGTGCTGGATTCCGATTGATTGATTGATAAAGATTAAGCCACCCAAAAGGTGGCACGGGCATGAATAGCCCGTAAGCTGGATTCCCGTCTTAATCAGCTCATAACATAGCCGCTGCTGACCTCTGGTGAGGTGGCGCTTAGACAGCAACGCCATCTATGGAGTGGATAGGTGGACTTTGTGTCTAAGCCTGTAAGTGAGGTTCCCTAGCCCCAGTACTAATGACGTGTCTGATTACAGAGTTGACCTGGGACTGCTGTATTTGACGATGGATCAGTCTACTCAAGGCAGCCAAGGTCTCTCCACGAGTTTGCTGAAGAAGCTGTGAGTCACCCCCGGACGAACACTGCTGAGAGTGTTTACAGGTGTGTATGAATATAATGTCCAAAAGCCTGGCGTGACTGCCCGCAGAAAAGCCTAAAGTTACCCGTGAACGAGCACCAATTGGTACACTGAAACCTAATGTTTATACTCTTTCAATTTGATAAGATCAGATTTCGTGTTACGTCTTTCATTTTGGTATCAAATTGTTCGCAATAAAAGCGCGTATTTTAAGACTAGTCCCCTAATAATACCTGGAATTTTAACATTTTAATTATCACAAAATTATTTATATCTTTCCAGTGTTCCGACAAATTTTTGCGTTACATCTTTCATTTGTTATCAAATTTTGCGCAATCTAAACGCGCCTATTTTGATACTATCCCGAGGTCGATTGGATAAAAAATGAATTTTACACTTTTGTAGTGGACGCAAGTCCGGTCCAAAGTTACCGATAGTGGTAATTACTCAAACTGAAAGTATAGTGTAGTAAAGTTCAAAAGTTTATCCTTGTCTAGCAAATAGTTAACCCAAGAGCAATGTTTGAGAAAAATTAAGTCATATGAAGCCTTTTATTCGTTTGAAAGTCTTAAGAGGCTAAGATAAATGATTAGTACAGTTTTAGGTTACCGTGAAGCGAGAAACTAAAAAAATGGCATTGAAATATTATTAAAGTCCATAGCAATGTGTTTAGGGTCTAACCAAGTTCAGTGATTGGATAATATTATCTAGGAGGTAAAGTCATTATGCAGTTCAGAAGCCGTCAATAAAAAAAAAAAAAATTAAACCGTCTTTAAAGTTTTATTAGCTCCTCGTAGGAAGCTAAATTCAACTACATTTCAGAACATCTAAGAAACATAGCATTTACGTAATGAAAGGGAAAGTATTATTTGGTCTAAGAGTGGTTAAGCTCTAACTGCTCAGGAAAATAACAGTGAACAATTTATCACATTTTAAGCGCGTGGGGAGTTCTTACTACATTAGTAGCTCCAAATGCATACTTTTAACACGAACTAAGCATTATCCTTTCTAAGTTCATTAATAAAATATTACTAACTTCAGCTAATAGAATCAATACACGTTAAACTATAAATTCCACGAAAGGTAACTATTACAATAAACATTGAACAAGATCCTTAAATAAGTTAAAATTTACATTTACCTTAAAACACTGAAAGTATGAGAGAAGGTACCACACAGACAACAGTGGACTAACTGAGGGGTGACGGCGGGCCGGGCACCTCGTTGACTTAACACCAAACACTTTAGGGGAAAGGTAGAAAGTTCCCCACAAAAGCTGCCACGACCACCATAACAGCGCCATCTATTGACAGAACCGTCAGCTTCGCTTCCAGTGGAACAAAATGGTGTGAAGACTCAAAGAGCTTGACTACTTATTTTAATAATTTCCAATAAATCTTTGCATTTCTATTTTATAATTAAATTAAAATAGGAATTTTATTAGCAGGCTTTCTATCGCGTAACTGATTATTAGCAAAAAATATTAGTTTTAGTTCGAATATTTTATTTAGTCTTAGAAAATTTTATTGTGAGTAATTCTAAGACTGTAGACCTAAATGTATATATTTACTACCAAAGGCCTACACTCAACAACGAAGAAGACAGACCATATCAACACTTTCGGCAGCCTTCTCAATGGAAAAAACGAGTCTAAAGATAATCATTGAAGAATTACCTGTTAAAAAATCAGCATGCGATTCGCAGAAGCTCAAAGCAGTCATAGAACAACAAATAGAAAGCATCTCAAGAACTACGACGACTCACATCTTCACAGATGGATCAGTTGATCAAGAAAGAGGTTTTGCTGGGGCAGCAGTTTACACTACAACTATAAAATAAATACTCCCAACTATCAAAAGTCGCCAATGTAACGAAAGAAAGATCCACTGGGATATGGTACGAACAAGCCACTGGAATATGGTACGAACTAGCCACTGGGTATTACTCTTTCAAGCCTGACAAAAAGATATCCAGAGACATTGCAGTAGCCATACACAGATTCAGACATAGTTACAAGGGCTACTGGGAGGTAATAAACCCATGGCTGCAGAAACTGCACAGCCTTGTGCTCCTGCAATCTGAAGCTATTTCGGCCCTCCAAGCCACAGTCACCCAACAACAACAAACCATAGACCGCCTTCTTGAATCGTCGACGAACATCAACCAAGAAATTCTCAACTTACAAGCTGTTGCAGACGACGCAATGGATCAAATACATAAGATTCAGGCCGAGGAAACCCACTCAGCTCAAAGTGACTTCCTACAAAAGCTGGAAAAACAAATAAATCTCCTTCAGATTCACCAGGCGGCTTCCGAAGACGACCTAGAGCAGCAACAACTTCATGACTCCCTGATAATTAGCTCTACTGATCTACCTGATGAACAACAAGGCAAGAATTGTTGTAACGTAGCCCACGTTAATTCAAAGATCAAAGTCAATGTTGATATTAAATCAGCTGTCAGGATAGATAAAAACAGTTCCCGTAGCAGTAGGAGAATGCTCATCAAACTTGCAAATTCCGCTGTTAAGTAAGTTTAACCTCATACAATCAGCTGCTAAGCAAAAAACCAACCTCTATATAAATGAGTGCCTTACAAAGCAGCGTGGATCCCTCCTCTTCAGGCTGCGTAAAATTAGCAAACTAAACCCTGGTCTTATCAAGCAGTGCTTGATACGACCAGGGTTTAATTGGAATGGAACGATCATTGTAAAGAAATAAAGTGCAGGAAAAAGATATGAAATAAAGTGTGACCAACAACTACTGGCCTTCTTTAGTGATTGTGGTATATCTAAAAATCTTAACCCGACCAATGCCAATACTGAAAATAACTCTTTGAGTGCCTGAGCCTAACCTAACTTAATCTAACCTTGTCCAAGGTGCTGTCTCTGCCTTAACATTTAACTAATGTTCTCTCATTCATATAAGTTCCTAAGTAATCAGTCTCCATGCACTTATACAAGCATCTACCTCAGTATCATTGTAAAATTTAACTCTTAAATCTAATCTTACCCTATTCCTTTTAAATTTAATTGTACTGATTTATGTCATTTATTGTAATTAATTATTGATCTCATTTTGTTTTCTTAATTAAGTTCATACTAATTATAGGTTAAAAACTAAGCTAAATAAAATTAATTATCTTTAAGATTATTTTACTTTACAATTATCATTTGTCTCATTTTTTGGTAATATATTCATCTTGACAGTCTCTACTGATTTTTTGTTTTCTCCACCAAACTTGTGTATCCCTCATGGCAATCTAATGATCTTTATTCTACTTCTAATTGTTTAAATTTTTGGTATACTTGCATTTATTGTTGTGTTTTGCTATAATAATTCTCTAATTGCAGCAGACTTAGTATTTATGTAAAGATCTACCTCAGTGTTATAGTAAAATCTTGCTCATAAATATAATCTTACCGTTATTTTTTTTTAATTTTTAAATTTAATTGTAATTTGATTTATACATCATTTACTGTAATTAATTATTCAGTTCATTTTGTTTTCTTAAGTTCAAACTAATTATAGGTTCACAACTAAGCTATATTAAATCATTTATTTTTAAGATTATTTTTACTTTACGATTATTATGTCTCATTATTTTTTGCTATATATTATTTATGTCAGTCTACTGATTTTTTCTTCTCTCTTAACCTAACTCGTGTATCCTTCCTGGCTATGTACGGTGATATTTACTCTACTTCAAATTGTTTTTATTTTTTGTGTACTTACATTTATTGTTGTGTTTTGCTATAATTACCTTCTATTTACAGCAGATTTAATATTTAACTGTTCCTGTAATTGCTTGTCTTATTGTATCGTGACATTATTGCATCTATATGCATACTGATATTGATTCTGATCGAAATCTTCTGTCTCATATCCACACAAATTAGCACATTGATCATCATTATTGCAGGTATTACACAGCAAATCTTGTAAAAAAACAAACTCCTAAATAGCACCCGCTTATCAGTTTACAACCAAAATGTTAGATCACTTGGTAAACATTTTGATGATATAAATGAATTACTCACAGAACTAGGTACTAAATTATCATTCATTATTTTAACAGAAACTTGGCTAAGTAAAGGCTATACCCAACTCTTCAACTTAGCTGGTTATAAAGCCATTCATAACTGCAGGCCTAACAAAAAAGAAGGTGGCACAGCAATATATTACAAAGATACCTTCATCTGCAATAGTGTCATTAGTGATAGAGACGACTGTTGTGAATATACCTTTGCCAAGTTCTCCAGTAAATCCCTTAAATCCTCCCTGACTATAGATTTATGCCATCTATAGATTTCCTAATACCAACATAGCTTAATTCTCAGACAACTTAAGGAATCATATCACAAATAACAATCTCAACAAAACTCACATCATTCTAGGAGGTCATTTCAATATTGACCTGGGTCTTTAAAATAACCCTCAAGTTGACTATTTCCGTAACAGCATGCACTCCTGTATGCTAATCCCCACAATCACCAAGCCCACCCGAGTCACTCAAACATCTGCCACTACCTACCTGGGAGCCGGTCGGCTGAGCGGACCGCACACTGGACTTGTAATCCTGTGGTCCCGGGTTTGATCCCGGGCGCCGGCGAGAAACAATGGGCAGAGTTTCTTTCACCCTATGCCCCTGTTACCTAGCAGTAAAATAGGTACCTGGGTGTTAGTCAGCTGGGTGTTAGGCAGTTGGTCCAGATGGAGTTTCACCATGGGTTCTGAAACTCAATCAGCATTCCTCTTCAACTGATTTTTCAGGCATTCCTGTTTACAGGAGTTGTAGCTGATGTGTGGAAAAACGCTAACATAGTTCCAATCTACAAAAGTGGAAGCAGGGAAGACCCCCTTAATTATAGACCGGTATCATTGACAAGTGTAATAGTCAGAATATTGAAAAAAAATAATTAAAACTAAATGGGTAGAACACCTGGAGAGAAATGATATAATATCAGACAGACAGTATGGTTTTCGATCTGGAAGATCCTGTGTATCGAATTTACTCAGTTTCTATGATCGAGCAACAGCTAAAAAAGGCTTTTGACAGAGTTCCACATAAGAGGTTGTTCTGGAAACTGGAAAATATATGAGGGGTAACAGGTATGCTTCTAACATGGATGAAAAATTTTCTGACTGATAGAAAAATGAGGGCAGTGATCAGAGGCAATGTATCGGACTGGAGAAATGTCACAAGTGGAGTACCACAGGGTTCAGTTCTTGCACCAGTGATGTTTATTGTCTACATAAATGATCTACCAGTTGGTATACAGAATTATATGTACATGTTTGCTGATGATGCTAAGATAATAGGAAGGATAAGAAACTTAGATGATTGTCATGCCCTTCAAGATGACCTGAACAAAATAAGTATATGGAGCACCACTTGGCAAATGGAATTTAATGTTAATACATGCCTTGTTATGGAATGTGGAATAGGAGAACATAGACCCCACACAACCTATATATTATGTGAGAAATCTTTAAATAATTCTGATAAAGAAAGAGATCTAGGGGTGGTTCTAGATAGAAAACTATCACCTGAGGACCACATAAAGAACATTGTGCGAGGAGCCTATGCCACGCTTTCTAACTTCAGGATTGCTTTTAAATACATGGATGGCGATATACTAAAGAAATTGTTCACGGTTTTTGTAAGGCCAAAGCTAGAATATGTAGCGGTTGTGTGGTGCCCATATCTTAAGAAGCACATCAACAAACTAGAAAAGGTGCAAAGACATGCTACTAAGTGGCTCCCAGAACTGAAGGGCAAGAGCTACGAAGAGAGGTTAGAGGCATTAAATATGCCAAAACTGGAAGACAGAAGAAAAAGAGGTGATATGATCATTACATACAAAATAGTAACAGAAATTGATAAAATCGATAGGGAAGATTTCCTGAGACCTGGAACTTTAAGAACAAGACGTCATAGATATAAACTAGCTAAACACAGATGCCTAAGAAATATAAGAAAATTCACTTTCGCAGAGTGGTAGACGGTTGGAACAAGTTAGGTGAGAAGGTGGTGGAGGCCAAGACCGTCAGTGGTTTCAAAACATTATATGACAAAGAGTGCTGGGAAGACGGGACACCACGAGCGTAGCTCTCATCCTGTAACTACACTTAGGTAATTACACTTAGGTAATTACACACACACACACACACACACACACACACACACACACACACACATTGACTTCAATTCCATCTACTCCATCCCAGCTTCCACTGCACCCCTCTTCCACTCACCCCCAAACCCCACCCAACCCTCACCCCTCCTATGCACCTCCAGCCCACATTTAACCCCCTCACCTTGTGACCCCCTAACACCTTCCCCCATCTCCCTCTTCCCCTCTTCTACCCCAAAACCCCCACCTACCCCCGATTCCCCCCTAACTAATATACCCTCTCTTCCACTCCCAGCACCCATGCTCCATTCTCATCTCAACTCTCCACCCTCAGTAGCCCTCTTCCCCCCAACCTCTCAACCTCTATCTGACTCTCAGTCTCACTCTATTTCTCAACCCCCCTATGCTATTCAGACCCCTAACTTTCAGACCCATTATGCCCTTCCTACCCCCCTAGATGCCCAGACCCCATTCGCCTACCAGGCACTCCCAGGCACCCCCCTAGCACCCCCCCACTCACCCCCACAGCCCCCACTTGCCCCCCAGACACCCCCCAGTTCCCCCCAGACCCCTGGTGAAAGGGGGAACTCTGACACCCGAGTTTCCAAGAAGAGTCTCAAGGTTTGGTACACCAATGCTGATGGGGTAGCCAATAAAGCAGAAGAGATAAAAGAAAGAGTTAGTGAGGCAGACCCAGACATAGTGGCAATAGTGGAAACTAAAATAAATGGCATGATCTCGGATGCAATCTTTCCAGAGGGGTACCAGGTGATAAGAAAAGAAAGGACACAGAGACAGGGAGGAGGAGTGGCACTACTAATAAAGCGGAAATGGAAGTTTGATGAGCTGGAAAATCCGGGTACCAATGAAAGCACAAGCTTCATACATGGAACTCTGACAGTGGATGGGAAGAAGATTGTAATCTTGATACTCTACAATCCCCCACCAAACAGTAGAAGGCCCAGGCAGGAGTACGAGGACAGCAACAAGACATGTATGGATGAACTGCAGAGGGCAGCAACTTTAGCGCATAAAATGAGAGCGAAGCTGCTGGTCATGGGGGACCTAAATCACGGAGAGATAGATTGGGAAACGAGGAATCCCCATGGCGGGGAGGAGACCTGGGGAGCGAAGCTGGTAGACGTTATTGACAGGAATTTCCTAACACAGCATGTGAAAGAAGATACTAGGGAAAGAGGAGGGGATACGCCCAGCCTATTAGATCTCATTATCACTCAGAATGTAGAAGACATCGAGCAGTTGGAACATGAAATACCACTAGGAGCTAGTGACCATTGTGTCCTAGCCTTTGACTACATGATGGAGCTTAAAATTGTGACCAAAGGACAAGAGGTCCGGGAAAGGAGACTTGATTACAGAAAAGGGGACTACAGAAGGATAAGGGACTACCTGGGAGAAGTGCAGTGGGAGGAAGAACTTAGAGGAAAAACAGTGCAAGGTATGATGAACCAAGTCATATTGAAATGCAAGGAGGCTGAAGATAGATTTATTCCAACAATAAAGGAAAAAAGCAGGAGGGAATATAATAACCCATGGTTTAATAGACAGTGTCAGGAAGCAAAGGTGAGAAGCAGGAGGGAGTGGAGGAAGTACAGAAGGCAAAGGACAGAGGACAACAGGATTAGATGTAACAGAGCTAGGAATGATTACATTAACATAAGACGAGTGTCGGAAAGAAATTATGAGAACGATATTGCAGTCAAGGCGAAAAAGCAACCAAAATTACTACATAGCCATATAAGAAGGAAGTTGTCGGTAAATGACCAAGTGACAAGACTGAGGAAAACAGAAGGGGCATATACAGAAAGCGACAAGGAAATCTGCGAGGTACTGAATGCAAAATTCCATGGAGTGTTCACTACCGAGCCTGAGCAGCTCCCATTGTTAGAAGAGATTACCCAAGATGAAAGACTATCAGATATAGAGGTGACAGCAGAGGATGTAATGAAACAGTTGACAACACTGGATGCAAATAAAGCTGTTGGACCAGACAAAGTATCACCGTGGATACTTAAAGAGGCAGCGCAGGCTCTCAGCGTGCCTCTGGCAATGATCTTCAATGAGTCACTTATGTCGGGAGAATTGCCCAGTTGCTGGAAGGAGGCAAATGTCGTACCGATTTTCAAAAAGGGGGATAGGGAGGAGGCACTTAACTACAGACCCGTATCACTGACAAGCATCCCCTGCAAAATACTTGAAAGAATAATTAGGCTAAGACTTGTTGAGCACCTGGAGAGCATTGGGTTTGTAAACAAGCACCAACATGGGTTCTGGACAGGGAAATCATGCCTAACAAACCTTTTAGAATTCTATGATAAAGTAACAAGGATAAGGCAGGACAGAGAAGGCTGGGCAGACTGCATATTTCTTGACTGCCAAAAGGCCTTTGATACGGTACCGCACATGAGACTGCTATACAAACTTGAGAGGCAGGCAGGAGTAAGCGGAAAGGCCCTAGTATGGGTGAAGAACTACCTAACAGGAAGGAGCCAGAGGGTAATGGTAAGGGGCGAAAAGTCGGACTGGCGAACAGTAACAAGTGGAGTACCTCAAGGATCGGTGCTGGGACCAATCCTCTTTCTAATTTACGTAAATGATATGTTTACAGGAGTGGAATCATACATGTCGATGTTTGCAGATGACGCAAAATTAATGAGAAGAGTTGTGACAGACGAGGATTGTAGGATCCTCCAAGAGGACTTAAACAGGCTGCAGAGATGGTCAGAGAAATGGCTACTGGAGTTTAACACCAGTAAATGTAAAGTTATGGAAATGGGATCAGGTGACAGGAGACCAAAGGGACAGTACACAATGAAGGGGAACAGCCTACCTGTAACGATTCGAGAAAGAGACCTGGGAGTGGATGTGACACCTAATCTAACTCCTGAGGCACATATAAATAGGATAACGACAGCAGCGTACTCTACACTGGCGAAAATTAGAACTTCATTCAGAAACCTAAATGAGGAAGCTTTTAGGGCGCTTTACACTGCCTACGTGAGACCCGTCTTAGAGTATGCCGCGCCATCATGGAGCCCCCACCTGAAGAAACACATAAAGAAACTGGAGAAGGTTCAGAGGTTTGCGACGAGGCTTGTCCCAGAGCTACGAGGGATGGGATATGAAGAGCGGCTGAAGGAACTGAACCTTACGACACTAGAGAAAAGAAGGGAGAGAGGAGATATGATAGGGACATATAAAATACTCAGGGGAATTGACAAAGTGGAAATAGATCAAATGTTCACACGTAATAATAACAGAACGAGGGGACATGGGTGGAAACTGGAAACTCAGATGAGTCACAGAGATGTTAGGAAGTTTTCTTTTAGCGTGAGAGTAGTAGAAAAATGGAATGCACTTGGGGAACAGGTTGTGGAAGCAAATACTATTCATACTTTTAAAACTAGGTATGATAGGGAAATGGGACAGGAGTCATTGCTGTAAACAACCGATAGCTAGAAAGGCGGGATCCAAGAGTCAATGCTCGATCCTGCAAGCACATATAGGTGAGTACATATAGGTGAGTACACACACACACACACACACACACACACACACACACACACACACACACACACACACACACACACACACACACAAAACAAACTAAACAGACGTGTTTTTCTGGTGCTAATCAGACCATTGGAGGGTATACAAGATAAGATCAGTGTGTAGGAAAGTATAACCAGGCGCCCCAGAAGCCCAGATGTAGGAGCGTTCTCCATCGCCTCACAGTCCGGAGACTATCCGGTGACTGCCCAGTGTCGGCAATGTTTAGTTGCTTTTTGTCACACATTACTTATTTAAAACGCTATTTTGTTCTTGTTTCTTCGTTCCTTGCGACTTAAAAACATAGATTTTTACGTTTTGCATGTAAGATTATCTTTCTCTGTTCATGTTGCCAACATTTCTCTTCGTGTCGTTCCACCCTTGCCGCCATGGAGGGTCCCACTTTTAAAGTTTTGCAAAACCTTGATCCATATGACAAAGGATTCTACTCTTCCTATATTTCTGAAACAACTATTCCTTGAACATTTTCTTCACACTCCCACTAAGTTTACCAACGGTGTTGGCTACTCTGTTGTATTTCCTGACCAGATCAATATAAGTCTCCCAAAGACTAGCATCTTCACGGCAAAACATTATGCAATATTGTATGATCATGGTCGTCGTAGGTGACTATCACAGTTCCTTCATTGCTCTGGAGTAATTTGATCCTATCGATCTTGTGGAAGTCGAAATTCAATATTGGTTGTATCTTATCTTCAGTAGATTTAAAACAATCGAGTTTTGCTGGGTTCCCAGCCATATAGCAGTCTCCGTGGTGTAGTGGTAAGACACTCGCCTGGCGTTCCGCGAGCGCTATGTCATGGGTTCGTATCCTGGCCGGGGAGGATTTACTGGGCGCAATTCCTTAACTGTAGCCTCTGTTTAACGCAACAGTAAAATGTGTACTTGGTTGTAACAACGATTCTTCGCGGCGGGGATCGTATTCCAGGGACCATAGGATTAAGGACTTGCCCGAAACGCTACGCGTACTAGTGGCTGTACAAGAATGTAACAACTCTTGTATATATCTCAAAAAACTAAACCCTGGTCTTATCAAGCAGTGCTTGATAAGCACTGCTTGATAAGAAAAAAAAAAAAAAAAAAAAATGTATTTCCTTAAATGAGTGTGTGGACGCTGCTGCCACTAAGGAGGCTACCCACACTTATCCTGTTTTCAGCAAAGGCGTTCCTTATTTCGGTTTTTATTCAGTCATTCATTCCTCAATCCGTGCCCGTACGCAGGGTCGTTGGTCGTCTGTTATTGTAACAAACTGCGTGCTCTTAAGAGTAGCGTTTTCACATGGACTTCCTAATATCACCGAAACCGGATGGGGGAAACAGCTCTGGCGAGGTAATGTACTGGCCATACTCGTTTAACTCATGTGCACCTACTGGAGTGCCGCCCTGCTCCTTATTGTTCGATCTGTATTGTCCCTCTTACGTCGTGCATATCCTTCTTGAATGTCTTGACTTCCAGGATGCGCGTGTGTCTTGCTTCTCGACTGTCCCTTGGAGTCATTTGTCTCTCGACAGAATCCTTGGAGAATCAGATGTCCTTGATATTGTTCGCTTTATGCGCCTTTGTTCTAGTATTAGCATCCTTAGTGATATTTAGCGTCTTTTTCAATATCCTGCACCTTTGACGGTCTTACATAGTCTCCCCGGCTGGGTGCCTTCCTTTTATAATCACTTACGTCTTCCCTTTCATCCCCCCATCCCTTTTGTGACAAATGGGAGGGATGATCAAAGGGAGGGGAGAGACGAATGACAGCAAGGGGAGAAGGGAGAAAGGGGAGAAAAGGGAGAGGGGAGAAAGGAGAGCCATGAATTGAGCACCAGATCATTACACCCTCCTCACCCGTTCTCCTGCTCCTCCTCCCTTCCTCACCATTTCCCACTACCTTTGCCTGGCCCATGCTTCACCCATTCAACTTCGTCCTACCCTCTTTCCCTATACCCCCCCCCCCCCACCTCTCCCTCTCCATCCCCCAACTCCCTCCATATTTCTAAAATATATTTTATTAGTAATAATTATAATGTCATCATTCAATTACATTAAATGATATTCGCATTGACTATAATAAACACTTTTGAATTGTGTCTTCCCCCTTCCCCCCTGGCCGTCCTACTAATGGGAGGGAGATGTTCAGAATGTTTTATGGGATTATGTTCTTAAGTTGAAAAGGCAGGGAGCATCAGTTAATCCTCCAGAGGCAGATATTGATGTATCTATATTAGGTGCCTTAATCCTTGTTTTCAATATTTACATAGGTATTGGGACGGACAGTGCAAAAAATCATGTGGCATCTGATTGTGTCTCAGGTACACTGTTCCCGATCGAATTCTAGCGACCCTGACCAACCTATGGTCATCCCAGACCCCAGACCATTATCTTTTAAATTAGGTGACACTTTTCCCAAGCGTCTGGCCTACAACTTTGGATAGAAAATTATCTCTCATAACTACAGATATACTAATAGAATCTCATAACTGAAGAAGCAAATACAAAGACTTCACATTAACTTCCCGCCTCGGTTACTCCTTAATATATAGGAGCGGGGAGGGTGGGGGTTGGGGGGGGGGTGGTAATGTTTGTGTTCCGCCCGGGTAGGTGAGTGGCTCCTTCTGTCCTCTTATATGCCTGCTGATGCGGTACACAAGCGAAATGCCTCCCGTGTGTTTGCTGTGCATAGACCCCATGCATACACTTCAGTTCCTTCATTTAGTTAAACCCACCCAGTGGCTGCAGCTCCTGGGTGGAGGTGGAGTAAAATGGGAGGTTGCGTGGCCCTTCTGAATTAGTCGTCAAGTTCAATCGCATCAACTGGGCATTGTAAAATTGCTATTCCAATCGGTCTTTGGGCTACTCTTAAGGCCCCTAAACCGGCAAATACTATCCGTTAGCTTTAAGGATCTTCGTGTGCTTGTTCCTACCCTTGTTGGGCTCCATGGTGGGAAGGGGTGCGGGGCTGTGAAGTCCATTTCTAATTACGTGCTTCTAAATATAGATCTATCTTTGGCTCTGAGAGGGCGACCAGGTTCCAGAGTTGCACAGACGGTATATCTGGCTCCATATCTGCGTCTACGATGGTCCCAGACCATGCTTGGTGTTTGGTTCCCTCTTGGTGGACGGTAACTTGGCGCACTGAGGGGACACATGTACCCCGGCCACAGGTATGAAGGGGTATCTCCAGCTCCCCTCACTGCCTGCTGTGATGCGGCACAAGCTAAACGCGTTCCTATATATTGGTCATGGATGGAGATATCTGCACTCCTCAGTGTCATTTCCTCAGTGTGATTTTTTAAGGGGTTAAGCCTGCCCTGGGGTTGACCCCTAGGTGGGGGGGGGGTGAAGAGGCAAAACTGGAGGTTCAGGGCAACCCACCTGAACCAATCAGCTCTAGTTAGCACCACTTAGACATCGTGTCAAGTGGGCATTGTAGGATTGGTGTCCTTATTGGACCCTGGGCGCATTTCAAAATAAATTCCCTCTCCATGCCTCTGCAGATAATGTTGAAAACTCTGTCATGGTTCTCCTAAGTGCAGCTGCATGACGTCCCTTTGCCACCTTATGTGTGTTGTGGGACATTTGGGGCTTGACTCTAATTATTTAAATATTAATATAGTAAATTCAATTACGAAGGACCACCCACTTTTAAAGTAAAAGAGGGAAACTCAGAAAATATGATCATTAGAAAATTCTAGATGAACCAGTAACTATGGATAAAATACTATATGATCATTGAAATAATTAATGGGCTGTATAATTAAATGAATCAAAGCCTCAAACACCTACATTGGGGGGGGGGGGGGGTATTACTGGAACTCAGTACGTCCAGGAACTAGTGTGGTTCGTTCACCAGTCCAATGTATAATAATCTAATCCTATGAATATTTATGAAATCATCATCGTTATCATTAATGGGAACATAGATTATGAATATGTATAATAATAATTATAATAAACACATGTTAATCCAATGAACAGGGTTCTGCATGTAAAAGAGTACAGATAATAATCAAGGAATACAAAGAAATCTTAGCTTAATGACGATTCCTTAGAAGTTAGTTACGACTCATCTTCTGATTCCCCTGGACTCGTCATGGAACACTGGGAGGTGATTAACATGAGAAATGACAGCTCGGAGAATTCTTCGCCCACGCTGTAAATCAAATTAGTTTCAGTAGTAACAAATTAAACTACTAGGAATCTATATTCAAGAAAACGAGATTAAACATCAGGAAAATAATAACCTGTGGTTTTTAGTTGTCATACGTCGTCACGACAAGCTACCCAGCTATAAACCCACCCCCTATCTGATGCATCAAACAAGGATCAAGGTACTTAGCTAATATGGGCACTGTGTAAGTTAAAGCTTGCCGAAGGTCGCGTCCTAGGCTCTGGACTAGCCTATCCTAGATACTGACGCGCTTCACTGGCCGGTCACGTGGAGTTACATAGAACCAAATTTAACAGGTTCCATAAATGACACTGACACCAGGTGAAGGTATTGTCTGCAAAGGTTCTTCACACCTCACAGTGGCGACTTTCTTCTGGAGATTTGATGGAGTTTACCCTGATGGCTGGGTAATGGCGTCTCCTCGTGAGCACAACGTGAACACGTCTACTCGTGAGCGCTTCAACACGTGGACTGGCGTCTCTTCCCGCTCCGCGTCCCGCGTTTGTTAAACAAATTATTTGTTATGGATATTGTCATTTCTCGCAGTTGTGCTTGAAATGCTCGGGTTAGGACGGGTTTATTATTTGGAAGAGTTAAATATTATTATTTGCCCGTTTTATGATAGTAAACGAACAATGGAGAAGAATTATAATCTCTCCAGGGCATTCACGCGTGACGTTAATTTTATTACTAGATAATAGCTATAACTATAAACGCTCTATTTGGCCTTAGTTGGAGATCAGTTTATCTGTAATTAATTATCACACAGAACACCGTTGTTTATAGAGAATCAAATTCAATTCTCAGAAATTGAATTTGATTTCACAAAGAAATCCGATTTAGCATAGAATGGAATAGACCTGTAGGAAAAAATTCTGTTAAAGTGCCAGATTTTCGAAAAGCTGATTTTAATAGCCTTAGAAATTTTTTGGGTCAAATTGATTGGAAAGTCTTGGGTATGGGGTGGGGCCGGTCTTGGAGCGAGACATGAACCCAGCGATAGGTGACGTAAATGGGGATTTCGATGTGGATTCAATATATAACTTATTTAAGAATATTCTAAACAAAGCACAGGAACGTAGTAAACCATACAAATTGAATAGATCGAATACCAATGACCCAAAGTGGATAACAAAGAATTTGAAAAACCTTATAGGTAAAAAGAGAGCTTGGTACAAAAGGATTAAAAATGGGGAGGTCACTTTAGAACAGGAATTCGTACAACTGGTTAGAAATGTTAAAAAAGAGATAAGGAAAGCAAAAAGAAACTATGAAGTTCGCATAGCAGGGCAAGCAAAGACAAATCCTAAAGGGTTTTTTCAGTTATATCGCACTAAGACTAGGGAAAGGATAGGTCCATTAAAAACTGAGACAGGTCAAATAACAGATAGTGATGAAGAGATGAGTAGTATTTTTAATAAATATTTTGTATCTGTATTTACTAAAGAGGAACTTAACAATATGCCTTCAGCCGAACAAGTCTATGTGGGTGGGGACGAGGACAGGTTGACGAGTTTAGCAGTTACCAGGGAGGATGTTCTTAAACAAATAGTAAAACTCAAACCAAACAAATCCCCAGGGCCGGATGAAGTGTTTGCCAGGGTGCTTAAAGAATGCAAAGAGGAGCTTTGTGACCCACTGTCAACCATATTTAATAAATCAATAGAGTCAGGCAGAGTGCCAGAGTTTTGGAAAGTTGCTAATGTGATACCAGTTTTTAAGAAAGGAGATAGATCACTTGCGTCTAACTATCGACCAATTAGCCTAACGTCTATTGTGGGAAAGTTACTCGAATCTATAATAGCAAATAAAATTCGTCTTGAAAAACATAAATCTTGAAAAAAAAGAATCTTGAAAAACATAAATTAATAATTGAGTCGCAACACGGTTTTATAAATGGCCGTTCATGTTTAACAAATTTGTTATCTTTTTGTTCTAGCATTGTTGAGGCAGTTGATAGTGGTAAGGATTGCGATGTTGTGTACCTTGACTTTAGCAAAGCTTTTGATACAGTGCCACATGAAAGACTGATTAAAAAGTTAGAGTCTCATGGTATTGGGGGTGCTATATTAAGCTGGATTAGGGCATGGCTATACCAAAGGAAACAGAGAGTTAGTATAAATGGAGTCAAGTCAGAGTGGGAAAATGTTGTAAGTGGGGTGCCTCAGGGCTCTGTCCTGGGACCTCTGTTGTTTATAATATATATAAATGATTTAGGTTCAGGTTTGAGTAGCAACATTTGCAAATTTGCCGATACGAAAATCGGTAGGGAAATTAATTCGGAGGAGGACTCACTATCACTTCAAGTTGATCTAGATAGGGTTTTGAAATGGTCGAAGGATTGGCAGATGCAGTGTAAAGATAAATGTAAAGTTCTGAGGATAGGTAATGACGATAGGGTTACAAGATGGGCTAGATGGTGTTGAGATTGCGAAGTCGAATTGCGAAAGGGATCTGGGAGTTATGATTAGCAAGAATTTAAAACAGAAGGATCAATGCACAAATGTTCGTAATAAGGCAAATCGGACACTTGGATTTATTAATCGCAGCGTTAGTAACAAGACACCTGGTGTGGTTCTCAAGCTATATCTTGCTCTAGTTAGGCCCCATTTAGATTATGCAGTTCAGTTTTGGTCGCCATATTGTAGAATGGATATAAATTCACTTGAACGTGTCCAGCGTAGGATGACTAAGTTAATTCCCCAAATTAGAAATCTTTCATATGAAGAAAGATTAACAAAGCTTAAGTTGCATTCACTGGAAAGGCGAAGAGTTAGGGGTGACATGATAGAGGTTTACAAGTGGGTGAATGGACATAACAAAGAGGATATTAATAGGGTATTAAAAGTATCAACACAAGACAGAACACGAAACAATGGGTATAAATTGGATAAGTTTAGATTTAGGAAAGACTTGGGTAAATACTGGTTCAGTAACAGGGTTGTTGATTTGTAGAACCAATTGCCGCGTAACATTGTGGAGGTGGGGTCCCTCGATTGTTTCAAGCATGGGTTGGACATGTATATGAGTGGGATTGGGTGGTTATAAATAGGAGCTGCCTCGTATAGGCCAACACGCCTTCTGCAGTTGCCTTTGTTCTTATGTTCTTATGTTTGTCATCACTGTTCCCTAGCTCATTCCCTATTTCGATGTCATTAATTTGTGTTTCCCTGTTAGTTAACACTAAATTTAAAATATTATTTTCCCGCGTTGGTTCCTTAATGTGTTGCGTAAGAAAGCAATCGTCAATTAATTCTAGAAAATCTTCTGCTCCACTATTCCCTGTTTTGTTCAACCAGTTTATTCCACTAAAATTAAAGTCACTTATGACGTAAATTATGGTAGATCTAGATACCCTAGATATTTCATCCCATAGATGCTTTGCTTCCATTCTGTCTAAATTTGGTGGCCTATATATAACTCCTATTATAATATTATTTGCTTTTTCGTATAATTCTATCCAAATAGTTTCTGTGTGTGGCTCAGTTTTGATTCCCTCTTTGAGACTACATTTCAAATTGTCCCTAACATATATGGCTACTCCCCCTCCTCGTCTAATATATCTATCTGTGTGAAATAGTTTAAATCCATTTATATGATATTCAGCTAATAGTTCTCTATTTTCTACATTCATCCACGTTTCGGTAAGTGCAATAATATCTATTTTTTCTGTGCAGACAAGAGCATTTAATTCGTTAATTTTATTTCTTAGACTTCTACTGTTAGTGTAATATACCTTAAGTGAATTGTTATTTTGAGGCCCTTCTCTTTCCCTGATAAGAACATAAGAACATAAGAACAAAAAATACAAAAAATACGAACAAATGATACGAAAATCGGTAGGGAAATTAATTCGGAGGAGGACTCACTATCACTTCAAGTTGATCTAGATAGGGTTTTGAAATGGTCAAAGGATTGGCAGATGCAGTTTAATGCTGATAAATGTAAAGTTCTGAGGTTAGGTAATGATGATAGAGTTACAAGATACGAGCTAGATGGTGTTGTGATTGCGAAGTCGGATTGCGAAAGGGATCTGGGAGTTATGATTAGTAAGAATTTAAAACAAAAGGATCAATGCATAAATGTTCGTAATAAGGCAAATCGGACACTTGGATTTATTAATCGCAGCGTTAGTAACAAGACACCTGGTGTGGTTCTCAAGCTATATCTTGCTCTAGTTAGGCCCCATTTAGATTATGCAGTTCAGTTTTGGTCGCCATATTATAGAATGGATATAAATTCACTTGAACGTGTCCAGCGTAGGATGACTAAGTTAATTCCCCAAATTAGAAATCTTTCATATGAAGAAAGATTAACAAAGCTTAAGTTGCATTCACTGGAAAGGCGAAGAGTTAGGGGTGACATGATAGAGGTTTACAAGTGGATGAATGGACATAACCGGGGGGATATTAATAGAGTATTAAAAGTATCAACACAGGACAGAACACGAAACAATGGATATAAATTGGATAAGTTTAGATTTAGGAAAGACTTGGGTAAATACTGGTTCAGTAACAGGGTTGTTGATTTGTGGAACCAATTGCCGCGTAACATTGTGGAGGTGGGGTCCCTCGATTGTTTCAAGCACGGGTTGGACAAGTATATGAGTGGGATTGGGTGGTTATAGAATAGGAGCTGCCTCGTATGGGCCAATAGGCCTTCTGCAGTTACCTTTGTTCTTATGTTCTTATGTTCAAAGGCAACTGCAGAAGACCTATTGGCCCATACGAGGCAGCTCCTATTTATAACCACCCAATCCCACTCATATACTTGTCCAACCCATGCTTGAAACAATCGAGGGACCCCACCTCCACAATGTTACGCGGCAATTGGTTCCACAAATCAACAACCCTGTTACTGAACCAGTACTTACCCAAGTCTTTCCTAAATCTAAACTTATCCAATTTATACCCATTGTTTCGTGTTCTGTCTTGTGTTGATACTTTTAATACCCTATTAATATCCCCTTTGTTATGTCCATTCACCCACTTGTAAACCCCACCATTTGGTCACCACTTGGTCCGGGAGACATCTCCCGTCACGCAGGGTGCAGTTGCGCCTCCACAGATCTCCAGTATCATCTTTTGATACTGGTAATGGCTCGAAAGGGCCACCACTTACGGGCTATTCATGCCCGTGCCACCTCTTGGGTGGCTTAATCTTCATCAATCATCAATCAATGTAAACCTCTATCATGTCACCCCTAACTCTTCGCTTTTCCAGTGAATGCAACTTAAGCTTTGTTAATCTTTCTTCATATGAAAGATTTCTAATTTGGGGAATTAACTTAGTCATCCTACGCTGGACACGTTCAAGTGAATTTATATCCATTCTATAATACGGCGACCAAAACTGAACTGCAAAATCTAAATGGGGCCTAACTAGAGCAAGATATAGCTTGAGAACCACACCAGGTGTCTTGTTACTAACGCTGCGATTAATAAATCCAAGTGTCCGATTTGCCTTATTACGAACATTTGTGCATTGATCCTTCTGTTTTAAATTCTTACTAATCATAACTCCCAGATCCCTTTCGCAATCCGACTTCGCAATCTCAACACCATCTAGCTCGTATCTTGTAACTCTATCATCATTACCTAACCTCAGAACTTTACATTTATCAGCATTAAACTGCATCTGCCAATCCTTTGACCATTTCAAAACCCTATCTAGATCAACTTGAAGTGATAGTGAGTCCTCCTCCGAATTAATTTCCCTACCGATTTTCGTATCATCGGCAAATTTGCAAATGTTGCTACTCAAACCTGAATCTAAATCATTTATATATATTATAAACAACAGAGGTCCCAGGACAGAGCCTTGAGGCACTCCACTTACAACATTTTCCCACTCTGACTTGACTCCATTTATACTAACTCTGTTTCCTTTGGTATAGCCATGCCCTAATCCAGTTTAATATAGCACCCCCAATACCATGTCCTCTATCTTTTTAATCAGTCTTTCATGTGGCACTGTATCAAAAGCTTTGCTAAAGTCAAGGTACACAACTTCACAATCCTTACCACTATCAACTGCCTCAACTATGCTAGAATAAAAAGATAACAAATTTGTTAAACATGAATGGCCATTTATAAAACCATGTTGCGACTCAATTATTAATTTATGTTTTTCAAGATGAAGACGAATTTTATTTGCTATTATAGATTCGAGTAACTTTCCCACAATAGACGTTAGGCTAATTGGTCGATAGTTAGACGCAAGTGATCTATCTCCTTTCTTAAAAACTGGTATCATATTAGCAACTTTCCAAAACTCTGGCACTCTGCCTGACTCTATTGATTTATTAAATATGGTTGACAGTGGGTCACAAAGCTCCTCTTTGCATTCTTTAAGCACCCTGGCAAACACTTCATCCGGCCCTGGGGATTTGTTTGGTTTGAGTTTTACTATTTGTTTAAGAACATCCTCCCTGGTAACTGCTAAACTCGTCAACCTGTCCTCGTCCCCACCCACATATACTTGTTCGGCTGAAGGCATATTGTTAAGTTCCTCTTTAGTAAATACAGATACAAAATATTTATTAAAAATACTACTCATCTCTTCATCACTATCTGTTATTTGACCTGTCTCAGTTTTTAATGGACCTATCCTTTCCCTAGTCTTAGTACGATATAACTGAAAAAACCCTTTAGGATTTGTCTTTGCTTGCCCTGCTATGCGAACTTCATAGTTTCTTTTTGCTTTCCTTATCTCTTTTTTAACATTTCTAACCAGTTGTACGAATTCCTGTTCTAAAGTGACCTCCCCATTTTTAATCCTTTTGTACCAAGCTCTCTTTTTACCTATAAGGTTCTTCAAATTCTTTGTTATCCACTTTGGGTCATTAGTATTCGATCAATTCAATTTGTATGGTATACTACGTTCCTGTGCTTTGTTTAGAATATTCTTAAATAAGTTATATATTGAATTCACATCGAAATCCCCATTTACGTCACCTATCGCTGGGTTCATGTCTCGCTCCAAGACCGATCAATTGATCATTTAGCCAATTCCTTTCTCCCACAAACACGTACTTTTATTATCTCCTTCCTCCAAATCAATTCCTATACCTCTATCAGCTAACAGTTTAAACAAAACAAACACCTCTAACCATTTCTTCCAAAGAGTTTGCAACAGCAACAACCCCAGCTCTCGATAGATGCACCCCATCACGAGCATACATTCCATTTCTTCCATAGAAGTGTTCCCAGTTGTCTATGAAAGATATTGCATTTGATTTGCAATATCTTTCCAGCCGGCAATTGACACCAATTGCCCTCGATATCCATTCATTTCCCACTCCCTTTCTTGGAAGAATGCCACATATGATCGGGATTCCTCCCTTGCTCCTAACTAATTCAATGGCTGTCCTGAATCTCTGTATTAGGTCCTCACTCCTAACTCGTCCAACATCATTACCCCCTGCACTAATACAAATAATGGGTTTGTTTCCATTTCCTGTCATAATATCATTCATGTTTCCAACAATATAACCAATTCCAGCTCCCGGATAGCAAACCCTTAATCTGTTCCCCCTATCTCTGGCACAAAACGTTCTGTCTAAATACCTCACTTGGGAATCTCCCACAACCAAAATTCGCTTCGATTCTCCCTTTTCCTTTCGAGCAGTTTGAGGGACCTGCACTTCAATGCTCCTCGTTACTTTGTCTTTGCCACCTCGTTGAACAACAGGTTCAACACAGCACTCGTCCTCTAATACGTCAAATGAGTTAAAAGTCCTTAGGTGTAGGCTATTAGTTGTCGGTTTTGCGAAGGTCTTCTTAAGACCCCTATCTTTCACAACTTGCAAAGACGAGGACTTCTTAATACTGGTTTCGTCAGTCCATTTTAATGAGGTCCCGTCAACACTGGCCTCCTCCTTCGTTTCCTCCCGAAGTCTCAGCCGTCGTACCTCCTCCCGCAGGGAATCCATCTCTGCTCTCAGAGCTCCAACCAGACTCACCAAATCTTTTACTAATCCTTCCATTATTGCAATAATAATGTTATTAGAATCGGAGCTCCAGCTAACACAACCTCTCACAGAGAAAATCAGATTTAGCATAGAATGGAATAGACCTGTAGGAGAAAATTCTGTTAAAGTGCCAGATTTTCGAAAAGCTGATTTTAATAGCCTAAGAATTTTTGGGTCAAATAGATTGGAAAGTCTTGGGTATGGGGTGTGGGCCGGTCTTAGAGCGAGATATGAACCCAGCAATAGGTGAAGTAAAAGGGGATTTCTATGTGGATTTAATATATAACTTATTTAAGAATATTCTAAACAAAGCACAGGAACGTAGTATAACATACAAATTGAATAGATCGAATACTAATGACCCAAAGTGGATAACAAAGAATTTAAAGAACCTTATAGGTAAAAAGAGAGCTTGGTACAAAAGAATTAAGAATGGGGAAGTCAGTTTAGAAAAGGAATTCATACAACTGGTTAGAAATGTTAAGGTGGCATATTTTTGTAAAATTAAAAGTGGTTCAATTTGCTTATAAATTTATTTATGAAATGGTTATAGAAAGGGCTGCAGCTGGTCCAAGTTTCACCATCACACCCTAAACAGAAAAGGAGAAAAAAATACACAACGTAATATGCAACGAATTTTCAAATACTCTCAGGGAACACATGTGTCAACTAAAATCCTTTCTATAACACTCAGATATTAAATTTAGCACATAATAAAGGATTGTTGTGATCAGTTTTATCAAAAAAGTGTTTAGTGCAATAATATAATTATTCAAAGTTACCCTTCTAAAAAATATGCAATATATGATATTTATAAATTTTTATAAAATCAACAAATAGACTTTGGACTAAAATGTCTACAACATTCTGTAGAAGCACAAACGCTACATATAAGGTGTAATTTGCATGTAAATTGATTAATAAATGAAAGCTCTGAAGTACTTTGAAGTTGTAAATTACTTTCCAGAGTTAAATAAAGATCCAAGTTCGGCCACCTGTAGCTGAGCTTGACTTTGACAGATTTCGTTCATAATTGGCACCCTTGCAGATAGGCATCCATTGAGCAAGGTGTGCAAGTTTCATGCAAATCCTTTGATAACAAAAGAAAAAAAATTGGCCAAAAAAAAGAAGAAAAAAAAAAAGAAAAAAAAAAAATTACATCTAAATATATTGCACATACATATTACAATTATTACAAGAGCTTGTGCTTCTACAGCACATAGTAGACATTTTAGTTGACACATGTGTTCCCTGAGATTATTTGAGAATGTTGAACATTCGTTGCATAATACGTTGTGTATTTTTTTTCTCCTTTTCTGTTTAGGGTGTGATGGTGAAACTTGGACCAGTTGCAGCCCTTTCTATAACCATTTCATATATAAATTTATAAGCAAATTCAACAACTTTTAATTTATAAAGATTTTAAAAGTTATGCCCCCCTTAAAAAAGAGATTAGGAAAGCAAAAATAAACTATGAAGTTCGCATAGCAGAGCAAGCAAAGCCAAATCCTAAAGGTTTTTTTTCAGTTATATCGAACTAAGACTAGGGAAAGGATAGGTCCATTAAAAACTGAGACAGGTCAAATAACGCATAATGACAAGGAGATGAGTAGTAATTTTAACAAATATTTTATATCTGTATTTACTAAAGAAGAACTTAACAATATGCCTTCAGCCGAACAAGTCTATGTGGGTAAGGATGAGGACAGGTTGACTAGTTTAGCAGTTACCAGGGAGGATGTAATTAAACAATTAGTAAAATTAAACCAAACAAATCCCCAGGGCCGGATGAAGTGTTTGCCAGGGTGCTTAAAGAATGCAAAGAGGAGCTTTCCGAGCCACGGTCTACCATATTTAATAAATCAATAGAGTTAGGCAGAGTGCCAGAGTCATGAAAGGTAGGTAATGTGGTACCAATTTTTAAGAAAGGAGATAGATCACTTGCGTCAAACTATCGGCCAATTAGCCTAACGTCTATTGTGGGAAAGTTACTTGAATCAATAATTGCAAATACAATTCGTCTTCATCTTGAAAAACATAAATTAATAAATGAGTCGCAACACGGTTTTACAAATGGCCATTCATGTTTAACAAATTTGCTAACTTTTTATTCCAGCATAGTTGAGGCAGTTGATAGTGGTAAGGATTGTGAAGTTGTGTACCTTGACTTTAGCAAAGCTTTTGATACAGTGCCACATGAAAGACTAATTAAAAAAGTAGAAGCTCATGGTATTGGGGGTGCTATATTAAGTTGGATTAGGGCATGGCTATTCCAAAGGAAACAGTGAGTTAGTATAAATGGGGTTAAGTCAGAGTGGGATAATGTTGTCAGTGGAGTACCTCAGGGCTCTGTCCTGGGACCTCTGTTGTTTATAATATATATAAAGGATTTAGATTCAGGTTTGAGTAGCAACATCTGCAAATTTGCAGATGATACAAAAATCGGTAGGGAAATCAACACGAAACAAGACTCGCTATCACTTCAAGTTGATCTAAATAGGGTTTTAAAATGGTCAAAAGACTGTCAGATGTAGTTTAATGCTAATAAATGTAAAGTTTTGAGGCTTGGTAATGATGATAGAGTTACAAGATACGAGCTAGATGTTGTTGAGATTGCGAAGTAGGATTGCGAAAGGGATCTGGGAGTTATGATTAGGAAGAATTTAAAACAAAAGGATCAATGCATGAATGTTCGTAATAAGACGAATAGGACACTGGGATTTATTAATCGAAGCGTTAGTAACAAGACACCTGGTGTGGTTCTTCAGCTATATCTTGCTCTTGTTAGGCCCCATTTAGATTATGCAGTCCAGTTTTGGTCGCCGTACTATAGAATGGATATAAATTCACTTGAACGTGTCCAGCGTAGGGTGACAAAGTTAATTCCCCAAATTAGAAGTCTTTCATATGAAGAAAGATTAATAAAGCTTAAATTGCATTCACTGGAAAGACGAAGAGTTAGGGGTGACATGATAAAAGTTTACAAGTGGATGAATGGACATAACAAAGGGGATATTAAGAGGGTATTAAAAGTATCAACTCAAGACAGAACACGAAACAATGGGTATAAATTGCATAAGTTTAGATTTAGGAAAGTCTTGGGTAAATACTGGTTCGGTAACAAGATTGTTGATTTGTGGAACTAATTACTGCGTAACGTGGTGGAGGTGGGGTCCCTCGATTGTTTCAAGCGCGGGTTGGACATGTATATGAGTGGGATTGGGTGGTTATAGATAGGAGCTGCCTCGTATAGGCCAATAGGCCTTCTGCAGTTACCTTTGTTCTTGTGTTCTCCTCCTTACCCGTCATCATTCTTCGTTCTCGACATCCTCCTTTCTCCTCCTCCTCCTCAACCTCCTCTTTCCTTCTCGAGCTCCTTCTCCTCCACTTTTTCCTTCTTCCTTCAACCTACTCCTCCTTCCTCGTCCTCAGTCGTAGGGATATAGCATATAGATGTAGCATATATATCCACTTTTTTTTTTGCCCTGGAAAATGGAAAGAGAATGGACCCTTTTTTTTGGCCCAGGAATATGGACACCGTATAGTACCCTTTTTTTTTGTCCCAGAAAATAGACAGCGTAGCAGAGCTTTTTTTGGGAAAGGGGGGGGGGTGCTGGAAAATAGAAGGTTGTGCAGTCATTGTGAATATTTGGGGCCAGTCGTCCATAAGAACATAAGAATAAAGGTAACTGCAGAAGGCCTATAGTGGTAACTGCAGAAAGCAGTTGATAGTGGTAAGGATTGTGATGTTGTGTACCTTGACTTTAGCAAAGCTTTTGATACAGTGCCACATGAAAGACTGATTAAAAAGATAGAGTCTTATGGTATTGGGGGTGCTATATTAAGCTGGATTAGGGCATGGCTATACCAAAGGAAACAGAGAGTTAGTAAAATGGAGTCAAGTCAGAGTGGGAAAATGTTGTAAGTGGAGTGCCTCAAGGCTCTGTCCTGGGACCTCTGTTGTTTATAATATATATATATATATATATATATATATATATATATAAATGATTTAGATTCAGGTTTGAGTAGCAACATTTGCAAATTTGCCGATAATCCAAACTGAGGTCCTCCTCGACCTCATTCTCCATCCTTCTCGACATCATCATTCGTCCTCGAACTCTTCCTTCTCCTCCTCTTTTCTTGACCTCCTGTTAGTCCTACTTCATTCTTGATCTCATCTTGCCTCCTCGACCTCTTTCTCCTCATCCTTTCTCGACACCCTCCACGTTCTACTCTTCCTCCTCAACATCCTTTTCCTCCCTTCTTGACCTCTTCCTCCATCCTTGACCTCCTCGTTTCTTGTCACCCTTCCTCCTCCTCGACCTCCCTCCTCAACCTCTTCCTCCTCCTTCCTTCTCGACCTCCTCCACCTTCTACTATTCATTCTCGACCTCCTCCACCTTCTACTATTCCTTCTCGACCTCCTTGACTCATTCCTCCTTGACATCTTCGTCGACCTCCTTCTCTTCCTCCTCGCCCTTCTCTTCCACCCTCCTCGTCCTCCTCCTTGACCTCTTCCTCCTCTTTACTTCTCGACCTCTTCCAGCTTCATCATTCATGTCATTTTCCTTCTTCCTCGGCCTCCCTCCTCAATCCTTACCACTATCAAGGCAGTTGATAGTGGTAGGGATTGTGATGTTGTGTACCTTGACTTTAGCAAAGCTTTTGATACAGTGCCACACGAAAGACTGATTAAAAAAATAGAGGCTCATGATATTGGAGGTGTTATATTAAGTTGGATTAGGGCATGGCTATTCCAAAGGAAACAGAGAGTTAGTAAGAACATAAGAACATAAGAACAAAGGTAACTGCAGAAGGCCTATTGGCCCATACGAGGCAGCTCCTATTCTATAACCACCCAATCCCACTCATATACTTATCCAACCCGCGCTTGAAACAATCGAGGGACACCACCTCCACCACGTCAGTCAGGTGCAGTCACAGTGAGAGGTTGTGTTAGCTGGAGCTCTGATTCTAATAACATTATTATTGCAATAATGGAAGGATTAGTGAGGGATTTGGTGAGTCTGGTTGGGGCTCTGAGGGCAGAGGTGGATTCCCTGCGGGAGGAGGTGCGACGGCTGGGACTTTGGGAGGAAACGAAGGAGGAGGCCAGTGTTGACGGGACCTCATTAAGAAGGACTGACGGAACCAGTAATAAGGAGACCTCGTCTTGGCAAGTTGTGAAAGACAGGGGTCTTAAGGAGACCTTGGCAAAACCGACAACTAATAGCCTACACCTAAGGACTTTTAACGCATTTGACGTATTAGAGGACGAGTGCTGTGTTGAAACTGTTGTTCAAAGAGGTGGCAAAGACAAAGTAATGAGGAGCATTGAAGCGCAGGTCCCTCAAACTGCTCGAAAGGAAAAGGGAGAATCGAAGCGAATTTTGGTTGTGGGAGATTCCCAGGTGAGGTATTTAGACAGAACGATTTGTGCCAGAGATAGGGGGAACAGATTGAGGGTTTGCTATCCGGGAGCTGGAATTGGTGATATTGTTGGAAACATGAATGATATTATGACGGGAAATGGAAACAAACCCATTATTTGTATTAGTGCAGGGGGTAATGATGTTGGACGAGTTAGGAGTGAGGAACTAATACAGAGATTCAGGACAACCATTGAATTAGTTAGGAGCAAGGGAGGAATCCCGATCATATGTGGCATTCTTCCAAGAAAGGGAGTGGGAAATGAATGGATGTCAAGGGCACTTAGTGTCAATTGCCGGCTGGAAAGATATTGCAAATCAAATGCAATATCTTTCATAGACAACTGGGAACACTTCTATGGAAGAAATGATATGTATGCTCGTGATGGGGTGCATCTATCGCGAGCTGGGGTTGTTGCTGTTGCGAACTCGTTGGAAGAAGTGGTTAGAGGTGTTTGTTTGGGTTTAAACTGTTAGTAGATAGAGGTATGGGAATTGATTTGGAGGAAGGAGGTAATAAAAGTATGTGTTTGTGGGAGAAAGGAATTGGCAAAATGATCAGGGAAAGAGAAGGGCCTCAAAATAACAATTCACTTAGGGTATATTACACTAACAGTAGAAGTCTAAGGAATAAAATTAACGAATTAAATGCTCTTGTCTGCACAGAAAAAATAGATATTATTGCACTTACCGAAACGTGGATGAATGTAGAAAATAGAGAACTATTAGCTGAATATCAAATAAATGGATTTAAACTATTTCACACAGATAGATATATTAGACGAGGAGGGGGAGTAGCCATATATTTTAGGGACAATTTGAAATGTAGTCTCAAAGAGGGAATCAAAACTGAGCCACACACAGAAACTATTTGGATAGAATTATACGAAAAAGCAAATAATATTATAATAGGAGTTATATATAGGCCACCAAATTTAGACAGAATGGAAGCAAAGCATCTATGGGATGAAATATCTAGGGTATCTAGATCTACCATAATTTACGTCATAAGTGACTTTAATTTTAGTGGAATAAACTGGTTGAACAAAACAGGGAATAGTGAAGCAGAAGATTTTCTAGAATTAATTGACGATTGCTTTCTTACGCAACACATTAAGGAACCAACATGGGAAAATAATATTTTAGATTTAGTGTTAACTAACAGGGAAACACAAATTAATGACATCGAAATAGGGTGTGAGCTAGGGAACAGTGATCACAAAGAAATCAGATTTAGCATAGAATGGAATAGACTTGTAAGAGAAAATTCTGTTAAAGTGCCAGATTTTCGAAAAGCTGATTTTAATAGCCTAAGAAATTTTTTGGGTCAAATTGATTGGAAAGTCTTGGGTATGGGGTGGGGGCCGGTCTTGGAGCGAGACATGAACCCAGCGATAGGTGACGTAAATGGGGATTTCGATGTGGATTCAATATATAACTTATTTAAGAATATTCTAAACAAAGCACAGGAACGGAGTATACCATACAAATTGAATAGATCGAATACTAATGACCCAAAGTGGATAACAAAGAATTTGAAGAACCTTATAGGTAAAATGAGTGCTTAGTACAAAAGGATTAAAAATGGGGAGGTCACTTTAGAACAGGAATTCGTACAACTGGTTAGAAATGTTAAAAAAGAGATAAGGAAAGCAAAAAGAAACTATGAAGTTCGCATAGCAGGGCAAGCAAAGACAAATCCTAAAGGGTTTTTCCAGTTATATCGTACTAAGACTAGGGAAAGGATAGGTCCATTAAAAACTGAGACAGGTGAAATAACAGATAGTGATGAAGAGATGAGAAATATTTTTAATAAATATTTTGTATCTGTATTTACTAAAGAGGAACTTAACAATATGCCTTCAGCCGAACAAGTCTATGTGGGTGGGGACGAGGACAGGTTGACGAGTTTAGCAGTTACCAGGGAGGATGTTCTTAAACAAATAGTAAAACTCAAAACAAACAAATCCCCAGGGCCGGATGAAGTGTTTGCCAGGGTGCTTAAAGAATGCAAAGAGGAGCTTTGTGACCCACTGTCAACCATATTTAATAAATCAATAGAGTCAGGCAGAGTGCCAGAGTTGTGGAAAGTTGCTAATGTGATACCAGTTTTTAAGAAACGAGATAGATCACTTGCGTCTAACTATCGACCAATAGCCTAACGTCTATTGTGGGAAAGTTACTCGAATCTATAATAGCAAATAAAATTCGTCTTCATCTAGAAAAACATAAATTAATAATTGAGTCGCAACATGGTTTTATAAATGGCCGTTCATGTTTAACAAATTTGTTATCTTTTTATTCTTGCATTGTTGAGGCAGTTGATAGTGGTAAGGATTGCGATGTTGTGTACCTTGACTTTAGCAAAGCTTTTGATACAGTGCCACATGAAAGACTGATTAAAAAGTTAGTCTCATGGTATTGGGGGTGCTATATTAAGCTGGATTAGGGCATGGCTATACCAAAGGAAACAGAGAGTTAGAATAAATGGAGTCAAGTCAGAGTGGGAAAATGTTGTAAGTGGGGTGCCTCAGGGCTCTGTCCTGGGACCTCTGTTGTTTATAATATATATATAAATGATTTAGATTCAGGTTTGAGTAGCAACATTTGCAAATTTGCCGATGATACGAAAATCGGTAAGGAAATTAATTCGGAGGAGGACTCACTATCACTTCAAGTTGATCTAGATAGGGTTTTGAAATGGTCAAAGGATTGGCAGATGCAGTTTAATGCTGATAAATGTAAAGTTTTGAGGTTAGGTAATGATGATAGGGTTATAAGATACGAGCTAGATGGTGTTGAGATTGCGAAGTCGAATTGCGAAAGGGATCTGAGAGTTATGATTAGTAAGAATTTAAAACAAAAGGATCAATGCATAAATGTTTGTAATAAGGCAAATCGGACACTTGGATTTATTAATCGCAGCGTTAGTAACAAGACACCTGGTGTCGTTCTCAAGCTATATCTTGCTCTAATTAGACCCCTTTTAGATTATGCAGTTCAGTTTTGATCGCCATATTATAGAATGGATATAAATTCACTTGAACGTGTCCAGCGTAGGATGACTAAGTTAATTCCCCAAATTAGTAATCTTTCAGAAAGATTAACAAAGCTTAAGTTGCATTCACTGGAAAGGCGAAGAGTTAGGGGTGACATGATAGAGGTTTACAAGTGGGTGAATGGACATAACAAAGGGGATATTAATAGGGTATTAAAAGTATCAACACAAGACAGAACACGAAACAATGGGTATAAATTGGATAAGTTTAGATTTAGGAAAGACTTGGGTAAATACTGGGTCAGTAACAGGGTTGTTGATTTGTGGAACCAATTACCGTGTAACGTGCTGGAGGTGGGGTCCCTCGACTGTTTCAAGCGCGGGTTGGACAAGTATATGAGTGGGATTGGGTGGTTATAAATAGGAGCTGCCTCGTATGGGTCAATAGGCCTTCTGCAGTTGCCTTTGTTCTTATGTTACGCGGCAATTGGTTCCACAAATCAACAACCCTGTTACTGAACCAGTATTTACCCAAGTCTTTCCTAAATCTAAACTTATCCAATTTATACCCATTGTTTCGTGTTCTGTCTTGTGTTGATATTTTTAATACCCTATTAATATCCCCTTTGTTATGTCCATTTTTCCACGTGTAAACCTCTATCATGTCACCCCTAGCTCTTCGCCTTTCCAGTGAATGCAACTTAAGCTTTGTTAATCTTTCTTCATATGAAAGATTTCTAATTTGGGGAATTAACTTAGTCATCCTACGTTGGACACGTTCAAGTGAATTTATATCCATTCTATAATACGGCGACCAAAACTGAACTGCATAATCTAAATGGGGCCTAACCAGAGCAAGATATAGCTTAAGAACCACACCAGGTGTCTTGTTACTAACGCTTCGATTAATAAATCCCAGTGTCCTATTCGCTTTATTACGAACATTCATGCATTGATCCTTTTGTTTTAAATTCACAATCAGTGCACAATCAGAAATCCGCCCACAAGAAACAAAGTACAATAACTATTTACCTGCAGAATTAACTGACATTCATGGAAACTACACTGCCACCAAGTCCTACGACTCAATAAAACGGCGTAATCGGCACATTTCTAACGGACATATGAGTCCCTACCAGGTGGGAAGGCGTCGATCAGTCAGTGAGTGTGTGCAACCTGAAATCCGCACACAAGAAACCAATTCCAATATCAATTTGCCTGCAGAATTGACTGCCATTCATGGTAACTACACTGCCACCTCCGTCACCCTTGGTGACGAAGCTCCCGTTGAGTTCTCAGTCAGTGAGTGTGCACAACCTGAAATCCGCACACGAGGAACCAAGTCTAATAACAATTTGCCTGCAAAATTGACTGCCATTCATGGTAATTACATGACCACCTCCGTCACCAATGGTAATGAAGTTCCCGTTAAGGTACAGGCTGGCAAGCGCCATACATCCAGCGGTGCTCAGAAGGTTAACCCATGTTCTCAATGTACCAGGACTTATAAGTCAAGGAAATGGTTCAATAGGCACATTCGTAAAATACACAAGAGACGCAAGTCCGTTAACAATTTATCTGCAGAATTGACTGCCATGCATGGTAACTACAATGCCGCCTCCGTCACCCATGGTGATGAAGTTCCTGTTAAGGTACCGGCTGGCAAGCTCCTTACATCCAGCGGTGGTCAGAAGGATTTCCCATGTCCTCACTGTCCCAAGTGTTACACCTTAATAAAATGGCGTAATCGGCACATTTCTAACAAACACATGAGTCCCTACCAGGTGGGAAGGCGTCGATCAGGCAGTGAGTGTGTGCAACCTGAAATCCGCACACAAGAAACCAATTCCAATAACAATTTACCTGCAAAATTGACTGCCATTCATAGTAGCAACACTGCCACCTCCGTCACCCTTGGTGACGAAGCTCCCGTTGAGTTCTCAGTCAGTGAGTGTGCACAACCTGAAATCCGCACACGAGGAACCAAGTCTAATAACAATTTGCCTGCAAAATTGACTGCCATTCATGGTAATTACATGACCACCTCCGTCACCAATGGTAATGAAGTTCCCGTTAAGGTACAGGCTGGCAAGCGCCATACATCCAGCGGTGCTCAGAAGGTTAACCCATGTTCTCAATGTACCAGGACTTATAAGTCAAGGAAATGGTTCAATAGGCACATTCGTAAAATACACAAGAGACGCAAGTCCGTTAACAATTTATCTGCAGAATTGACTGCCATGCATGGTAACTACACTGCCGCCTCCGTCACCCATGGTGATGAAGTTCCTGTTAAGGTACCGGCTGGCAAGCTCCTTACATCCAGCGGTGGTCAGAAGGATTTCCCATGTCCTCACTGTCCCAAGTGTTACACCTTAATAAAATGGCGTAATCGGCACATTTCTAACAAACACATGAGTCCCTACCAGGTGGGAAGGCGTCGATCAGGCAGTGAGTGTGTGCAACCTGAAATCCGCACACAAGAAACCAATTCCAATAACAATTTACCTGCAAAATTGACTGCCATTCATAGTAGCAACACTGCAACCTCCGTCACCCTTGGTGGTGAAGATCCTGGTGAAGATCTCAGTCAGTGAGCGTGCACAACCTGAAATCCACACACAAGGAACAAAGTCCAATAACAATTTGCCTGCTGAATTGACTACCATTCTATTGATAACTACATTGCCACCTCCGTCACCCTCGGTGATGAAACTCCCGTTGAGTTCTCAGTTCTCAGTGAGTATGCACAACCTGAAATCCGAACCCAAACAACCAAGCTCAATAACACTTTACCTGCAGAATTGAATGCCATTCATGGTAGCTACACTGCCGCCCTCGTCACCCCATTGTGATGAAGTTCCCGTTAAGATACAGGCTGGCAAGCTCCTTACATCCAGTGGAGCTCAGAAATTCTAACGTTCATATGAGTCACTACCAGATGGAAAGACGTCAATCAGTCAGTGAGCGTGCACAACCTGAAATCCGCACACAGGAAACAAAGCCTGTTAACAATTTATCTGCAGAATTGACTGCTATACATTTTAATTACACTGCCGCCTCCGTCACCCATGGTGATGAAGTTCCCGTTAAGGTACAGGCTGGCAAGCGCTGTACAACCAGCGGTGCTCAGAAGGTTTACCAATGTCTTCAGTGTTCCAGGCCTTACATCTGAAGAAAATGGCTTAATTGGCACATTCGTCACATACACAAGAGAGCCCTACCAGGTGGTTAGGCGTCAATCAATCGTATCTGCTTTAGTTTTACACTCTGTTTTCCCTGGAGTATGTACATGTTATTTCAAGTATTTACAAAAAAAAAAATTGCTTCCAGTTCACCAAATAGTCCTCGCTATGACTGGCTATAAACTGTGAATTTTAAAAGTTTATGTTCTCTATATTATGTTCTATAATTTTAATAAAAAAATACCCACAATTCTGAAATTAAATAACCTATTTTCTTTGTACACATGAATTATATTGTAAAAAATGACATGCTTACTGCGCACATCAACCGAAGTACATGATTAAAATTCCCTGAATTGCTGCATTGATGGCCGAGACGGCACTGAGAAGGGTTGATTAAAGGAGTCATTCTGCATGAAGTTTACTAGTCTTTTTATTGTACACTCTTGCTACTTTCGTCTCTCCGATTAACCTCTTATTTGATTTTTATTATATTATTGCGGGCCTCTGGCGCCTTAAAACCAGTTGCTTCGGGCAGATGGGACTCGTTAGCCTAGAAAGGCAGCTCATCAGACTGTGCGGCTGATACACCATACGTATTTTACTGGCATCGAGTAAATTTTAAGTTTGTTGCTTATAAGAGTTAATAAGCACCAGGACTGACCAATCCTTATAGACGAGCATTGGTGCAGTGGTCACGGTATTATACACGTTTAGGGGTGATCCTAGACGGCATGGGTTCGAATCCTGGCTGGGTCAAAGAGTTCTTAGTGATCTATGGCTTGCGCTTTCATGCAGCTTTCTCACACATGTTAAACTCGTGCGGCATATCCATGCTCCAGGATTTGATGAAAAACTGTACCCAATTGGATCCATTAATGTCGTCGGAGGTTGATCAGTCAGGCAGTCTTGTTAATAAGCACCAGGACTTTCCAATCCTTATAGACGATCTTTGGTGCGGTGGGCACAGTACTGTTTAAATTCAGGGGTGATCGTAGACAGCATGGGTTCGAATCCTGGCCGGGTCAAACAGTTCTTCGTGATCTATAGCTTGCGCTTTCATGCAGCTTTCTCACACATGTTAAACCCAGTGCGGCCCGTGCATGCTCCAGGATTTGATGAAAAACTGTACCCTCTTGGATCCATGAGTGTCGTCGAGGGTTGATCAGTCAGGGAGCTTAGATAATAAGCACCAAGGCTGACCAATCCTTATAAAGGATCATTTGTGCGGTGGTCACGGAACTGTGTCCATTTAGAGGTGATCCTAGACAGCATGGGTTTGAATCCTCGCCGGGTTAAACAGTTCTTAGTGATCTATGGCTTGCGCGTTCATGCAGCTTTCTCAAACGTTAAACTGGAGTGCAACACCGTGCACTCAACAATTTGATGAAAAACTATACCCAAATGGATCCATGAGTGTCGTTGGGGATTGATCAGTCAGGGAGCTTAGTTAATAAGCTCCAGGACTGACCAATCCTTATAGACGATCATTAGTGCGGTGGTCACGGAACTGTGTACGTTTAAGGGTGATACTAGACAGCGTGGGTTCGAATTCTGGCCGGGTCAAAGAGTTCTTAATGTAATATGCCTTGCGCCTTCATGCAGCTTTCTCACACTTCTCAAACTCAGTGCGGCCCGTGCATGTCCAGAATTTGATGAAAAACTGTACCCAATTGGATCCATGAGGGTCGTCGGGGGTTGATCAGTCGGGGAGCCTAGTTAATAAGCATCAGGACTGACCAATCCCTATAGACGATCTTTGGTGAGGAGGTCACGGTATTGTGTACATTTAGCGGTGAGCCTAGACGGCATGGGTTCGAACCGTAGCCGGGTCAAAGTGTTTTTAGTGATCTATGGCTTGCACGTTCATGCAGCTTTCTCACACATGTTAAACTCAGTGCGGCTCGTGCATGCTCCATAATTTGATGAAAAACTGTACCCAAATGGATCCATGAGTGTCGTCGGGGGTTGATCAGTCAGAGAGCTTAGTTAATAAGCACCAGGATTGACCAATCCTTATAGACGATCATTGGTGCGGTGGTCACGGTATTGTGTACGTTTAGGGGTGATCCTAGACGGCATGGGTTCGATTCCTGGCCGGTTCAAAGAGTTCTTAGTGATCTATTGCTTCCGTGTTCAAACAGCTTACTCACACATGTTAAACTCAGTGTGGTCCGTGCATTCTCCAGGATTTGATGAAAAACTGTACCCAAATGGGTCCATGAGTGTCGAGGGGAGATGATCAGTCAGTGAGCTTAGTTAATAAGCACAAGGACCGACCTATCCTTATAGACGATCATTGGTGCAAAGGTCACGGTACTGTGTACGTTTAGGGTTGATCCTAGACGGCACGGGTTCGAGTCCTGTCCGGGTCAAAGAGTTCTTCGTGATCTGTGGCTTGCGCTTTCATGCAGCTTTCTCACACATGTTAAACTCAGTGCTGCCCGTGCATGCTCCAGAATTTTATGAAAAACTGTACCCAATTGGATCCATGAGTGTTGTCGGGGGTTGATCAGTCGGGGAGCCTAGTCAATAAGCATCAGGACTGACCAATCCCTATAGACGATCTTTGGTGAGGTGTACATTTACAGGTGATCCCAGACGGCATGGGTTCGAACCGTTGCCGGGTCAAAGTGTTCTTAGTGACCTATGGCTTGCGCATTCATGCAGCTTTCTCACACATGTTAAACTCAGTGTGGCCCGTGCATGCTCCAGAATTTTATGAAAAACTGTACCCAAATAATAAAAATAATAATAATAATTTTTATTTAGGTAAGGTACATACATAAAGAGATTTTACAAAGTTTGTTGGCTTTATAGATAAGAGCTAGTACATACAATGCCTAAAGCCACTATTACGCAAAGCGTTTCGGGCAGGAAAAACATTAATGACTAAAGCTTAACACTAATGGGTAAAAAGAATAAGATGTGTTGAGTACAAATAAAAATAGAGGTAAAAGAGGGGGGAACATTGTTGAAAAAGCAGCACAAATACAATTACAAATTATTACAGAAAATTACATTCAAACAGCGTTGATTTGAAAAACAAAAAAAAACAAAAAACATACATGGGTTGACAACAAAGGGGTAAGGTGGGTTACAGGGAATTTATTAGGTATAGCTTCGTTTTTAACTTAAACTGGTTGAGAGAGGTACAGTCTTTAACATGGTTGGAAAGGTCATTCCACATTCTGGGCCCCTTGATTTGTAGAGCATTTCTGGTTTGATTAAGTCGTACTCCAGGAATATCAAAACTGTATTTATTTCTGGTGTGGTGCTCATGGGTTCTGTTACAACCTTCTATGAAGCTTTTGAGATCAGGATTGGCATTATAGTTTAGCGTTTTATATATGTATAATACACATGAGAGAATGTGCAGTGACTTAATGTCTAACATATTCAGAGATTTGAGTAGGGGTACCGAGTGATGTCTGGGGCCAGAATTGGATATTGTCCTAATAGCAGCTTTGTGTTGAGTAATTAGAGGACGTAAGTGATTTTGGGTAGTAGAGCCCCAAGCACAAATACCATAGTTGAGATATGGATAGATAAAGGAGTAATAGAGAGTCACCAGGGCAGGGCGTGGTACATAATATCTGATCTTAGAAAGAATGCCCACAGTTTTTGAAACTTTTTTTGATATGTTTAGAATGTGTCCCTGGAAATTCAGCTTGTGGTCAATGAGAATGTCCAGGAATTTGCCATCTAATTTGTTACAAATTTGGGTATTGTTTATTTTGAGATTTATTTGATTAGAGAATTTATTGCCAAACAGAATATAGAAAGTTTTGTCAATGTTAAGGGTGAGTTTGTTGGCAGTTAGCCACAGATGGACTTTATTAAGCTCAGTATTTACTGTGGCATTTAGAGCAAGGGGATCAGGACTGGAGTAAATGAAGGTTGTGTCATCAGCAAATAGAATTGGTTTGAGGTGTTGGGAGGCATTTGGAAGGTCATTAATGTAGATGAGAAAGAGGAGAGGGTCAAGTATGCTGCCCTGGGGAACACCAATGTTGATGGGTAGGGTGGGAGAAATTGTATTATTCACAGAAACACATTGGAGCCTGTCAGTAAGGTAGGATTTGAGGTATTGTAGGGAGTGTCCTCTGACACCATAATGATGTAATTTAAGAAGAAGGTTTTGGTGGTTGACAGTATCGAAAGCTTTACGCAGGTCCACAAATAACCCAACAGGGAACTCATTTTTATCAAGAGCTGTATGAATCAAGTTAAGCATACTAATAAGTGCATCGTTAGTGCTTTTTTTGGGCCTGAAGCCATATTGGCAAGGGCTAAGTATATTGAGTTTGGCTAGATATGAGTAAAGCTGCTTATAGATTAGTTTTTCAAAAATTTTTGACAAGTTTGGCAGGATTGATATAGGTCTGTAGTTGTTAACATCTGTGAGATCACCACATTTGTGGACAGGCGTTACTCTCGCTTTTTTTTAGAATATCTGGAAAGGTTTGGAGTTCAAGTGACTTGTTGAAGAGCAAAGCAATAGCAGGGGCTAAAGATCTGGAGGCTTTTTTGTAGATTAAAGTTGGTATCTCCTCAAGGGCACCACACTTGGTTTTAAGGGAAAGGATTATCTCATTGACGTCAGTGGAATTAATAGGCTTTAGGTACAGAGACTGTGGATAGTTACCTGTAAGATAGTCCTTAATGTCAGTACTGGAAGATGGAATATCATTAGCAAGGGATGAACCAATGGAAGAGAAGAACCTATTGAACTCAATAGCAGAATCAGAGGCTGAAAGCTGACCATCGTTATTAGACAGGAGAGTCGGTTTGTTATTTACCCAGCAAACACAGAACGTTTGTGGACGTTTTTAAATGGTGCCACAAAGGTAATACTGTAACTTTTGACATAAATACGGATATCTGACGTTCTTAAAACCAAAGGATATAACTAAAAACATTTATTCTTGAGACACAGTTTTTTAAGATTTATGTAAAAATTTAAAAATAATAGTAAATGCTATGGTATTATAATGTTTTCATGCTTTATATTTAAGAATAAATAATTTTCAGTCAACATTTAGTTTTTTTTGTTTACTTTCTGTAAAGCTATCCAATTTACGTTCTTATAACATAAATATAACATTTATATGACGTCAGTTTAACGTTATTTACACGACATCATTACGTTATTATGATGTTATATTAACGTATAATTCCTGTATGAAAACCAGAATATATATTAAACTTTATGTTTTAAACCTTGTAAAGTTATCATAAAACTTGGAATAAGATGGTAAGCATGCTTTACTTATGAAAATATACAAACAAATCAACAAAAACATAAAAAACATAAACATAACATAAATTAATTGCATGCATGGGAGTTAACTGGAACTCTGTAATATTGCATACATGAACCTTAAGGTACAAACCCAGTGTATTTACCCATGCAGTTCTTTCCTAAATCTAAATTTTTTCCAATTTTTACACTTTGTTTCGAGTTCTGTCTTGTGTTGCTACTTTTAATACCCCATTAATGTCCCCTTTGTTATGTCCATTCATCCCATTGTGCACCTCTACCATATGTCACTCCTAATTCTTTGCTTTTCTAGAGAATGTAATATAAGCTTTGACAATCTTTCTTCATATGACAGGTTAACAAGTAGAACAAAGATTACCATTTATATATGGATAACTATTATAAGTCGGTTTGAATGAGTGAATTGCTGCTTGAAGATAGGTATATACACGTGTGGTACTATCAGATTGCATCGTGGTGAGCCTAAAACCCTTCAGATCCAAGCAAAGGGTAAAATGCCAGCAGATACAATTGCGAACACATTGATACCAAAATGAAAGACATATGACGAGAATTGAGGTAACCAAAGTGAAAAGAGTGTTCACATTACATATTGCACTAGAGTGCTCCCGGGTTACTTTCTCTCACTTTCTCTGTTTTGTGCGGATGGTCCGCCGTGCTTTCATCACGTCAGCGGGTGGAGCACGCTGCTGTTTTTGACATTTCATGCATATATTCCGGTTGGAAATTCTATTGCGAACACATTGATACCAAAATGAAAGACCTAGGATGACAATTGAGGTGACCAGAATGAAAAGAGTGTATACATTTTATCGCTCTTGTGCGCTCCCTGGTAACACATTCTCGCTTACTCTGTTTGTTGCGGATGGTAAGCCGGGCTTTTGGAGTTTATATGCCTTTAGTCCTGTAGAGAATTCTATTGCGAACACATTGATGCTAAATTGAAAAACCTAGGATGAGAATTGAGGTAACAAAGTTGAAAAGGGTATACACTTTCAGTATTACCACGCTCTCTAATGTAATGAGAGTTGCCTGAGGGTGGCTCAGCTTTCTTTTTCTGGTACCCTTGGCCTACATTCATCTTGTCGGCGGGTGGAGCGCGCTGCTGTCTTTGACATTATATGCACATAGTTCTGTTGGGAATTCTATTGCGAACGCATTGATACCAAAATGAAAGACATAGGACGAGAATTAAGGTGACAAAGTTGAAAAGAGTATACACTTTTCAGTATTTCCGCACACTACCAGGGAATGTCTAAAAAAAATTGGAGAGTGTGGAGGGGTAACTTGCCCAAAACGCGAAAGTGTTTGGGGCGATTAACTTTCGTTCAGTACTATCATGCAAGAGAAGCCACACATCTATGGTTCTCCAAAAAAATCAGTAGACTAATATATGTTACTACTGCTCGGCTTAGACTCGGTTACAAGTATTTCTGGGAATTCTCATTATCTGCCGATGTAGACCTGACCAAATGTTAACTGTCAACAAAATTATTCGCACACCCTCCGTCACTATGTGATAGTGAATTCAGAGACAATTCTATAACCAATGTACCAACGATGTGTCAATATTTCATTCAAAATGATCTGGTACCAGAAATTTTAGCCAAATATCCCCAGTTTGCTAACTATAAGTAGTAACTAAGTGATTGTAACCTATCCACCGCTGCCCACTGGATGGGGGGCGGTGTGCAGGACAAACATATAAATTGTGACACTAGCTATCCACATATGTCAGTTGCTTAATTTAGAAACTGTACTTGTGATCGATCTCGAACCCATTGTTGATGTGACGACTTATACTGAATTTTGTAACTAGCTCATCAAGATTGTAACTTGCTTAGCTAAATGAATTGTGGGGTTCAGTCCCTGAGCCCATTATGTGCCTCTGCAACCCTTTCCACTACCGCCCACAAGATGGGTATGGGGTGCATAATAAATGAACTAAACTAACTTTAAGGCATCCTGAAAGAAAGCTTGGAGGGCTTGAAAAATTGCAGAACGAAGCCGTGAGGATAATCCTTGGGTGCCCTCGTACCACAAAGATACTTAATATGAGAAAGGAACTTAATATTCCGAGCGTTGTTTATCGTGTTACTAAAAATAACTGTCAAATTGGTATAAAAATGCTTAGGCTAGCTCATCCTAACCCTTGCACAGAAGCCCTCCAGAATTTCTTTATTGAATGTTGAAAACAACCCTCAAGTTGACTATTTCCGTAACAGCATGCACTCCTGTATGCTAATCCCCACAATCACCAAGCCCACCCGAGTCACTCAAACATCTGCCACTACCCTGGATCACCTTTGGACTAATATAACAGCTCCCCTTACATCTGGGGTAATTTATGACAGAACAACTGACCACTATCCTACTTTCCTCATAGCAAACATTGACACATCACCACCAGAAACCAAAAAACTTTCATTCAGGCTACATAGTGAATCAGCTTTAGGCAATCTCTCTAATGCACTTCACAATATTAACTGGGAATCTGAATTTAATAATTCACAGGATATAAACTCATCAACTAACCTCTTTCTCTCCAAAACTCTAAGCCTCTACAACACTCACTGTCCCCTCCTTACCAAACAAGTAACTGATAAAAGAAAAAATAACCCATGGCTCACAAGTGGCATAATTAAATCAATCAACAAAAAACATGAATACGAAAAGAAATTTAGGAGTGGCCTAATTCCAATGGAAGTAGTTAAAAGGTACTCATCAGTGCTTACCAGTATCATAAGAAAAGCAAAACTTTCATATTATGAGACTAGATTCAAAGAAGCAAAAGGCAACATGAAAAGCACATGGAATACCATCTCTAACATCCTGGGAACTAAACAACACTCCCACAACCAGATAACACTTTCTAAGGATGGCCTTACACTGTCATCTGACTTAGAAATGGCGAATGAATTTAATAGCTTCTTTTCATCGATTGGTGCTAACCTTGCAAGTAAAATCCCACAGACTCAGACACATATCAACACACATCTCTCAGGCAGCTATCCAAACTCTCTTCTCCTCTCACCAGTCAGCCCGTCAGATGTTGTGTCCATCATACACTCACTAAAAACCAAAGCTGGGAACATCAGTGAAATCCCATCCATTGTATACAAGAGCGCCTCCCATGCCCTTGCATCACCTATAGCTCTGCTGTTCAACAAATCCCTTGAGTGTCATACCTTCCCTGATATCCTTAAAAACGCAAGAGTAACGCCAGTTCATAAAGGAGGTAATCCGTCAGACATAAACAACTACTGACCAATATCGAACCTACCCATACTATCAAAAATATTTGAAAAAATTATTTACAAACAGCTCTACTCCTATCTCGTAAAATTCGACATTCTTAGCCCCTGTCAGTTTGGCTTCCGCTCTCAAAAGAGTACCAACGATGCAATTATTAGTCTCCTTGATATAATTTACTCAGCCCTTGACAAAAATGAGTTTCCAATTGGACTCTTCATTGACCTGAGAAAGGCCTTTGATACTGTTAATCACGATTACCTCTTGCTACTTGTTATGCTAACATGCAGAACACTCTTAACTCTGTATTAGTCTTATATGTCAGGACTTAGGTTTAGTCATATCTCAGCAGAGGAAACAAAGATACTAAACGGGTGTCCACCCAGGCAGGGAGGAGCTGTTCGCAAGATGCAACTGTATGATGGCTCCCAGCTTGACTATGTTAACAGATTCAAATACCTTGGTCTTGTATTGTCCTGTTGTATTCAGACTCTGTCGTCAGTATAATGAGAGGCTCCATAAGCCCTCTTGGAGATGTTGCAGGTTATCACTCAGGCTATGGTGCCAATGTCACAATTGTCAAAATGATGTACCTTGCATACATCATATCTTTATTGGATTATGTTGCATCTCTGCTTGCCTTGATGACTGAAAGAAAGCTTAAAGGGCTTGAAAACTTGCAGAACGAAGCCTTGAAGATAATCCTTGGATGTCCCTAGTACCACAAAGATACTTAACATGAGGAAGGAACTTAATATTAACTTAATAATAGAATATGAGTGCATATTCTACTGCATTACTATTTGTAATGATCCTCATATTGTGCTTCAGTAATCCAATGTATAACCCTGAGATGTTTTCCTAATTGTACTTAGGATTCCTTGTTCATTATTGTGTATTGTTCTGATCTGCTTTTGTGTCGAAAATTCTTGCATCGTACCTGTAAACAATTTTTTGACAATTTTACTGTAATTATCCTACTTAAAATCATCTGTACTTGTAAAGTAAAGCTGTAATGTACCTGTTAAACACTTTTTATCAATTTTACATTTAATTATTTCTTTAAAACTTTGTTTAAGAATTTGCTTAAAGATTAGTTTAAGGACTTGCCCGAAACGCTATATGCAAGCTAGTGGTTTTACAAGATTATAATTCTATCTTAAGCTCTATGTTGTCTCTTAACCCCCAATGTACGTTCTTGTATATATATAAATAAATAAAATAAATAAATAACGAGGGATCGAGGCATTAATGCGCAGTACGTGCTTCCCTCATCTGTGACGTCACAGCGCCATCTGACGACAGCATAAACACAGGCGGCCATTTTATGTTCCACCAAGATTAAAAAAAAAAATAATTTTGCCCCGAGGGGCGAGTTTATTGGGCAGCGCCCAATGTGTTCGCAATAGAATGTTCTACAAGAACATGTATAAAATAAGTGACACAGAGATTATTGATGTGTGTATTTGTGTGGGTGATTATAAATATGTATATGTATATATGTATACGTATATATATATATGTACATGTATGTATGAGAGTGTGTACATGTATATATAACATTAATAATTTTGTAACTAGCGTCAAAAATTGTTATTTGCTTAGCTAAACAAACTAGAGAGTTCAGTTCCTGAACCCATTATGTGCCTCTGTAATCCTTTACACCACCGCCCACGGGATGGGTATGGGGTGCATAATAAAGAAAGAAATTTAAATAATAAGGGTATGAAATGTATCAACATAAAACATTAATGTTAGTGGCCATCAGGTAAAATCAGGTTATTATTTGTAAAGAATTTTAATGAGTTAAACTAAATACGAACTTAATATGTTTTGCTAACGCAAAAATATATTCCCGAGGTATTGTAATTGCAAATAAATATTTAATACAATTATTTGTATCATTTTTTTTATTTTAGATTTCCGTATTGCTTGATAATATATAATAGCGTTTAGATAATGCTAGCGCTGGACATTCTTTAGGCTCGTTGCATGTTGTGGTAGTCGCCGCCATTTTAAAACCGTGTCGAGAGGGACTGCTGCTGGCTTATCCACAAAATCCTGCTGCATCTTCAATAGTTAAGGTAACTGTTTTCTTTTATTTGCTCTTAGACATGTGTAGTATATATATAAGCTTGTGGTGGTAGGCTGGATGGTGGTGTTGTGTTGATGGCCCTAGCTGGAGGTGTGTTGATGGTGGTGTTGTGTTGATGGCCCTAGCTGGAGGTGTGTTGATGGTGGTGTTGTGTTGATGGCCCTGGAGGCGTGTTGATGGCCCTGGAGGCGTGTTGATGGCCCTGGAGGCGTGTTGATGGCCCTGGAGGCGTGTTGGTGGCCCTGGAGGCGTGTTGGTGGCCCTGGAGGTGTGTTGGTGGCCCTGGAGGTGTGTTGGTGGCCCTGGCTGGAGGTGTGTTGATGGTGGTGTTGTGTTGATGGCCCTGGAGGCGTGTTGATGGCCCTGGAGGCGTGTTGATGGCCCTGGAGGCGTGTTGGTGGCCCTGGAGGTGTGTTGATGGCCCTGGAGGTGTGTTGGTGGCCCTGGCTGGAGGCGTGTTGATGGTGGTGTTGTGTTGATGGCCCTGGAGGCGTGTTGATGGCCCTGGAGGTGTGTTGATGGCCCTGGCTGGAGGCGTGTTGATGGTGGTGTTGTGTTGATGGCCCTGGCTGGAGGTGTGTTGATGGCCCTGGAGGCGTGTTGATGGCCCTGGAGGCGTGTTGATGGCCCTGGAGGCGTGTTGATGGCCCTGGAGGCGTGTTGGTGGCCCTGGAGGTGTGTTGGTGGCCCTGGCTGGAGGTGTGTTGATGGTGGTGTTGTGTTGATGGCCCTGGAGGCGTGTTGATGGCCCTGGAGGTGTGTTGGTGGCCCTGGAGGTGTGTTGATGGCCCTGGAGGTGTGTTGGTGGCCCTGGAGGTGTGTTGGTGGCCCTGGCTGGAGGTGTGTTGATGGTGGTGTTGTGTTGATGGCCCTGCTGGAGGTGTGTTGATGGCCCTGCTGGAGGTGTGTTGATGGTGGTGTTGTGTTGATGGCCCTGGAGGCGTGTTGATGGCCCTGGAGGCGTGTTGATGGCCCTGGAGGCGTGTTGATGGCCCTGGAGGTGTGTTGGTGGCCCTGGAGGTGTGTTGGTGGCCCTGGCTGGAGGTGTGTTGATGGTGGTGTTGTGTTGATGGCCCTGGAGGTGTGTTGATGGCCCTGGAGGTGTGTTGGTGGCCCTGGAGGTGTGTTGGTGGCCCTAGCTGGAGGTGTGTTGATGGCCCCATATATATATATATATATATATATATATATATATATATATATATATATATATATATATATATATATATATATATATATATATATATATATATATTATGAATATCAGAGGTGTAGAGGTGACCCACGTGTTACAACAATAGTACAGTAATTCACCTGGAACTGTCGTCGTAGGGAGAGGAAGGGCTGGTAGGGTAGGTGGAGCAAGTCTAGGCTCCTCAGGAAGGGTAGGACAGAGGGAATCAATGCCTCTTAGGGGTCCTATGGGCACATATCCTAAGTGCCAGTGGTGCCGGGCAGGCGTCGTCCGCGTTGGGTCACATGCAGTTCAAATCTGGTCCACTCGGCCTGCGCGGGGCTGCTGCGCGGGTAGGCTGTGCGCCGTCGCCGTCCACCAATCAGGGCACAGCCCTGCCTATACTGTAAAATGTCTCCTTTGGCGGGCACTTTGAATGTGGTTCCCTCTACACTCCTCCCATCCCTATAGAACAATGGGTATATTGGAGGGAAAATGTTTCACTATATATAACATGTCTTTTTGTAAAAAGTCTGGTTTCATGAATGGGTCCTATTACAATTATTACCCGTATTATCTTTGCACTGTACACGAACATTACAATTATTACCCGTATTATCTTTGCACTATACACGAACATTACAATTATTACCCGTATTATCTTTGCACTATACACGAACATTACAATTATTACCCGTATTATCTTTGCACTATACACGAACTGTTTCAACATTGCATACACTACACTATTCTCTATCCTTTTTTCTTTTTTTTTTTCTTTTCAGCTTCACTCTTAGGAATTTACTCTGTCCTAACAATATTCCTCACACCGAAGCGCTGCTCCTTGAATGTGAGTCCATTGACAGAGCAACCCTCTTCCCACATCTCACCCCCAGGATCCCAAGGGAAAGCAATTGGATCTATGCCTTCCAAGAACTGACCAAATGCTAGTTCATTCTTTATTTTCTTCTGAGCCCTCCTTTCCACATTGTGTCTTAACGGGCCCCACTTCCTGTGAGAATTTTGCTTTGCTTCCTGATCCAGACCTGTTTGTTCAGTAGTGGCATGGTCCCGAATTGCCACTTTTGTCCTGCATTGGATTCCTGAAGGAGCCTCACTTGACGAGTTCTCACTTAGCATAACCAAACTCTGCTGGTTGTATGTGTCTGATGTGGTAATGTCCATGTCCCCCCTGTCAGTGTGAGCCGAGATGTCTTCCACACCTCTAGACAATATCTGGTCAGCATCTTGCTCCGATGCCCCTCCTTGGCCTGTTATGCACTGGGTCGGATTTAGGCCGAATGAGCCGACCCGGCAGCGTTTAAAGACGAATTCTGGTCCTTAAATGAAACATGTGGCCTGTTGCCCGAGGTGTCCCCGTGCTGGCGGACTGCTTCCTCATCCCTTTCGGATTCCTCACAGTCCCGAGCAAAATGACCCTCTTTTCCACACCTGTAGCACTGAACAGGTCGCCTAGGGGATGGGCTACGGCGATGCTGTGGTGACATAAGAGCAACTGTAAGGTGCCTCAAACTCTCACACACCTGGTCCAATCTCCCGTTGGTCTCTGAGATACCTGCTACCAAGGTGTCCAACTTCGCCTCCACGCTCCTGGAAGATAAAGGATGCGAGCCCGCACTCGATGGTCGGCAAGTGTTGATTCCAAAACCTGAAGAGCTGGTAGCCGGTGACGTGCCTGGGGAGCTGGGAAGGGCGAGTGTCGAGCGCCGAGAAGCGTCATTACTCCTGGGTGGCCGCTCATACTGGGAGTACCTTCCCACTGCATTCACTCGCACTGCTGGACCTTGGGGCACTCGGTGATGGGAGTCGTATCCTTTGGAACCTGAGGAACCGTGGATCGCTATGGCATTGTGCTGGAAGGTTTGGGCCCGATCAATAGCCTCCTCCATGGAGGAGTTCCTCGCATTGGAAATGTATCCTGCCAGACTCTTATCCTGTAATCCCTGGCCAAATCTCATTACTGCGATTTGTTCCACTTTCCATCGTGGCACATGTTTGTAGGCCCGATGAGCCAAGTGATGGGCCCTATCTGCCCAATCAGCGATATCCTCTTCTGGTTCCTGCTGAGCCTGGTTAAACTTCATCATGGCTACATCCAGAACTTCCCTATCGCCAAATCGCTTGATCATCTTATGCATCATGCGATTATAATCGATCGACGGTTCTCTGTCCAGTAAGTAATTGTAAAAATCACTTGCCTTACCCTTGAGGCACCACCCTAACTGTGTCAATAACGTAGGTCCGCTCCAGTCCTTTTCCGAGGCATAAGACGTGAAACGGCGGTAGAAGGTGGCCCAATCTGACTTCCCGTCATAGTCCAACGCCCGAGGTGGTGTGCGGAAGGTCTCTTTCTGTTGGCGATAACCTGTCCGCCTGCTACGGGATAGAGAGGCATCTGAATCGGAAGTCCGAGAGCTGTGTGACGAGTGTCGAGCTGTCCGTCTCCTTGATCGAGCCGATCGATGGTGGGAGGGGCTCCCCTGCCGAGTACCTTGCCGGCCACTAGCCCTGGAGTAAGCTGGTGACTGAGGTCGGCGTCCACGTTGTCTGCCGCTGGCGGCACCCCTAGAGGAACGGCGGGTACCCGTTTCGCTGGACGAGGACGATGAACGACTTCCTGCCTCCTGACCTGAGGGCCCGGGGCCCTGTTGGGACGGGTCCACCTCAAACGATATAGCAGCCATCAACTCGGGTTTGGCCCGAAGGCGGTTGATATCATAAATGTTGTCCTCCGTGATCACGTGGCGATGCCGAAACTTGATAATGCGAGCGGCCAATTTATCTCCTACACCCGGTAGCAGCTGCAGCTCAGCAGCCGAAGCAGAGTTTATCTTGATTAGAGCCATTGTGCTGGTGTCGAAAGTTAAAGCTCCGATATATCGTGCCACACCTGGTAATAAGCCTTAGATCTGGGGCCAGGCACCTCACATGTATACAACAAAAAAAACACAGACACCAATGGCCACACTTAAGGTTCCAATGTTCAGAGATAGGGATAAATGTTCCACCAGGAAAAATAAGCACTGCACAGTCAATAATGTAAATGATGGGGCCAGGTGGGTTTCAAGCAACATAAAACACTGCACACTTAATTGGTACCTAAATCCCTTGAGGCTTAGACAAAAACTGGGCACTTACTGCACTTGCAAAACTGGAAAATCTGATATGGCAGGCACTTTGAGGAACTTTAACAAGCAATGTGCCTGATTTTCATAAGCACTGGGCTGAGGGTTCCCAAAAACACTTTTTTCAGGTGAACGTGTGGAACTGTGTGCAGGGCGGATCACCATCCACCTTAAATCTGGTATGAACACAAACTCACTGGCTCACTTAATGTATCTCTTCCCCTTGAGCCGTTACTTCTGTAGAAAGCCTAGAACAGGTTACGTCTAGCTAACAGTAGAAATGAGAAAGTAACAGACCTGTAGCAAGCACCCTGCAGAGCTGGGACCAGCGTCGCTGTAGTAAACACACTGGAGACGGATGCGCTCGGGAACGACAGCCTGAAATCCTCCGCGAGCGGATTCGTAAACAATACAGGTCGGGTATGCTCATGAACGGTGGCCCGTATTCCGTGTGAATGGTGGTACTCGTCTCCCCTTCTTCAAAGAACTTGGGGGCCGCGGAATCGGTGCTTGGGGGACAAGACAATAAAATGCAACAAATCCGGAGAAATAATCCGTATAAAACACTGATAACTGGAACTTATGGAGAATCTTGGGGGATTGCACGAGATGTGGAATAAAACATATGCACAAAAAAAAACAGGGGTTGAAATATCTTGGGCACCGCTATTGAACAACAAACCGAAGAACATCTATGGTGCAACCAAAGCCAGTAATTCGAGACTGGAACCGTTGAACATTATCTAAGACGTCTTGACTGAAGTCGGCAGAACGATGATGCAGATATCTTGGCGAGGTCCTCTTGATCACCGCGTGGGAACGTTTACTCACTGCGCCAATGTAGAGGTGACCCACGTGTTACAACAATAGTACAGTAATTCACCTGGAACTGTCGTCGTAGGGAGAGGAAGGGCTGGTAGGGTAGGTGGAGCAAGTCTAGGCTCCTCAGGAAGGGTAGGACAGAGGGAATCAATGCCTCTTAGGGGTCCTATGGGCACATATCCTAAGTGCCAGTGGTGCCGGGCAGGCGTCGTCCGCGTTGGGTCACATGCAGTTCAAATCTGGTCCACTCGGCCTGCGCGGGGCTGCTGCGCGGGTAGGCTGTGCGCCGTCGCCGTCCACCAATCAGGGCACAGCCCTGCCTATACTGTAAAATGTCTCCTTTGGCGGGCACTTTGAATGTGGTTCCCTCTACAGAGGTCCCAGGACATTGGACCCAGGACAATTATTGTGCATGTGTAGTATGTATATTGATGTAGTATATTTGGCATATTTAATGGCATTTAGTTAATGCCACTTAGTGGCATGTCTCTGCACCGTTTCCAGTTTGTTGATATGCTTTCTAAGATATGGGCACCATACAACTGCTGCATACTCCAACTTTGGTCTAACAAAAATTGTGAACAATTTCAAAATTTCTGTTGAAGAAATCCTGTTTCCTAGTTCTGCATCTGTTTTGGTATAACACCTCCTTTTTTACTAGGCCTGCAATTATGAATGCCTTTATAACCAGCTAAGTTGTAGAGTTGGGTATAGTCTTTACTTAGCCAAGTTTCTGTTAAAATGAGGGTCCGTCTAATTACCACAAGCTACACAAGCTTCACAAAGCTTCCTGGCAATACGTTAGTAATGAATAAATATAATATGTTAGGTTAGGTTGACCTAACTTAACCTAACCGACGCTTGGATCGTCGACTTGATTTGGCGTCACCAGCTCTTTATTTTCGTCTAATTTCTTTATAAAAAGATACTTTTTCAGATTAAAATTATGTTTTTTCGTGTTGTACATTCAGCACCAACATTATAATGAGTAAATATATCATATTTATTCATTACTAACGTATTGCCAGGAAGCTGAGTGGTTAGGTCTCGATAAATTTCCTGGTATAATATTATTGTTTGCTATTCTCCATCTTAGACTAGGCAAGTTGAAGTCACCTAGGAAGATAATATGAGGTATCGAGTTCTCCATTTTGTTTATCTGTTCTGTGAATTCCTCGGCCGTTGCATCTGGCGGTTTGTATATTAGAATAATCACTAAATTTATTTTCTCTATTTTTAATCCCAATACCTCTACCACCTCATTTGTAATGTTAAGGAGCTCCGAGCATACAAGGTCTTCCATAGTATACAGACCCACTCCTCCATGTGACCTAATTTTCCTATCACAGTTGTGTACTTTTCGAGACTACATTTCAAATATTCCCTAACATACATGGCTTCTCCCCCCTCTTTGTGTAAAATAGTTTAAATCCATTTATGGGACATTCAGCAAATAGTTCTCTATTTTTTACATTCATCAATGTTTCGGTACGTGCAATAGTATGTATTGTTTCATTGCAGATAACAGCATTTAAATTTTTTTTGTTTCTTAGACTTAGACTCGTACTACCAAGTTGCTGTTGGCAATTGGATAATTTTTTTATGAAGTCATTTGTTATTTTTTCCCCTACTTTAGTAATTTATGTTTTTGATCTCAATTAGTTTTATATCCTAGCTTTTTAATTTTTTCCCCTTATATATTGCCATCTTATCTGTCTGCTTTACATGGCTTAAGCAGAGTCATGTCTGCTTAAGCCTTTGTTATTTTACTAATTTACCTGTTTTAATTATTATTTGTTTTCAAAGTTTAGTTTACCCCATTTTATTTGCTTTTTGCAGTACAATACTTTACTAATAATCTTGTAATAGTAATTGGTAATGTAGCACTTGGCCTTTCTCCTTCAGAATGTATGCACACACGAGAATACCACACAAGATGGCAGCATATGTCACGGGCCAAAAAGCGACGCCTAAAAGAACAGGTAAACCTCGAAGTCTTTCAGAGGTTGATAGATGGAAAGCGACTGAATACAGGCAACTCCTTCTCTACACCGGTAAGATTGTACTGAAGGGAATCTTACCCAAAGAATTGTATGACCATTTCCTGACTCTGAGTGTAGCCATTTCTATTCTTGTATCACCTAAATTGATTCAGTTAAATTACAGCCAATATGCACATGATCTTTTGCTGTACTTTGCGTTAAAGGCTCGTGAGCTGTATGGTAAGGATTTTTCAGTGTACAATGTACACTGCCTAACACACATATCCTCTGATGCCAAAGAGTTTGGTAGTTTGGACAGATGTTCAGCATTTCCATTTGAAAATTACCTGCAGCAGGTTAAGAATATGGTTCGATCAAGTAAAAACCCTCTTGTTCAAGGAGGATTTAAGGGATTTACTGGAGAACTTGGCAAAGGTATATTCACAATAGTCGTCTCTATTACTAATGACACTATTGCAGATGAAGGTATCTTTGTAAGATATTGCTATGCCACCTCCTATTTTTATTAGGCCTGCAGTTGTGAATGGCTTTATTATCAGCCAAGTTGTAGCATACAACATAGCATATATATGTATATGGCATACATATATATATATATGTATATATATATATATATATATATATATCAAATATATATATATATATATATATATATATATATATATATATATATATATATATATATATATATATATATATATATATATATATATATATATATGTCGTACCTAGTAGCCAAAACTCACTTCTCAGCCTACTATTCAAGGCCCGATTTGCCTAATAAGCCAAGTTTTCCTGAATTAATATATTTACTATAATTTTTTTCTTATGAAATGATAAAGCTACCCTTTTCACTATGTATGAGGTCAATTTTTTTTTATTGGAGTTAAAATTAACGTAGATATATGACCGAACCTAACCAACCCTACCTAACCTAACCTAACCTATATATATAGGTAAGGTTAGGTAGGTAGCCAAAAAAAGCTAGATTAGGTTAGGTTAGGTAGGTTAGGTAGACGAAAAAACATTAATTCATGAAAACTTGGCTTATTAGGCAAATCGGGCCTTGCATAGTAGGCTGAGAAGTGAGTTCTGGCTACTAGGTACGACATATATATATATATCAAATATATATATATATGTCGTACCTAATAGCCAGAACGTACTTATCAGCCTACTATTCAAGGCCTGATTTGCCTAATAAGCCAAGTTTTCATGAATTAATGTTTTTTCGACTACCTAACCTACCTAACCTAACCTAACCTAACTTTTTCTGCTACCTAACCGAACCTAACCTATGAAGATAGGTTAGGTTAGGTTAGGTCGGGTTGGTTAGGTTCGGTCATATATCTACGTTAATTTTAACTCCATTAAAAAAAATTCACCTCATACATAATGAAATGGGTAGCTTTATCATTTCGTAAGAAAAAAACTAGAGAAAACATATTAATTCATGAAAACTTGGCTTATTAGGCAAATCGGGCCTTGCATTGTAGGCTGATAATTGCGTTCTGGCTACTAGGTACGACATATATATATATATATATATATATATATATATATATATATATATATATATATATATATATATATATATATATATCAAATATATATATATATATATATATATATATATATATATATATATATATATATATATATATATATATATATATATATATATATATATATTCAAAATTCGTCAGTGTACTACGTTTTTGTTGTTGCTTTTAGGTGATGCTTTTAACCAGTGTACGTGGGTCTGATTGTGCAACCACGGTTCGAAGAATAATGAAGATATGAACAAACGGCCTGTGGTCACTATACAGTCTGGAAGGGCAAAAGAAGAAATTGGCATTTCTACAAAAACAAGAACTATATAATGTTATTTTAAGTAAGTAACCAAAAAATTAAATAATTTTTTTAAAGTTTAAAATTCACTTAAAAATTTAAATTTTAAGTTAAAAAATTTTAACCAAAAAACTTAATATTTTTCATATATGGAACCATTCCATAATATTTTCCCAAGCATAAATGATTATATTTCTATCACTTGCTCTTAAGATTGTTTCATTTAATAGAGGTTGGGCATAATTGTTCTCTGCTGCTAATAGAACTGACTGACTTAGCTATAGGAAAATGTAAACTTAATTGGTTTATCCATTACAGTATTTTGCAGTTTATTTCATGATCCTGTGCTTAATACTTGCATAAATAGTAGATAACAAAATGCATTTTTATATCATTAGTATTGAATAATAATAATGCTAATAATTGACTTATAAATGATGTACAATTAATTGGTAGGTGATATTATATTATTAATATTTTTTCATTCTTGCAAAGCCTTAACAAAGCCATTAACATGTTAATATAAACTTGATCACCTTCCACTTATTTTCTCATGTGCTACCTACATGTACAAAACCTTATTCCTAAATGCATATTTTGTTCTGAAACTTGTCCTTTATATGTTGTGTATCACCATCTCTGGAGAGTTTTATCTGATTGATGTATAAATTACTTTTAATTTTACAGAATATTATTGTTATACTGAATTTATTATTATATAAATAACTTAATTTTACAGAATCATCTATCAACGCACATCCACAAGTTGAGGAGGAGGATGTGACCTTCCAGATTTCTGAAGTACTGAAACATGCACCAAACAGGCCTGGTGGATCTAGGTACAAGGTAAAATAATTAAATTTTTTTTTTTTTTTTTTTACTAATTGTCCGATATATATATATATATATATATATATATATATATATATATATATATATATATATATATATATATATATATATATATATATATAAATATATATATAATGTGTCGTACCTAGTAGAGAGAACGCACATCTCAGCCTACTATGCAAGGCCCGATTTGCCTAATAAGCCAAGTTTTCATGAATTAATGTTTTTTCGACTTCCTAACCTAACATTTTCAGCTACCTAACCTAACCTATAAAGATAGGTTAGGTTCGGTCATATATCTATATTAATTTTAACTCCAATAAAAAAAGAATTGGCCTCATACATAATGAAATGGATAGCCTTATCATTTCATAAGAAAAAAAATAGAGAAAATATATATATATATAAAATATATATATATATATATATATATATATATATATATATATAGTGTGTGTGTGTGTGTAATTACCTAAGTGTAGTTACAGGATGAGACCGTCTTCCCAGCACTCTTTGTCATATAACGCTTTGAAACTACTGACAGTCTTGGCCTCCACCACCTTCTCACCTAACTTGTTCCAACCGTCTACCACTATTTGCGAAAGTGAATTTTCTTATATTTCTTTAGCATCTGTGTTAAGCTAGTTTCAATCTATGACCTCCTGTTCTTGAAGTTCCAGGTCTCAGGAAATCTTCCCTGTCGATTTTATCAATTCCTGTTACTATTTTGTATGTAGTGATCATATCACCTCTTTCTTCTGTCTTTTAGTTTTGGCATATTTAATGCCTCTAACCTCTCCTCGTAGCTCTTGCCCTTCAGTTCTGGGAGCCACTTAGTAGCATGTCTTTGCACCTTTTCCAGTTTGTTGATGTGCTTCTTAAGATATGGGCCAACTTCTGTTGTTGGGCACCACACAACAGCTGCATATTCTAGCTTTGGCGTAACAAAAGTCATGAACAATTTCTTTAGTATATCACCATCCATGTATTTAAACGCAATTCTAAAGTTAGAAAGCGTAGCATAGGCTCCTCGCACAATATTCTTTATGTGGTCCTCAGGTGATAGTTTTCTATCTAGAACCACCCCTAGATCTCTTTCTTTATCAGAATTCTTTAAAGATTTCTCACATAATGTATAGGTTGTGTGGGGTCTATGTTCTCCTGTTCCACATTCCATAACATGGCATTTATTAACATTAAATTCCATTTGCCAAGTGGTGCTCCATATACTTATTTTATCCAGGTTTTCTTGAAGGGCATGACAATCATCTAAATTTCTTATCCTTCCTATTATCTTAGCATCATCAGCAAACATGTTCATGTAATTCTGTATACCAACTGGTAGATCATTTATGTAGACAATAAACATCACTGGTGCAAGAACTGAACCCTGTGGTACTCCACTTGTGACATTTCTCCAGTCCGATACATTGCCTCTGATTACTGCCCTCATTTTTCTATCAGTCAGAAAATTTTTCATCCATGTTAGAAGCTTACCTGTCACCCCTCCAATATTTTCCAGTTTCCAGAACAACCTCTCTATGTGGAACTCTGTCGAATGCCTTTTTTAGGTCCAGATAGATGCAGTCAACCCAACCATCTCTTTCCTGTAATATATCTGTTGCTCGATCATAGAAACTGAGTAAATTCGATACACAGGATCTTCCAAATCGAAAACCATACTGTCTGTCTGAAATTATATCATTTCTCTCCAGGTGTTCTACCCATTTAGTTTTAATTATTTTTTCCAATATTCCAATTCCAATTTTTTCCAAT